>NW_026989731.1:5841033-6188045 GCF_036321535.1 Camelus dromedarius
AAGTTATTTCTTCCTTCTGCTCCTGAGACTTGATAATTTCAAATGTCCTTTCTTCAAGTTTGCTGAGTCTTTTTGCCTGTGCAAGTCTAATCCCCTTTATATGTATTCAAATGCTCTTTCCCTGAGCTTTACCACCAAGGCTAATTCCCTGTAGAAAATGTGTAAATTCATTCATTGTATTTTCCAGCCTCAGAATTTCAGTTTGGTTCCTTTTTTAATTATTTTTATCTCCTTGTTCATTTTCTAATTTTGTTCATATATTGTTTTTCTGATTTTCTTTAGTTATTTTTCTGAGTTTTCCTTTAGCTTTTTAAGCATATTTTTAAAAAGTTATTTTAAATTCTTTGCCTAAAACATCTAATGCACATGTTTCCTCAGGGTTGTTTTGGTTTTTTTTTTTTACCACTTTATATTCTTCCTTTGGAAGGGCCATATTTTCATTTACTTTGTATGCCTTGTGATTTTTGTTGTTGTTGTTGAAAAATTGGATATTTATTTATCTATTTATTTATTTTAAATGAAGGTACTCAGTACCTAACCCATGATTTTGGACATGTTAATTACATGCTTTACTACTGAGGTATTACCCTCCCACCCCCTGAAAATTGAGCATTTATCACTCAGTCACCTTTCCCATTCTTTGCATACTGGCCTTTTGACAAGGAAGTCATTTCCTAAGCTGGCTCTTGATTTTGAAACTTGGGATTAAATTAAGAGAAGTTCTAAAGTCTTTTTAGGCTTTTTTGAGCATGCATCTTCCCTGGGCCTGTGTTTTGCTTTTTCAGTTTTCCCATATATGTGCTCCTTTTAAGTATATTAATTTCCCAAAGGATGCCTCCTTTGAACTTTTGATTGTCTATTGTGTGTCTCCACCCTGAAAAGAAAAAGAAACATTCAGTTTCTCTTCTCAACTTTCTATTCTTTAAACTTATTTCTGGTCACCACATATGTGAGCATTTTTTCACAATAAGCAATTCTGACCCTAACTTCCAAGAGTTAGTTTATACCCTACAGATTAAGGGCTCAGTCCCACAAGACTTCTCCTCAGTTCAGATGCAATTACAAATCCAGGTTGTCACCTGTGCTTCTGACTAACTGGCTGTACATTGGAGTTACCCATCTCTTCCCCAGGTTCAATGATTTGCTAGGATGGCTTAAGAACTCAGGAAGGATAGTTTGCTTACTAGATTACTGGTTTATTTTAAAAAAGGATACAGCCTATAAACAGCAAAATAGGAGATGCAAAGGGAAAGATATCAAGAAAAGCATGTGGAGCTTCCATGACCCCTTTGGATGTGCCACCTTCTAACAACATCCACATATTCATCAAGCCAGAAACTCTCTGAACCATTTCAGTTAGGTTTTATTTATTTTTTAATGGAGGACTTCTTAGATAGATATGGTTGAGTAAATTATTGGTCATTGGTGATTAACTCAACTTTTATCTCTTCTCTGCTCCCCAGTGGTTGGATCATCAGGCTAAATGTTGCAACTTTCTAATAACATTGATTCCTCTAGCAAACAACTCCATTGTAGTGATCTAGGGGCTTTACAAAATCACCTCATTAACAAAAACTCAGTTGTTGTTGAAAGGTGCTTGTTATAAATAACAAAAGACTCTCCTTTCATCTTTATCAGTCTGGAGCTATTTTAGGAATTGAGGACAAAAGACCAAAAGTTACAAGAAAAATAATTTCATCTCTCTCATCACATAGGGTTTTAAGAGCTATATACCAGGAATAAGGACAATGATCAAATTTGTGTTTCTTATTATACATCTCAATATCACACACCCATAATATCTTGTCATAGGTGTCTGCAGGTCATTCTCCCTGCAGCTTTCCCAAGAAATGCCCACTGCTTCTACCTGCCTAAGATCCAAATAAGGGAAAAGATAACAGTCCTTCAGGCAGCCCATGAGATGTCAGAACATTGTAAATGCAGTCTCCTCTGCTCTGTTTATTTTGAAAAAGGGAATTGGAAACTCAATTGATGCCTTAGATAGTCTATTTTATATATTCACTGGTAACCTCTTGCTCTAGGCATCTGTGGAGCTGTCTCTCCACATTTTTCCTTGAGAAATACCTGCTGCTTCTTTCCACCTGATATCCAAGTTTTACCACCACCTCCCCCTCTGCCACCCTTCCCTGAGTTTCATGTGAAGTGAAACAGAGACCTGAAGAGGCAGCCCTGACAGGTTAGAACATTATAAAATTCCCTCTCTCTGAATCAGGGGAGGGAATTGGGAAATTATTTGCCACTTCCTTAAAGACCTTACCAAAATGGGGACCGAGGGCAACAGAAAAACCACAGAATTTCCTACCATTTGGAATGAGGCTGTTTCTTGATTTGGTATTTGGTTGGTTGCTTTGGACCTTTGACTGTTTTATGGAACTACTGTAAGGTTATTCTAGCTAGTATTTTGGTTGTTGTTTATATCTCCTTGGGGAAACAAGAGCTTAGAGTTTGCTAGTCTGTCATTTTGCTCAAGTATGTAGATTTTCAATCCTTTCTCAATGACATTCACTCAGCCTTTGTGAGAACCATTTACCTCATTTCCAAAGTAGTTATGTTAATTTCTAACTTTCAGTCTCTTGTGAATATCAGTTTAGCTGGATATGTAAGTTATTATCAAAGGGCTTGGTATATTGTAGGCCTTCAGTGCATCATAACAATAACTTTAATTATATTATTATTTTGAAATAACAGTTTGGAGAGTGATATTATATTATTTCACTACCAATATCATGAGAGACTTGAGGGAATGATGGGGGAAAACCTCTGCATTATGCTAATTCTAGGTTACATTTTGTCTCATGGAAAGCACAGAACTCTTACTTACCTTATCCTAAGTTGATAGATGCTTTGTATAAGTCTGAGTTAGAGAATGACTTTATAATCTGATTTCCCCTAAGAAGCTCTTCTAGGTTGGCAGGTTGCCATGGCATCCAGACCCAAAATGATGGGCGCCATTTGTCTGCTGGAAAGTGTCAAGGTGCTTTCAGTGAACCAAAAATCTCTGCAGATTCTTGGTGATATTTCTTTGCCAGTGCTGGTGGTGGCCATTGTAGGGCCGTATCATACAGGCAAATCCTACTTGATGAACCATCTTGCAGGTCAGAATCATGGTGAGTGTTGTACTGGGTCAAGGACCAATTGCTTGATTCTAGCTAATACCTCAGCTTCTTAATTTTTGTCCTGATCTTGTGTAGGGAGAACCAAACTTCTCTTAACAAATCAACATTCCACTCCTTTTTCTCACTGCTAAACCACTGTCTTACTGTAATTCATTATCATATTGTATGTTTTATTCCTGTAAAGCAAAATTTCTCCTACCAATTCTCACAATCCTACCTTATTTTACATGCTTAAGCTCTGGACTCTTGCAATTGTGTCTACTCGCTCTTGAAACACATTTTGCTTTTTTATGGACTATACTCTTCAACATATAAATGTGTTAAAATGTCTATAATCTTAAAAATATTTCCTGTATGTCATATATTACTGTGGCTAACACCTCTCCCCACTTTTGAAATATTTGTCTGACAAAAAATATAATCTTGATTTTTTTCCCACCTTTTTCTCTTCCCATGTCTGTCTTCAGTCCATTTCTCTCTGGCTTTGAACCTCACCATTCTTTCAAGATACTCTTGTTATGGTTATCAGTGACTTCCATTTTGTCTGATTCATGGATTCCCCTTTGCCTCTATGTTGAGCCCTTGCTTGGTATCTTTATCACAATTAATGTTCCTTCCTCCTTGAAACAGATGACACACAAAGTAGGACATTCTTGAGGAAATGGAGAAAGCACCAACTCGTATGCTGGGATACTGACATTCCAATAGATCTGACTCTGTAGCCCCTTGGTTTTTTAGATTATCTGCTCTAACTGAATGCTGCTTTCTCCCCTCTCCTCACAGGCTTTCCTCTAGGCTCTACAGTGCAGTCTGAGACCAAGGGCATCTGGATGTGGTGTGTGCCTCACCCACGCAAGCCCAATCGTACTCTGGTGGTCCTTCTGCACAATTAGAGCCTGGGGGATGTGTGAATGGTAAAGCAGAAATTCACAATTAAATCCTTTTTATTCTGGATTTTCCCCTTATCTCTCCATGGTCCTAGAAATTTTACTGCTTTAATCTGTAAAATCTAGAAATCAATTATAGTAAATAAGGCAAACTATGTTTTGTTTGAATCTCACTTCCAGGTAAGTTATCATAGTGTCTTAGATAAATTCTTTTATTTCTTGGCACTGTGTGGATGACTTGATTACATTTAGTAAGTCATTATTGAATGGCTGAGTTCCAGGCCTTTGGACTTAGGATTGTAGATATCAGTGACCAAAGTAAATGTCCTGCCCTAAAAGAGTCTTTAGTTCAATTGACAAGACATTATCTGCAGTCAGATTTAATACCATGTAATTGGGAAAGAAGCAGGCTGGAGAGAAGAAGAAATTACATTGCATTGCAATCCCCAATTTCTGGGAATTTCATGGGAGCTCCATGGCTGGATTGGCTTTTTTGAGTTATCCTGATTTTGGGACAGGGGTGCTGATACATTTTTGAAGAGCTGCTCCAGAAGCCTTTCTAATTAAGAGGGCTGACACCTGAAGACTGTCTTCCACCAGCACTCCCAACAGCTGGGGGAATAAGTCCTTCAGTTTTGAAAGGCAATCCAGGCAGCACCTGACTGGTTTTGAGAACTTACAGTTAAGCATAACTAAGAAAGAGAAGTATCAATCTGTGAGTGAGGAAAAATTTCTGATTCACCTTCTTAGCTACAAGGTGAAGAGTGTATTTGAGTGTTGGATTTAAGAGACGGGTTTACATTTTCTATGATGAAGTTCATCAACTACTCACAGAGTGTTCTGGAAATCTGTGAGACACCTCTGAATGTGCAAGTTCTATAAAAGTAAGTTTTTGTCCTACAAGAAACATTTTAAAATGGATTTTTGGTGTTTTAGCTTTCTGCTAATGGGTGAAATGAACTATCCCTCCTTTCCCCCTTTTGAGATTTATTTGGAAATAATACCTACATTTTTATAGCTCTGTCTTTTTTCTCAACAGGAGTTAGAAAGTCTGCTTATTTTTAAAGCCATATATCAAACAATGATATAATCTTGCTGTTGAAATAATTGTTTGTCATAACTGCTACTTCTTCTTATCCTAATTGATTATTTTTAAAAACTGGGTTTTGGGGAAAGAAAGTAATGAATAGACTCTTATCCCCCCAAACTCCCATTTAGAATCTTCTCAACATAAACCACAGTTTTTGCATTTACACTGGGAGCAACTTTACATGCCATTTATAATAAAAAAAAAAACTATTTCCAGTTTATGCCATCATTTAGACAATGCTATGATTTATACAACTTAGCCTGGGCTTTAGGGCCCTTGATTAGGCTGCATGAAACTCACCTTAACTTCTCCAGTTGCCCTCTGCCCTCAAATGACTCTGTTCTAACTACAAGACCCCTGTCTTCTCCCATCTCTAATTTTGTTTCTCTGGGTTTTCCTGTCTATGGGATCACCTTCATTTCTTCAGTTCCACATTTACCAGTTCTTTAATATTCAGCTCAAGACATTGAGGAAGCTTTCAGATCACATATTCTTTCTCCAAATTTCATAGCTCTGTTCTTCCTTGATAGACTTCTAAATTTTAGTTTAGTGTTATAGCTATAGGTTTCACTGCTTATATACATTACTGAGAATAAGCCTTTTACAGATACTTCTATCTTTCTTGCACTTACTGTTATGGATGTTTGTCCACTGCTTTGAAATAATCATGTTGAAAGAAAATTTTCATTTTTAGCATTGCTTTTTTAAAATCTAAGAACAGTGGGGGATATTTAGTAGCTTCCTGCAAGTATTTATTGATTGCATATAATTTAATTACCCAGTTATGCCAACTATGGTGTATTTTATATGGACTCTGATTAATAAATATATGCAGAATGAATAAGTGCCCACACTCATCACTGAATTCCTAATTACACAACAGGTACTGTATTAGTTTTTCTGTATATGTTATTTTACTTTATCCAATTGAGGAAAAAGAAAGCACTGTGAAAACTAGAATCCTTTTATATATGAAAAATTTGCAAACACAAGAAATGTCTCTGTAATTGTCACAGTTGATATCTGCATTTACATCTGTCTTCAATTTCTTTGCATGGTGAGTATGTTAGCTGAAATAATAAATGAAACCATGATTGAAGAAGTGTACAGATGAATTTCTAATGTAGGGGTAAACTTCTAACTCTCTTGTTCTAATGTGCTTTCTAGGATGAGTCTAAGAAAGATTCATGGATCTTTGCCCTGGCCGTGGTTCTCTGCAGTAGCTTTGTCTAGAACAGCATGAGCACCATCAACCACCAGGCCCTGGAGTATCTGCAGTATCCTTCCAGGTCCTGAACCACCATGTTTCACTGAATACATGGGAATGAGGATAGAGTCAATCTCTCCCTTCCTGTCATTTAGTTTCTTGGGTGGAGCAGAGGGGACCCATGGCAAAAGAGTGTGTTTATAATATTTTTATACTAGAGAAATGTGGGAATTGTTGGTCGTGAGTTTTTTTCCCTAACCAAATGTTAGTTATGCGACAGAGCTTGCAAAACATCAGGGCAAAGTCCTCTCAAACACCTGATAGAGTAGAAGATTCCACAGAATTTGTGAATTTCTTTCCAGACTTTATCTGGACTGTATGGGATTTCACCCTGGAGCTGCAGTTATGTGGTCAGCCTATCACAGAAGATGAGTACTTGGAGAATGCCCTGAAGCTGATTCCAGGTATCAGAGTATGGCCTGGGCAGTGTACGGTCCAATAGAGTGTGGGATCTACTAAACAATATCCCTCATCTCTGTGATTGCATTTGTATTTGAGACTAAATCAAAGTCTGTGGAAATGGTGGCTGGAAAGTGGGTTGCAAAGATCTAGGGGCTACAGTTGAAGTTTACTCAAGAAAAGTAAAGTGTAAAGTGAAATTACTCAAAACCAATTTGTTTTTTATACATCTTTAAATTTAGCATCCAGATTTACATGGGTGATGAAACATTCTAAAGACTGGACACTGTGTTTCCTGTTCCATCAATTTTTCTCTGTTGAAGAAAACAACTAATCAGCTAATTGTTAGACATGAAACTGCAGTGAAAAGCTTATCTAATGAACAAAATATAGATTTCACATATTATTCTTTTCAAAGAGGGCTAGAAAACTTTCTAATCCTGTATAATTATATCATCTACAAAATGACAGTATGTTCTAAATAAACCTGAAGAAGTGACTGTCTTTACAATCTATGCCTTTTCAATAATACTGACAATTATTAGAATATTCATTTTACCTTCCGCATCATAGCTTTCTCCTAATTCACACATGTTTACCCATGAATTAATTACAAGGTAAAAATTTATTTTCATGGGTTACATTTCCAAGGATGTGTGTCTATTGAAACCTTGAGAGAAATATCAATCCCAATTCAGTCATTCTTCCTTTCACGTTTCTATTTATGATTTCTCAAAACAGCTATTAAGAAATTGGCTGGCAAGAGAGGACCAGATATAAACTTTTACCTCAAAGAGTTTATAGATTAGTGGTGATACCTTAAAATTATATTTCAGGTACATTTATACTTCAGAGGTGTTTACTAATAAATACATAACACTGCATCAATTATTTTTAGCATCAAAACAGTTTTTCTTAAATAATGAGGATGTCATTCCTAATATTCCAATTACTGTCCATGATCCCTTGTTTGTAGCTCTCCTTTTTGGTTCCACAGCTTAATTCCTACATGAGGTTGAGTTGAGCAGAAAGTTTCATGTGACCTTTCATCCTTTTAGCTGCTAGTTAAGCAAACACATCATAGACAACCATTCTACTATGTGCATGTCTGGAGAGACCAGCCATAGGTTTCCTTTACTGGATCAGATGTCTCCCTAAATTTCTCTGCAGTTATATCATTGGTATAAGTCTGATGTGCAAAGAAGTATTGAATGTCTATGTTAAAAGAGTTCTAAGAGTAGAAATGGCAAAGAAACACAAATCCCTGCCATGAACACCTGTAACCCCCTCGCCTCAAGACTCTACACACTCTAATCCCTGTTTTTCTGTCCCTCAGGGAAGAATCCCAAAGCCCAAACATCCAATCTACCCAGAGACTGCATCAGGCATTTATTTCCAAGATGGAAGTGTTTTGTCTTTGACTGGCCAACATAGGAAAAAAAAATTCTAGCCAATATTGGGATGGTATCTGAAGACCAACTGGATCCTAAATTCCAGGAGCAAACAAAAAATTTCTGTTCTTACACCTTCATTGATGCAAGGACCAAGACCCTCACAGAAGGAATCATGGTCACTGGGAAAGGTGAGTCTCTTTTTCCCATTTCCATGGGGACTGCTATGTGTTGAATATTTTATATAATGTGCTTTCTAGTATTTTTGTTTGATTCTAAAAAGGATTCTGATTTTACAGACTTTTATACTCCATGAAGAAATCTGTATACTTTATAATTATCTCACTTTGGGGGATTTACAAATTCCTTCCCCAAATTGCAACTTTTGTCAATGATATCGGTGACTCCCACTTATCTCAAAACATCCTCCACTTAGAATATAATCACTTTCTTGGTGTAAAAACAGAATACTGCATGTTTTCAAAGGAAGTCCTATACAATAAGTGTTCTTCACAAGGAGAATTCAAAAGATATTTTGATAATTTAGAGTGGTCCAAAAATAAATATTAGCCCATAAATCACTGAAAATCCATTCAAAGCCTCAGAATTAGGAATAAATTAAACATGGTACACTTTGCCTCATCTGTCTATCTATGTAATCTGTATTGCTTTCAATTTTTAAAATGAGAAACTGCATTTTCCAGGTAGCCCCTAGTATGTTAGATAGAAGTAGATATTAACTTTTTTAGTCCTGTGGCCTGGAAAACCATAAAAATGAAGAGTCAGTAGGAAAATGAAGGTGATAATAGTAGAAGGAGGTAGGGTTGCGTGTGTGTGTTTGTGTGTGTGCATGTGTATATGACCCTAGAAGCATAGTCTCAGAATCCTGGAGCCATTGACTGATAACTTGATATTTAGCCCCTAAATTTCCTGGCTTCTTCAGGGCTGAGGACTCTGGTTGTGACCTACCTGGATACTATCAATAGTGGAGCAGTACCTCGCTTGGAGAACCCAGTGACAACTCTGGCCCAGCTGGAGAACTCAGCTGCCATTCAGAAGGCAGACAACCACTACAGTGAGCAGATAGCCCAGCGAGTGAGCTTCCCCACAGACATGCTGCAGGAGCTGCTGGAGGTGCATGCTGCCTGTGAGAGGGAAGCCCCTGCAGTCTTCATGGAGCACTCCTTCAAGGAAGACAAGCAGGAGTTCCAGAGGAACCTTGTGGTAATCTGTCTTAGTATTTACTTTATGTCGCCTCCCCTTGAAGAATGAAGCCTAGAAGTGTTGTTACCGGTCCCATGGCTCATCTCTCACTCAAGGATAAAGTAGTCCATGTTCTCATGAGGGACAGAGTTTCAAAGGACTACATTTCCTTCTTTTTTGACTGCCAGAACTCAGGCAGTTTATCTGGAACTCCCTTTGACCTTCAATGAAAAATCAGTATAGATATCCTCTTGAAATAAATACTTCTGTGGATTCCAAGCCTGTCCAGAACACCCAAGACATTCTTTAGCTGTCTTCTTTTCTGTGAACACACTCCTATGGCTGGGAACCAAAATTTCTCTTTTCAGATCCACATCTCAGGCCACTTTCAGCTTAGGTTGCTCCTTGTTGTATCTATCATTGAAGACAGAATCACTGAATGTGGCAGCTTCAAGGAACCAGAGAGATTAGGTAATGCAACTCCAACAGCTCAGATGAAATACCCAAAGGAGGTTAGGGAACTTCCCCATGGTCTTCCAGAGTTTTCAGAGCTGTGAATAAATCAAATCTTGTGACTGCTGTTTTATTACATGTCCTCCAACAGAATACTTTTCTCATGAGGAACACAGTTAGACCAATTCTTCTACCAGATCCTTTGGAAATTTACTTCCTCTGTTCCTTGCTTCTGGTGACAGCCCTCTATCTTTCTTTCCTCTAGGAAATCATAAAGAATAAGAAAGATGGTTTCTTGATGCAGAATGAAGAGACATCAATCAAATATTGCCAGACTAAACTTGATCAGCTTTCAAAGGCACTAATAAAAAGTATCTCAGCAGGAACTTTCTCTGTTCCTGGAGGTCATGAACTCTACAGGAAAGTAAAGGAAATTATTGAAAAGGAAAATTACCAAGTGCCCATGAAAGGAGTGAAGGTGAGGAATAAGGGAAACATGGGGAACCTACAGAATACTCAAAGGGGTCTCCTGAAAATCTGAGAGTGCAGCTCCATGCATGCAAAAAGAGAGTGTATGGTGCCATTCAAACAGCTGTGGCTTTTAAGGTTCACTGCATGCTATTTATTTCTGAAGAGAGTACAAATGTCAACTCCCAACCATGAGTACAGATTTCTTAAATCCACAAGAGACAGAACAGAAATTATTCATTTTTTTTTTACTCAACAACATATTTGACGTGTTGAGCACTGATAATTTACAAGTCAGTCTTTGTACACAAGGATGATCACAAGTGAGACAGGAAGTCAACTACATAGGCAAGCTATAACACTCAGGAAAGAGCTACTTAGGTGTTAGAAACAAATATAATACTAATACTAATAATACTAATACTAATACTAATAATAATAATAATAATAATAATAAACTATAATAATGCAACTAATATATATTGAACTGTTGTTTCCTATAGCCAAAATGTTAAGCTCTTTCCCTAGACTCTTTAACTTAATCTTTCAAATAGCATTAAGAAGCATCTACATTATCAACATTTTAAAGATCTCAACTGAGAAGCATAGGCAGGTTAAAATAAGTTGTCTAAAGTTATAACCAGCTAGTGGCAGAGGAGAACAGCAGCACAATTTAGAGGCACTATTTCACACTGGTAAAGCAGATATGTAAAAGCACCAGAGATTTGGGGTTTGTAGAACTGAACATGATTCTGACTGGCTGGATTCTAGTGTGGGGAGAAGGAAGTAGCACTGGGCAAGAGACTGGAGAGAGACAGGTCACTCTAAGGAGCTTGGACTCATTGTAAGGAACCACTGTGGAACTTTAAACTTGAAGCAAAAGTTACATGGACTTAGTTGTCTTTGCATCACTAATTTCCCTATTGGAAATCTAATTTCTGTGCTCCTCCTTGGTTCCTCAGGCAAATGAGTTCCTCCAGAGGTTTCTGCAGTCCCAGATGGCACTAGAGAAATCCTGCAGGCAGATAAAGCCCTCACTGATGGGGAGAAGCCCATAGCAGGTACAGGGTCGGGCTGGGCTCACAGTGGGATGTGTATGTTCTTGCAGTGCCCTCTGACAGGTGTGAGAGCAAAACCTTCCCAATACCGGAGCTTCCTTCCTTTCTGTGGAACAACCCTGCTGCACCTGGAAACAGCAAAGGGAACTGTGATTGGACGCCAGACAGACAGAGCCTTTTCTTTCACATTCTGAAGTGTACTCTCGATGGTGTGGACACAGGGTGTGGGGGGAGGACTTAAGAGATTTCCTACCACTCTCTTCAATTTGGTTTGGCCTCTGAGCTCAGGAGGGTGGAGGTCAATCCTTGCCTATTTTTTCCCTCTCTAATACCTCCCTGGGGCAGAAGAGTGGACCAGGAAGTAGACAGCTGAGAAGGAACAGGAACTGCTGAAACAGAAACTGCAGTAGCAGCAGCAACAGGTGGAGGCTCAGAAGAGAAGTCTCGAGAAACACATAGTCCAGATGATGGAGAAGCTGGTGAGAGAAAGAGAAAACCTGCTGAGAGAGCCAAACAAGATATTGGAGCATCAGCTGAAGGTGAATCAGGCTGTGGCAGTAGTAGAGCTTGATAGTTTTGCCCTGGTACCCCAGGAAGGGATGGGTGAAGGTTACAGCATGGTCATGCAGAGATCACAAGTGCATCTACTGCTTGTGATTTATTAAAACCCTGAAGCCTTTGAATCCTTCCAAAACCTTTAAATTTGGCTCTGTAAGTAGACTTTGGAGAGTTCAGGATGAGTATTCCCCCCTCTACTCCAAGCCCTCAGAGAATATAAATAGGGTTGAATAGCCATTTAGAGAATTTTAAAATGATCTCACAGGGCTTGATTGAACAGATATTCCAATTATGTGTGTTTAATATGAACAACAACTAATATGCTCTACCAAGGTCACTACCTTTTACCAGGAGACCTGCTCAGCCCAAGGCCCTGAGGTAGATCTTTTCTGACATAAAACTACCAGAAATGTCCAGACTTAAAAACACATAGAAATGATAGATTTTACACTTGCTGCATTGCCTCCAGGTGTGGACAGATCCCCAAGCTATCATGTGGCTTGGAGGGATTTCTCTCATTGTTCATCTGAACATGATTTATAAGAGATTTCTATAATTTAGGGGCCATGTGTTTATAACAGATTTCTATAATATGGGTGACAGTGTCATCCTGAGTGGGACTGAGAATTAGTGCAGTCAGACCAAGGCTACCTCTCATTTGCATTTTTTGACTGGAAAATATTACATTTGTCCTCATGCCAGGCTTAGCCTCCTGGCAAAACCCTAAGGTATATGAATATTATTAAGGCTGTAAACTACACTTCTTCTTAATATTTCGGTCCAAACAAGGAAATATTCCTTGTTACAAGAGTCTCCTTTCATGATTAAGAGAGAACAATTTTAGGAATAAAACAAAGATAGTCTGACAAAGTTTCAAAGTTTGACAAAATGTAATCCTTGAAAAAATGGGAGATTTAAAAAGTTTTACTTCCTTCCTCATTTTTTTTTTTTTAGGTCCAAGAAGATCTGTGTACTGAAGGATTTAGAAAGAAATGTGAGGAGATGAGTACAGAGATAAATCATTTGGGAGAGAGAATTGTTGATACTAAAAATGATGATAGTTCCTTGCTTGCACAAGCCTTGGACAACCTTGGCAAAAGAATCGCTTCGTTATTGCCTGCCCCAGCTAACATTCTTGGTAATGTTATGAAATTAGTGAGCTCACTATTTAAAAAGAAGTAGCTCTCCTTGTAAAGAAATCAGATATATAATATAATATACATGTATGTTCTCTGGCCTATTTCTGATACGCATGCTTTTCACTTTCATCCAGCAATGCTTTAAATATAAAAAGTGATTTCTAGAGAATACTGATGCCTGGCCCACATTAGATAGAATAAATGCATGGACACTTTGATATAGTGTGTTCAGTTTTAGGAAATATATATGCGTGCAAAATAATATATATGTGTATGTACATATATACAAGAGTTTCACTGAGGCTTCACTTCTAATGGCAAAGGATTGGAAACCACTTAATGCTCATTTATGTAATTTGGTAATATATATTTTGCTTGTATTTATACTAGAATACTATTTTGCTAGTAAATAGATAGTGGAGCTCTATTTGTATAAATATAGAACAATTTGGAAGATAGAATGTAGAGTGAAAAAATGAGGCACAAAACAGTTTGTATAATGTGTTCACCGTAAAAAAAAAAAAGGCAATTATTTTGGGCACTCATACACATGTATGTAAAGTACATTTCTGGAAGATTCATTAGAAACTGGTATCATTGGTTCTTCCTGGAGAAGACAGCTTGGCATCAGGGATGGAAAGGACACATGCTTTTCATTATATACTCTATATTTTCAATTTTGCAAATTTAGCTTGTGTTATTTCTCGAATAACAAAGAAAACAAACTACAATACTAATAATTAAAATAGTAAATGGAATGTGAATAAATGGAATCGCTCATTGCTTCCAGAAATGACATTAGCCTGCTTAATGAGGGGTATAAGACTAAGATCAGAATACTAGAAAATAACCTTTGCATCCTAATCTTGTTTTTGCTTTGGCCTTGGTTTTTAATCCCTTATATTTGCTTCAAAAATAAGGTATGAACTTTCCTGTTACCCCTTGAAATCTCAACAGCAGTAACCTTTACTTCATAGGTTTCAATTACACTTTTACAGTGTTTAGAAACAAATTACTAAACACTAAGAATATTCACTGGTGAGAGGAATTCCCATCATCCTTAAGTTCAGTGGTGGCATCTCTGCTGTTGGCAAGTACAGAAGGGGTGATGCAACACTGCATAAATGGATGCCTTCATAGTAATGGGGAATGAAAAACCCAGACACACAGAGGCCAGGTGTTGGCATTTAAACATCAGAATTCAAGTACATACAATAAGAGTAATGAGCATCGTGGTTTGTCTTAGCTCAGGCTGCAATAACAAATTACCATAAACTGTGTGGCTTACAAAACAAACATTTATTTCTCCCAGTCATGGAGGCTGTAAGTACAAAAGCACTGTGCCAGCATTGTTATTTTCTTGGTAAGGGTCCTCTTACAGCTTTACAGATGACAAGGTTCTTACTGTATCCTAGCATGGTGAAGAGAGAGAGACAGAGAGAGAGAGAGACAGAGAGAATGAATCTCATGATTCTTTGTTATACAGGCACTAATTAGATTCATGAAGGCCCCACACTCATTATCTAATCCCTCCCAAACCCCATTTCCAAGCACATTGGGACATTGGTATTTGGGGTTTCCTCAAATGGATTTTGGAGAACACATTCAAACATTCAGTCTATAATTTGGTTGGAGTGGCAGCCAGCAGACCTGACCAAAGGAAATTCTGAAGATGGCAAATAAAACAAGGTGTCTGTAGAGAAAAAAAGAATGGGGAAGAAACCATTGGAATCAAGGATATTTATAGGAAGCTGAGAGGTAACATTGATAAAAGGTTATAATCCGTAGCCTTGGTCTAAACCAATTTCAGATGATGGAACTATCACCTGGAGGGGAGGGCAGGATCCCAGGAGAGAGGACCTTGCAACTCTGGGATGAAGATAAATGATAATGATTTTCACAGTGCCTCTCCTAGGGGACCTCTGGAAATGTTCTTGGATCCATATGCTGGGAAATGAGAATGCCCAAACACTTCAAGGACTCTCAGAATCAGGATCCAAGCTAGGAGTGATGCTCAGATCCTGAAAAGACATCACAGTCTCCCTGTTAGAGGTACATGACATCCTGGTATGAACACAGTCTTGGCCCAGGTGCAACTAACTTGGTCTAGTATTTTTTTCAAATAAAAGTATAGTTCGTCTGAAGACAGACACCATTTTAATATATATATATATATATATATATATATATATATATATATATATATATATGTATTTTCTTTACATCTTCATAGTGTATGTTTAGGCACAGAGGGTACTTAGTAAGAAACTTCTGTAAAAACAAAAAGTTGACACATGTGTGATTGTTTTCAATTGCCAGAATTCCATGATCACACCAAACCTCTGAGATAATAGATTGTTTGGATTTTAGATATTAGATTAAGGTCTCTAATTTGACTTAAGGACCAGAGGAGCAGAAGAAACTCTTTTGGTACAGTTTCCCCCTCTGTGACCTTATTCACCACAGTCTCAGTATCTCTGCGAGGATGTTAACTCATCTCCACTGGAGAATTTAAATGACTCCGTCTAGTCGTGGCTTCAAGTGTTCAGAAGGAGAATGAATGGCTTTGCCTTTTAAAGAAGAAACCATATAGTAATGAATATGTGACCAATGTATCATGGGGTTTAATGCAAAAGTAAACTATTCTACAGGAATATCTGTATATCTGTTCCCACTGAGAGCTTGACTTAAGCAGATGTTCTAATCCCTTGGACTAGACACACCCTGCATTGAAGAGCAAAGAGAAGCCTTGTCTTTTTTAGATTCGACATACAAGTGATATCACACTGTACTTGTCTTTCTCTGACCTATCTCACTTAGCATAATGTGCTCAAGGTCCATTGATGTTGCAAATGGCAGGATATCCTCCTTCCTTGTGACTGAATAATATTCCCTTGTGTATATGTATATGTGCCACATCTTTTGTATCCATTCATGTGTTGGCATTTAGGTTGCTTTCATTTCTTGGCTACTGTGGTTAATGCTGCAATAAACATGAGTGCAGATATCTCTTTGAAATACTGTTTCTATTTTCTTTCAATAAAAAATAATAAAACTGACAATGGTCACTTAGAAAAATAAAAAGGCTTTAAAAAGTAGTTAACAATTTATTCACCCATCTATTCTAATCCTCATTAAGGAATGCTTGGTTCTAATTATTTACATTGTTTGTTAAATTCTTATGTCCTCCATGCCATTGTTCTGGATTATGTAAAGAGAGAAAAGCAAAGATCTTGTCCTCATGCAGCTTACACTGTGTATGGGCCTTACATAATGTTATTTAGGCAGAAATAAATATTGTAATTATATACATGTAATTATATACATATATATGTATATATATATATGTGTGTGTGTATATAGATGTGTGTGTGTATATAGATATGTGTATGTGTATGTATGTGTATGTGTGTGTGTATATATATAAATATTTTATGTGTAGTGATCAAGAATCTAAGTTGCAACCAAATAGTCATTTTTTAAGTTTGGTTTCAACATAGTGCATCTTGCCTGGAGATATAATTGTGTATTATAGAGCCCTAAGGACCAAATATGGTAACTTTAAAGTAAGGTAAAACCTAGAGTGCATGGTGATTGAAACAATGAATAAATAGATTAATGTTTGGATGTATGAATAAGTGTGACATTTGTTTATTATTTCAAAGGGTAATAAATATCCCTCTTATTACCTATAGGCCAAAAAGTAAAGGCTTTGGTGAAGAATTTTGTGTTTTTTGATCTCTATTCCTTTATCACCTGTACAAATTATTATGTTTAAACAAACTAAAGTGGATTCTGTTTCTATGACTGTACTAGGACTGATATGACAACTCTGGAATATTCTTCCTTGTGTCTCTTTTTCCATGGAAGTGTGGTTGTGCCACTCAACAGTGTTATTTGGATGGAATTCCTTTTACTTCAGATAATGTGATCTTATTCCTTAACCACTGTTCTGTGGACAGTGGTCCCAGGCTGCATTGAATATGGTGCTCACTCTTAGCCCAGGAAACAGTCCCTGATAAAACATGAGTAATGAATTCCTCCCCTGATATATTTGGTCTAAGGCCCCAATCTCTCTCTGCCCCTGCTGACTGTCCATTAATATAGAAAATGCAGACAATCAAGTTCTATTTCCCTCCCACTTAAAGTACCTAATTATTTTATTTTGATGAAATATGCACAACTATTTACTATTTTAACTATTTAAAGTGTACAATATAGTGGAATTAATATATTCACATAGATGTTACAATCATCATCACTATCTACCTCCAACCCATTGCATCATGCTCAGCTGAAACTCTGTATCCAATAAACAAGTCTCCATTTCCCTCTCCCCAAGCTCCTGGTAAGTGTGAGTAAACTTTCTGTTTCTATGAATTTAACTACCCTGGATACCTCATAATAATGACATCATATAGTATTTTTCTTTTTGTGACTGTCTTATTTCAGTTAGCATAATGTCCTCAGGTTTATTTCGACTGTAACATGTGTTAGAATATCCTTCTTTTTAAGGCTGAATAACATTCCATGGTAAGAATGTACTACACTCTATTTTATTTTTTTTAATTTTTAATTATTATAGAACTTTTACATTTCCACTTAATTTGTAGTTATTACAAAATACTGGCTATGTTCCCTTTGTTGTGCAGTACATCTTTGTAGCCTGTCTTATACTCAGTAGTGTGTTACTCCCACTCCTCCCACTCCTCCATACCTTTATTGCCTGCCCCACTTCCCACTGGTAACCACTGGTTTGTTCTCTATATTTGTGAGCCTGCTTCTTTTTTTGTTGTTGTTTTTGTTATATTCAATAGTTTGTTGTATTTTATACATTCTACATATAAGTGATATCATATAGTATTTGTCTTTCTCTGTCTGACTTATTTCACTTAGCATAATGCCATCCAAGTCCATCCATGTTTCTGTTAATGGCAAAATTTCATTTTTTATGGCTGAGTAGTATTCTATTGTGTGTGTGTGTGTGTGTGTGTGTGTGTAGTGTACAATAAATATCTATACATACTATATCTATCTATATCTATCTATCTCTCTGTGTGTGTATATCATATCTTCTTTATCCATTCACCTGTTCATGGACACTTAGGTTGCTTCCATATCTTGGCAATTGTACATAATGATGCTATGAACATTGACATGCATGTATATTTTCAAATTAGTGTTTTTGGTTTTGGTTTTGGTTTTGCTTTTATATACCCAGGGGTGGAATCTGGGTCATATAGTAATTATATTTTGAGATTTTTGGAGAAATCTCCATACTATTTTCCACAGTGGCTGCATGAGTTTACTTTCCCACCAAGAGCCCACCAAGGGTTTCTTCTCTCCACATCATTGCCAATATTTGTTGCTTGTGTTCTTTTGATGACAGCCATTCTGACCAGCAAATACACTACAATTTATTTACCCATTCATACGTTAGTGGATAACTAGATTGTTTCCATTATTTTGTACTGTATTGAATAATGCTATTATAAACATTGGTGTACAACTATATATTTGGGTTCTTACTTTCAGTTCTTTTGAGATATATAACTAAAGTTGAACTGTTGAATCAAATGGTAATTTTACGTTTAATTTTCTGAGGAATAGTTATACTGTTTTCTACATTAGCTGTTCAATTTGTTCCTACCAATGATGTACAGGATTCTCAATTTCTCTACATCCTTACCAAAATTTGTTTTCTGTTTCTAAAGAAATGGCAACCATATTAATGTGTGTGAAATGTATCTCATTTCCTTAATGAATAATGATGATGAGCACCTTTTCAGGTACTTATTGGCCATTTATCTTTGTTATTTGGGGAAGGTGTCTTCAAGTCCTTGACTATTTTTGAAATGAGCTCTTTGTTTTTGTTTTTGTTGTTGCTGAGTTAAAGGGTTCTTTATATATTCTGTATATTAATTTCTTATCAAATGTATGATTTGTAAACATTTTCTCCCATCCTGTGAGTTACCCTTTATTCTTTTGATATTGTGCTTTGATATGCACAAAATTTTAAATTTTTGTAAAAACCAATTTATCTATTTTTTAATTTGTTGTCTACAAACACCTTTGGTGTATATCCAAGAAATCACTGCCAAACCCAATAGAATGAAGAGATTCCCCTACGTTTTCTTCTAAGAGATTTTGTTTAGCTTTTACATTTAGATCTTTGTTCTATTTTGAGTAAATTTTTGAATATGGAGGAAGGTAAGGGTATAACTTAATCCTTTTGCATGTGAATATCGAATTTCCTCAGTATCACTTGTTGAAAATATTGTGCTTTTCCCACTGAATGGTCTTGACACCTTTACCAAATCATTTGACCGCATATGAGAAGATTTATTTACTGTATTCGTCTATATGTCTATTTGGATTACAATAGTTTGTACTAAGTTTTGAAATCAGGAAGTATGATATCTCCCACTTTGTTCTTCTGTTTCAAGATTTTTTATTTGTTTATTTGGAATCCCTTGAAATTCCCTATGAATTTTAGAACTTTTTATTTTCTGGAAAAAATACTGGAATGTTGATAAGAATTGCATGAGATCTGTAGAATCTGTTGAGTAGTACTGACAGTTTAACAATATTAAAACTTCCCACCTATGAACATGGATGTCTATTTCTTTATGTCTTCTTTAATGTCTTTTGGCAATGTTTTCAGTATGCAAATCATTCTTCTTCTAGGCTAAATTTATTTTTAATTAATCACTTTGATCCTATTTTAAATGGGATTGCTTTCTTAATTTTTTGAATTGTCATGTTAGTGTATAGAAATGCAACTGATTTTTAATTGTTGATTTTGTATCCTCCAAATTTGCTGAATTCGTTTATTTTTTCTATTTTTTGGTGAAATCTTTGATATTTCTATATTTAATATCTTGTCGTGTGTTGAGAGAATTTATTTCTTCATTTCCAAATTTAAATCTCTTTATTTCTTTCCCTTGTTTTATTACACTGGCTAGTACCTCTAATACTATGTTAAATAGAGGAGGGAAAAATGGGCATTACTGTCTTTTTTGTTATCTTAGGGGAGAAGATTTCAGTCTTTCATCATTGAGTAGGATGTAGCTGTGGATTTTTCATGCATGGTTTTTATCATGTTGAGGAAGTTTCCTTCTATTCCTAATTTTTTAGTATTTTTTTAACAGAAAAATTATTAAATTTGATCAAAGGATATTTGTGAATCAATTGGATGACCATTTTTATTCTTTGCTCTCTTAATGTGGTATATTATATTGATTGATTTTTCTATTTGGAATCTACAGGATGTAATCAACATTTATAGAATACCAAAAACATCAGAATACATATTTTCCTCAAGCTAACATGAAACATTCACCAAGCTAGACCTCATTATGTATCATTAAACACACCTTAAAAATTGAAAGGAACAGAAATGTTATAATGTATGTCTCAGACTAGAGTGAAATTAAACTAGAAATCAACAATGGAAAGATAGCTGGAAAGTCCTAAAATACCTGGATAGTAAACAACACACTTCTACATTATACATAGGTCAAATAAGTCTCAAGAGGGATTTTAAAATGTATTCAATGAAATAAAAATAAAAATACAACTCATCAAAATTTGCAAAATGCAGTGAAAGTTGAAGGAGACTTGTAAGATACTTTTGTCATGATATATAATCTTATGGAGACCATAAACTCAATTATGGGAAGGGGAATAAGAAGACACAAAGCAGCAGTTCCCAGGAAGGGAAATGATCCTAAAATTAAATTCATAAATGGTTTCCAAGCAAAGAACAAATCCAGGGTGTTGCCAGAAAAGAAAAGAAAAAAGATGGAGGGGTCAAATATGAAATGAAGGACATGACTGAAGATTCTTTTCCTTAAACCTCAGAATCATTACGGTTGCATTCTTGGAGTATGACATAATCAGAAAAAGACTCTCTGAGGAGATACAGTATGTATCATAGATGCTCTCAAACAATTGGGCTTCTGGAAAGTTTAAGGGAGTTTTTCCTCAGCCTTCTCAGCAAAAACCCAACGGAGAAATAGGGCTACATTGAAAGGATTTGTGCGTTCAGCATTGTTGAGCCTTGATGAAGCTCACCTCAGAAGGCTTAGACCAAATTGGAGGGCATTTGTGCTAATGAAGAGCTACAGGGGAACCTGTTGATCCTGCCCTGGCACTCCCATGCATGACTATACTTTCATACATTTTTCCTTACCACTCTATTCTCTTATCTATTTTTACCCTTTGTTTTTCTTTCTTTTCTCATTTCTTCACCCATTTTTGGACAGTTTTGTGTAAGTAATGGACAGAGGACAGGCCTTGGAGTCAGAGAGCTTGCATCTGAGACTAAGCTCTAGAACCAAGCTAAGTGACCTAGAATATGTTAAGTCTAATCTCTTCACTTGCATAAATGTAGGAATAATATCTAATTTACTGTGTGATCATGAGGATTAGAGATAGTAAGTGTAATTCCTTAAAGGTAGAAAGTGTCCAATAAGAGTGGCTGTTATATTGTTTTTATTACTGTTGCTACAATTTTGTTTATGTGGTTGATTTGGGTTCTTGGAGCAGCTGTTAGTAAACTCTACACTGAGTTTCTTTACTCTACATACTCTTTAATATGATTATTTTTATGAGGTTGATTTTGATAGCTGATATTGAACTCTCTTAGTCTCTTTACAGCAGAGTATCCATCCCAAGATGCTTTGGGTGCTGGCTTCTAGAAATGCTTACATGATCTCCCTTGAGAAATGCCTGGGAACTTGCATCCTCCTATGTCTCCACTTCTATAAAGATTTCTTCTCAGAGGATTCAAGCAACAAATCATCTACAGGAATTGCCATCTTATGCTTTGCTTCTAACATACTAACATTAGAAAATTATTTTTTAATTTTTATTTTTAATACTACTAATATATCTTAGGCCTTCCATTAGCAACCAAAGATACAGCAAGCCCTCAGTTAAAGAGAATGCTAATCTATACTGTATCAGTTTCCCCTTCCTGGCTCCACTTCTGGCACGATGGTGTGCAACTCAGAATCACTCCTCAAAAAAACTGATGAAAACTATTTTTAAAACACATTTAAAAATAGTTGGCCTTATGAGCATCCACAAATGGAAATGCCGCTACAGATATACAGCAAATGAAGACACATTTACTAAAGAATATTTACTAAAGCTCCATAAAATGATGAGTCTTTAGTTTTTGAAGATCCGCACTTTTCCCCTCTCCACTCATTGAGCTGGGAACTCCACCCAGACTTGTACAACCAAGAACACAATTTTTTGACTCCCCCCAGGTCCTGGTTGGAGGGTTGTCTTCCTGGGAAGGACATGACATTAGCATTTCTCATACTGCCCCTAGATACTTGTTGCTGAGGCAAAGTTCTGTACTACTGCAGCCAACAGGTGGGGGCCCCATTCTTCCACCACATTTCCTCTCATGAGACAAAGGTTCTACCTTGGGCATGGTAGGACATTGAGGTCCCAATTGCTATTGACTCAGCTCATAAGACAGGGGATTGTGCCAAGGGAGACAAGCCAAGGACACCTGGGGCTCTTGCCCATATATCCACTGAGCACTTACTTCTTCAAACTGGGCTGTCACTTAGAATTGACCTATTGTTCCTTACTCCAGCACCAGAGTTGTGGCTCAGAGATTTTCCCTCGGAGGAAAGGCAGACCACAGAACAGAGAGCTCAAATTATCTCCCCAAAGGAGCCAACTTTATTTGCAACAGCATATGAAGTTCAAATCTAAGTGTGCTTTCAAAAACAGTAGAAGTGTTGGTGAGAGGCAATGGGGAGAAGACTGATAAATTCATTGAAGATACAGGCTAAATGATAAGCCAACTTGTTGCTGGAGAAAAATAAGAAACCAGCTGCAAGAACTAGAGTCTGAATAAATTTCAAACTTTGACCATCAGGAACTGTCCCTTCATAGCAGCCTGAATTTGACTGGATTAGGGTGTAAATAATTTATTCTCCAGGGCATTGTTATGAACAATAGAGCTTTTAACCAGCAGTTAGTGGAGTTTCATAGGTTAGTGTGGTCAGGTAACTAGACAAACACTGCCTAAGTCCTGCTAAAACCTTGTTATCCCAAAGTGGCTGGCATGTCCAAGGATGAATCCCTGAGGAAAAACATCAGTGGCTTTACCCTGTGTCTGTTTAGGGGATAGAGGAGGAAGAGAAGGGAATGGACAACACTAAAATAATCCAGTTAGTCTTTAAACAAGTAAACAAGCTAACAACAATGACAAGCACTGAAAGAGGGGAGAGATGAAGCCAGTACCCAAAGTTGCTGCAATATCTAAAATGTTCATTTTCCAAAAAATATGAGACATGCAAAATAAACAGGAAATTATGGCCTAGATACCAGAAGAATAGCAGGCAATAAAGCCACCTGCAGGAGAGACCAGATGTGAGAAAAGAAGCCATTATAAATATGTTCAAAGAAACAAAGAAAACCATGATTTTAGAAGTAAAGCATGATGACAGTGTCACATCACATAGAGAACATTAGTAAAGACACAGAAATTATTAAAAATAACCAAATGGAAATTTTGGAACTGAAAGGAGCAATAACTGAAATTTAAAAATTCACTAGATGGAATCAATAATACACTTAAACGGGCAGAAAGTAAAAGTACTTAAGAATAGATCAATAGAAATTATGCAATCCAAGAACAGAGTGAAAAAAAGAATGAAGAAAAAATGAGCAAAGTCTCAGAGAAATGTGGGACACTAATGTATACCAACAGACATGTAAAGGCAGCACCATAAGAACAGAGAAGGAAAGGAGCAGAAAAATATTTGAAAAATTAGTGGCTAAAAAATTCCCATTTCCTAAAAAATTTAAATCTACATATCCAGGAGGTTCAACAAACTGCAAGTAGGATAAACTATGTGTCATGAATAGACACATAGTAAAAATGCCAAAGAAAATCTTGAAGGCAGCAAGAGGAAAATGACATCTTGCTTAAGAAAACTCGTATAAGATTAACAGTTGACTTATCATCAGAAACAATAGAGGGCTGAAGGCAATAGGATAATCTATTCTCAGCCCTCAAATTTTAAAAGCTCTTAATCAAGAATCATATATCCAGCAAAATTATCATTTAAAAGTGAAGATGAAATAAAAAGACATTTGGAAAACAAAATCTGAAAGAATCTGCTGCCAGTAGACCTACCTTACAAGACATAATAAAGTTAGTTCTTCAGGCTGAAAGCAAGTGACCCAAGACAGTAATTTGAATACACACACACACAAAACAAAGAACACTGATAAAGGTAATTATGCAATTATAAAGGAGTATAATTGCCTATTTCTTATCCTTTCTTATCTTGTTTAAAAATCATATAGCAGTATACATTTAATTGTATTTGTGGGCATATAACGTACAGAAATGTAATATATTTTCCAATAGCAGGGCAAAGAGGTTGGTGAGAACAAACCAACATTGGGTTAAGAATTGACTCCAGATGTTTCACTTGAATCCAAAGGAACCAATGCATAGAACCTGAAATGGAAAGAAGGCTAATATGAGAAAAATTATACATATAACATAAAAATTGTGTTCTACACTGGAAACTGACACAACACTGGAAACTGACTATAACTCAATTTAAAAAAAAGAAAAATTATACGTATAAACTTGCTCTCTTTTCTCCTCTCAGCTTCTTTAAAAGACATAAAATTACATAAAGGAATAATAATTATAATGATGTACTGTCGGGCTTATAACATGCATAGAGATAATACCTATGACAAGAATACCACAGTAAGAAAGAAAAGAGAGTAGAGCTATATGGGAATGCTGTTTCTACATTCTCTGAAATTGCTGGTGTAATTGTGAAACTGTTTTTGATAAGACATATATGGTAAGGCCTAAAGCAATCACTAAGTAAAAACTAAAAATATATAGCAAGAAAACCATTAAAGAAGTTAAAAAGTAATATTAGAAAATATTCAATTAATGAAAAAGAAAACAGTAATGCCAAAAAAAGGCTTGAGGTGTAGAGAAAATAATAAATGAGAAATGTAAATCCTATTGTTTTGCTTAGTTTTGTTTTTATGAACTCTGGATACAAGTCCCTTATCAGATATATTATTTGTGAATATTTTCTACCATTTTGTGGGTTGTCTTTTCATT
Source organism: Camelus dromedarius (assembly GCF_036321535.1). Classification (NCBI taxonomy): domain Eukaryota; kingdom Metazoa; phylum Chordata; class Mammalia; order Artiodactyla; family Camelidae; genus Camelus; species Camelus dromedarius. The sequence goes on from NW_026989731.1 coordinate 5,866,217, forward strand.
TTCTTAACATTACTTTTTCAATTAATGCTATGTCTCTCTCTCTCTCTTTTTTTTTTTTTTCCTTAAAATGAATCAGAGCAAACACAACATGTGTACAAATCTATAGATAAAGCTGCTCTGGAAAAAATGCATAAATACATGGCAAAGAAATGAGACTTGGCATTTTAATGCTGATCATGCCATCCTCAGTGCCATAACACCAAATCTGTGCTTGCAACACAGTAAACTATGTGTATCTGCTATACCCTACTTCTCAAATCCAGGACTTATGAACTCAAATCAGAATTTGCCATCAAAAACTCAAACTTGAATTCCTGTACTAGGAATGTCTCCAGTAGAGAGCACTAATGTTTTTTGAATATTCGGTGTAAGTAGCTTTAATTGAGATAAGGCCTAGGAAGGAGTTACAACCATTTCCCATTCCCATATATCTGGGTACACAAGACATAGGCATTTATTCCATATCTATTAACAGTTTACAGAGCACCCACTGTCCCCAGGCACCACATTAGGCCTTGGGATCCTGAGGAGGAAAAGATACACTCTTACCCTCAAGGAATTTGGCCTAGTGAAGAAGACTGTCTCAATCCCCTAATAACATCTCCTTGCATCAATCAAGGAAAGCATTTACTAATCATGCACTTTCCTATCACAAACTACATACATATATGTAGAAAAGCACATGGACTATAAGCATTTGCAAACAGTAGGTTCAGGAGGGCCTTAGAGAAAATCTAGTCAAAATCTCTCATTTTATACCTGGAAACTAAACCCAGAGTGGATAAGTGACTTACCCACGATCACGACAAGAACTAAGATTAATATGGCACTTCCTATACGCCTAGAACTGCTCTAACAGTATTGTTTATTTAATCCTCACCACAACTCATTTTTGAAATACAAACCTAAGGCACAGAGAAATTAATTAACAACAAAAATCAAACAGCTCACAAGGGCAAAGTCAGGATTTGAATCTAAGTAGTCTTGCTCCAGAATCCATACTTTTAGTCACCATGCTATATTTAAGTAGCTATGTCTAAAGGCAGTCATGATTTTCTGACTCATGTTTTTACACTGTCTTGTTATTTTATACTGTCAGGGTTTCCAGCATCTCTAGAACCCATTGGTCAAAAATTATCAAAGAAATCTCAAGATATTATGGTACTTCAAAGTCACAAGATCCTCGATTTGGGGAAAATGGCTCAATTCAACGTGGATGTATATGTTACCAGAAGGTGAAGATGAAGACATGCACAGACATGAGGAATATAATAAGTAATCTTGTAATAAGTATTCTTTTATCTTACTTTGACAAATGTTGCCACTTCTGTCTCATTTCCTTGTCTTCCTGAATCACTTCCATGTACTCCTTCTCACTTCCAAATCCCAGTCTTTAAGTGTGTTGATTCTTCAATCAAATAAGAACATGTTAATGTAGACAGAGCTAGGGATTAAATCTTGAGAGGACCCTGCACTATACAAGATATAGAAAATGTGCTTTTCAGAAGCCTCAGACTTCACTTCACCCATTCATTTATTATCTAACAAATATTTATTGGGTGCCTGCCATATGCACAACAATGCACTGGGTTCTGGGGATGTGCTAGTCTATGTGATGGATGTGACCTTTACCCTCCTGAGGTCCACAGTCTTACAGCATTCCTCCAGAGTAAGTTAGGGATCAATAGTTAAGCACTTGTCAATTCTCAACCCGTTGGGCCTCTGAATGATGCCTGAGCTACAGGAGGATGAACAGAATGACTCAGCAAGACTGGGGACTGCTAAGAGATGCTGTCACTCTCAGGTGTGCAGACTACAGAGGAGAGAGCATGTTATTTTGAAATGACAGTAATACACTGTTTGAGTGATATGCATGAACTATAAAATAGTTTATAAATAGAAATTATTTGCATTATGATTATGTTTTGTCAGAATGCATACATCATTTTTGTGTGTGTGTGTGTCCTTGAGGACCCTGAAGAACAAAATTTTATATCTGATTATTGAATTGGTTAAGTAAATTAAGCAAATCCAGGCATTTTATTTGATAATCAAGTTCACTCAAAGATGAAGGTAAAATTATAAAATTTACACCCACTTACATATTTGTTTCATTCTTTAGTATGCTTCCCCCCCTCATTTTTACTTGTAATCAATCTGTCTTTAACTACCCCAGTTACACAGAGGCCTTTACCAGACACCAAAAGCTATTCTGCTCACAAAAACAACAGGCTTCCTTAAGCCTTAAGTAGTTTTTTTTTTTTTTTAATTTGCCCTTTAGGTCTCAATTTCTGTGAGAAATCTGGGAAGTCCTCTCCACTTTAGCCCACTCTTTCATATACCAATGTAAGACCCAAATACTATTGCCCTTCAATTTTTTAATGAGATAAAGGACGCCTGATTTATTATCATACTGCTCTTTTTCATAAGGTGACCTGGTTACATTCAGCTATTATAAAGCATATTTGAGTCATAGGCTCTGAACCATGTCAATATCCTGTACTAGGAGATTTTACTCAGCCCTGAATTTGCTCATATATCCAGCTACATATTTGCCTCTATTTTTTTTTAAACTCTAAGTTTCTTGAGGGCACATGTTTATTTGTTTTTATATCCTCCAAAAACAATTTGGTGGAGAGACTGAATTGGAGATAAAGAAGTTAGCAGAGATAAATTAGTAGAATAAGTGGATAATTGGAAGGTGTGCCTGCATTTGGATACATAGGATTCAGGAGACAAAGCCAAAGAGAACTGTGGTGTGGGGACACACTGGGGTTTGGTTAGTTAGTCCTCACTGATTTATCATGTCCAGCCTAATGGTCCCTGGAGGAATGCTTGGAAACTTGTGGAACCCGGGAGGGCAAAGGCCACATCCATCAAATGGACCAATGTATCCTCAGAAACCAGTCCAGTGTTTTGCACACAGTAGGCATAGAATAAATATTTGTTGGATGATAAATGAGTGGTAAAATGAAACGAAGTCTGAGATATCTGGAACATGAAATATTCCTATCTTCTTTTCTGATATAGTCCAGGATAGCTACATTAAACACATAGTAAACAGAAACTCCTGCCTAGACTGTTAGTGGCTTGCCCCAGATCTCACTGACAGAAGAGCCACAAGCAGAACACAAGATACCAATTCTCATATGCTTTCTGAGTCATATCTCTTTTTCTCTATTTCTAAAATGTTCTGAATCTTGTTCTTTTACAATTTATATTGATTCTTAAAAATTCTTAAAAAATTATATATATTATATATATATACATACATACATACACACACACACACACACACACATATATGTGCATACATATTATGTCCTAGTCTTAGAGAATCAGTTAAGGTTAGAATTGAAGTTCAGTATTAAATGTGTATTACAATTAACAGATAGCCTAATATTAGGCCAAGAAACACATATGCACAAATACATACACACACAGTCATTGAGGAAGAAAAGATGGGAGGTGCATGGAATCAAGGCCTAGCTGGTATTAGACCTGGGTTACTTCAAATCAAAGAAATGAAAAAGTTGACTATGAGGAACCTCAGAAACCAGCTGCTTTCACTGTATCAGGAAAACTTTTGCCCAGATTTCAACATGGTCCAGGGAGCAGATTGAATTCTTACAGGGATCCCAGCAAGCACTATCTCAGTCACTAGCAGAACTCATCAGGGTGTTTTTTATATCAATTCACAGGAGCTAAGGAGCACCAACTCTGCTTTAATTCTAAGCTTTCAGCCTGGCTTCACTTGCAAATATTTTCTTAGAAGTCTTCATTTTATGGATGGGAAAGAGAAAATAGTCAATAACTGGCTGGCTCCTGTGTGGCAGATTCCAATATGGGACCCAGATGACAGTACATATTCTTTAAATGGGATGCATGGGAAACTTTCAAAGAAATATTTGGACATCTTCCAAGAAGACAGATTAGCTGGAGATGGCGGGCATCCTGCTGCAGGAAATCGTGTTTTTCCTTTGAAGAAGAGCCTGGAAGATCACCTACCTAACACTTGTCATAAAAAGAAGGGATGTCATATAGTTAAGGGAGAGGGTCAATCAGCACAGTGGGGTGAGAACACAGAGTAATTGGTCGTGAATATTTAAGACTGGGACCATGATAAGGGATCAGCTCACACAGAAGTGCACAGCTGGCCTTGCACAATTACAGTTTCTAGTCAAGCTACCTTATTCCAAAAACACTTGCAATGTCGACCTCATCCTGTCCTTGGGCTTCTCACCACTGAGCCCATTCTCAGGGGTCACTCTCAGAATTTCTCCCAGGCCCGAGGAGAGCTCACGTTAAAACTCTGCAAACAGGAGATTGAAAAGGTCAGGAAAACATGGTGAAGTCTTTGATCAAAAATAAATAAAAATTCTTCATCAATGACAGTATGCTCAATCATACACAGTTGAACCAGCAGGATGTCTTTCTGAGAATGCAAAGCCATGAATGCCTTCTCACTTTTGTTCTTTTCTTCTGACCTGATGTCTCAGTAGGACTAACAAACTTGAACCCTGGTGTTGAGAAAATATTCCAAAGTAGTATTTCAATTGAGCACTGTAAAGCTAGCCAAACTTTCCCAGACCCATGTTCCTATGCTCCTCCTTCAACCCTGCATGTCCCACCAACCTCTCCTCCCCTTTCAGGTGCTGCCTGCTTCCCCTGTAGATTACATACCTCTCAGAAAAGGAATAACGATTCCTGTTTACCTTCATATTCTGCCTCACCTCTCCAGAACTCCAATGCTTTCTTTTATACACTGTAGACTTTCAATGTTTTAATTAATTTAAAGAAATAGAGAATTTTTCATTATCAGAAATAATTTTATAATACAGAATTGGAAAATAACTTTTAATACTGGATAATATTCTGTCTTCCATTAATCATAAAAATTTTCTCAAGACACAGAGAAAACTGAACTCTTATCAAGGCAGCCACATGCAGCAGAGATGATGACACTCAGAGTCTCTCATTTTTTAAATTTTTTTTTAATTTTTTATTTTTTGGTTTGGTTTGGGTTTTATTGTTTTGTTTTGTTTTTCAGGGAATCAACTCAGAAAGGCCCTGCCAAACCTAGGAGTGAGTTGATTGTTCCATGTAGGTCATGCAGTTCAATAACACAATTTCTAGTGATCCTTTCATTTCTGTTATTTGTGACTCTGCTTGTGCCATTGGGCAGAGGAGCCGGCCACATTGCTGCTCACAGTCATCTCCTTTATCATATGAATGTGAGGAGCCTACCACTAGATATTTCCCCAAACCAATGGGATGCTGTAGAAAACAGAGTATTTCTATGTCTTTTTCTTCTGGATATTCTCAGGTTACCAGAAAGAGATTGACTGAGCCCTGAGGGTGGATTGGTCATTTTAAGACAATATTTGGGGCAGATAAGGCAAACATATAGAATTTAGGTCTTTCTAAATTTTACTTCTCTTTCATGAGTCTCTTTCTGATTATTATCACCTGCACTGATCCATCTCTTCATGTAAGTAGTACTTGGTTGTTTTCTATGTGTTCACCTAAATTCTGAGCTGCTTGAGGTCAGAAATCAAGATTGATGCTTTTTTGATATTGTGCTTGATATCTAGCATACTGATGGGCACAAAATTAATGCTTAATATTTATGATGAGACTTCTAAACACAATTTTACACTTTGACAAATTTGGCTGTGGAAATAGTGACTGAGCCTTTTAGAATTTTCTATGAACAGAATAATAAATGCATATAGGAAATTTATAAAATATAGATGGGAAATAAAATACAGCAGCATATTTCAGAGACACAGCTTCTGTTTCCTTTCTCTTTCCAGATCCATGCAGGTGACAGATCTTTCTCTGTCCACCTCTGATGGAGACTACATTCTTTACTGTCCAGTAGCATATACCCTTTGATTGTCTCTTAGGTATGCATAATTGTGAGCATATTCGAACTTTCCTTCTTTCCTTCTGTCAAATTCTTGTCAGCAGTTTTACACACACACACACACACACACACAAACACACACACTTCCCCCACCACCAACCTTTTGCAGATTATAAGCAGGAGTTCTTCAGGCTTCTGCCTAAGAGTGTGGACTTTGCAGACTGGTGGGCCTGGGTTTGAACCTTACATGATCACTTTGGATAAGTTTCTGGATTAGTTAAAATTAGCTGCCAGTTACAGAGACCGCAAAGAACAGTGGCATAAACAAAGTGATGTTTGTTTCTCTTTCACATTAAAAAATATTTCTAGGAGACGGAGAAGATGGAGGAGTAGAAGGATGCTTGCAGGTCACCTTCTCCCACAAATACACCAAGACCCACTTCTACAGACCCACTCAGCCGACCAGAGCACCTGTGGAAATCCGACAGAACATCGCCCTCTTCAAAAGATAAAGACGCCAAAAATCTGGTAGGAGAAAAGGAAAAAAGAAAGAACAAAAGGCAAAGCAGCAGAGGATGTGTCCCACGGGGAGGGAGCGGCAAAGGAGGTCTGGCGCTCACTTGCTGGGTCTCCGCTCTCCAACTGAGAGGCCAGCGGGATGGAGGGGGAGCCTCCGAGGCTCGGATCTGTACAGAGCAGCCCTTGACTAACAGAACTAAGTTAAACGGGCACAGAGCGTCCCCCAGACACCCAGCCTGAGACGCGGGCCGGCAGCCGTGGGCAGGGCCAGGCTGCACAAGCCAGGCGGAGGATGGAAGTGGCTGCACGGAGGCAGCCCCGGGGGAATGCAAGGGGCTGCACGCCATGGCTTTGGGTGCACAGGGCAGAACAACCTGGGCCCTCCATAAAACAGCAAGGTTGATGTGCTCTCAGGGTAAGGGTGCACACCCCTATCTCTGAAAACCTGCGGAAAGTTTTCGGGGGAAGAGATGTGAGGCTCAGGCACAGCCACCATATCCTCCGCGCTGAGCACTCAGGCGGGGGCGAGGGCAAAACCTGCATCCGCACTGAAGGGCTTAGCAGCCTCAAAGGCCAGACTGAGACTGGCCTGCCGCCCGGGGCAGATAGGATCCTTCCATCCTGGTCCCTCAGAGAACTTGCTCCACAAAGACAAACAAGGAGCTGTGTTTTGCCTTGGAGCAGGGACAGGGCAGTCCCTCGGTCTTCCCCGAGCCCACCAGCGGAGCGCCGACCAGGGCGGAGCAACGACCAGGGCAGAGTGCGCAGCCGCACAGAGAGCGGAACTACCAGCGGTGCAGGTAGAGGGAGAGCGGCCCCCCCCCGCCTTTAGGGCAGGAACACAGCCCCTGACTGATGTGCTGGGAGGGGGCACGACCCGCCCTCCTACCTGGCCAGTCTGCAACATCTGACTGCAGCATCCGGAGGGGCAGAGACCCGCTTGCCCAAAGCAGAGAGCTGCACCTGACCCAGTGTTAGGAGGAGGCACGATCTGCTTGCCGACAGGTGCTGGGAGCAGCACAGAAGAGGGCGCCAACAGAGGGCCTCTGAAAATAGCAAGCTGAGATTCCAAAACAGGACCAAGACAGAAAGATTCCACATTAAAAGCACGCAGACTCCAGGAGAACACCGACAACCCCCCCTTTTTTTTTTAAATCTGTTTTTACCTGTTCTATTTTCTATTAATCTCTTAATCTTTACTTCTTAATTCATTTTTATTTCTCTTGGGTTTTGATGTCCTGCTATTGGTTAGACACAGGTTTCAAATACATCTATTCATCTCCCCCCCTTTTTTTGTAAAGGCTTTAAAAGGACGTCTCAACCTGATTAATACTCTGCTTCAACTTAATCTTCTTTCATTATACACTGTTTTCAAACCCTCTTTCTCCCTTCTTTTAAAATTCTTTCTTTCTCTCTCTTATTTTTTTTTCCTAAGTTCTATTCCTAAATAGGCATCAGATAGATAAAATCCTTAAGGACCAAAATAAACAACTGATACTCCATAAACAACAGTGCCAAGGAGGTATGAGCAAGACGAAGAAGCAGAAACACCTTTCCCAATTAAAAGAACAAGAGAAATCCCCTGAAAGAAAGATCAACAAAATAGACATCGATAGCCTACTAGATCAAGATTTCAAAAAAGGAGTGATCGAATTGTTGAATGAATTAAAAGAGATAGTGTTTAGAGACATAAAATATGTCAAAAATGAAATTGAAGCTATAAAGAAGAGCCAAGTAGAATGGGTAAACTCATTGACAGAGATGAGGAATGATCTAATAGCTGTGCAAAGCCGACTAGATAATACAGAGGAACAAATTAGTGATCTAGAAGACAGGGCAATAGAAAGCACCCATTCAGAAGAACTACAAGAGAAGCAAATAAAAAATAATGAAAATAGCATAAGGGACCTATGGGATAATATAAAGCATCCCAATCTTCGCATAATAGGGGTCCCAGAAGGGGGAGAAAGATCAAAGTGGATTGAAAAGGTTTTTGAAGAAATCATGACTGAAAACTTCTCAAACTTAAAGAAGGAATCAGATATCCAAGTACAGGAAGCTCAGAGGGTCCCAAACAGCAAGAACCCAAATAGACCCACACCAAGTTTTATCATAAGCAAGATGGCCAGAGTCAAGGATAAAGAAATGATTCTAAAGGCAGCAAGAGAAAAGCAAACAGTAAGTTACAAGGGAACCCCCATAAGGCTCTCAGCTGATTTCTCTACACAAACACTACAGGCCAGTAGGGAGTGGCAAGATATATTCAAAGCCCTGAATGAAAAAAAGATGCAGCCTAGGATCCTTTATATAGCAAGGCTATCCTTGAGGATAGAAGGAGAAATAAAGAGTTTCACAGACAAAAAAAAAAAAAGCTGCAAGAGTTTAGCAACACTAAACCCATGCTAAAAGAAATATTGAAAGGGCTATTCTAAATAGAAAAGCAGCAGGATGCTACAGAAATGAGAAACACACAACTGGAAAGGTGATAACTCATGAATTACAAATAAAGTAAACATGAAATTATAAAAGAAGACATACAAATCACTGAGAGTGGGAGAGGGAGGCAGGGAAATATAGAATATTTTTTCTTTCTTTTTTAAAAATTTTTAACAGTAGGATGGGTTTGAGATCATGTTACTATCAGTTAAATAAAAACAGTTATAGTAATGGGTTGATAGATTTACAAAATAGGGTAACCACAAGCCAAAAATTTACAAAGGAGTCACAAAAATTAAATAAAATCCATGATAATACAAAGGAAAATTACCAAACAACAAAAGGAAGAAGAAAGCAACAAAGAGGATATAACAATTCAACTGCAAAGATAAGTTCAAAATGGCAATAAACACACATATGTCATTAATTACTGTAAATGTTAATGGACTAAATGCTCCAGTCAAAAGACACAGAGTGGCAGACTGGATAATAAAGCAAGAACCTTCAACATGCTGCATACAAGAGACCCACTTTAGGGAGAAGGACACATATAGATTGAGAGTGAAAGGATGGAAAAGAATATTGCATGCAAATGGAAAAGCCAAAAAAGCAAGTGTTGCAGTACTGATTTCAGACAAAATAGACTTTAAAACAAAGGCCATAAAGAAAGATAAAGAAGGACATTTTATAATGATTAAAGGAGTGATACAAGATGAGGATATTACACTCGTTAATATATATGCACCCAATATATGAGCACCTAAGTACATACAAGAACTACTAAAAGATATAAAGGGGGGTATTGATGGGAATACAATCATAGTTGGAGATTTTAACACTGCATTAACATCACTAGACAGATCTTCCAGACAGAAAATAAACAAGTCAACAGAGAAATTAAATACTACAATAGAAAAACTATATTTGGTGGATATTTTCAGAGCATTACACCCCCCAAAAATAGGATATACATTCTTTTCAAATGCACATGGAACATTTTCCAGGATTCATCATGTACTTGGGCACAAAAGAAACCTCAACAATTTTAAGAAGATAGAAATTATCTCTAGCATCTTTACTGACCACAGTGCCATGAAACTGGAAATCAACAACAGAGAAACAAAGGAGAAAAAAAGGAAAGCATGGAGATTAAACAATATGTTATTGAAAAAACAATGGATCAATGAGGAAATCAAAGCTGAAACTAAAAAATACCTTGAGACAAATGATAATGAAAGCACAACCACTCAAAACCTATGGGACACAGCGAAGGCAGTGCTAAGAGGGAAGTTTATAGCGATATAAGCCTTCCTCAAAAAAGAACAACATTCTCAAATAAACAATTTAACCCACCACCTGAATGAAATAGAAAAAGAAGGACAAAAAGCCCCAAAAAGCAGCAGAAGGAAGGAAATAATAAAGATCAAAGAGGAATTAAATACAATAGAGATTAACAAGACCATAGAAAAAATCAACCAAACCAAAAGCTGGTTTTTTGAAAAAGTAAATAAAATCGACAAAACTCTGGCCAAAGTCACAAAGAAGAAAAAAGAGAGAGCACAAATTAGCAAAATAAGAAAGGAAAATGGAGAAATTACAACAAACAAAATAGAATTACAGAATATCATATGAGAATATTATGAAAAACTATATGGAACCAAACTGGATAACCTAGAGGAGATGGACAAGTTTCTGGAAACATACTGTCCACCAAAACTGAATCAAGAAGAATCTGAACACTTGAACAATCCAATCACTAGAAAGGAAATAGAAACAGCAATTAAAAACCTCCCTACAAATAAAAGTCCAGGACTGGACGGCTTCACCGGGGAATTCTACCAAACATACAAAGAACTCATACCAGTCCTTCTCAAACTCTTCCAGACGATTGAAAAGGAGGGAATACTCCCAAACTCATTCTATGAAGCCAAAATCACCCTGATACCAAAACCAGGCAAAGACACTACAAAAAAAAGAGAATTATAGCCCAATATCACTGATGAACATAGACGCCAAAATCCTCACCAAAATTTTAGCAAATAGAATCCAACAACACATAAAAAGGATTATACATCATGACCAAGTGGGGTTCATCCCAGGGACACAAGGCTGGTTCAACATACACAAATCAATCAGTGTAATACATCACATCAACAAGAGAAAGGACAAAAACCACATGATCATCGCAATCGATGCAGAAAAAGCATTTGATAACATTCAACACCCATTTATCATAAAAGCTCTCGCCAAAGTGGGTATAGAGGGAACGTATCTCAACATAATAAAAGCTATATATGACAAACCTACAGCCAGCTTAGTACTCAACGGTGAAAAACTCAAAAGCTTCCCACTAAAATCTGGGACAAGACAAGGATGCCCACTATCACCACTCCTATTCAACATAGTCCTGGAAGTCCTAGCCACAGCAGTCAGGCAAGAGAAAGAAATAAAAGGGATCCAAATTGGAAAAGAAGAGGTAAAAGTGTCATTATATGCTGATGACATGTTACTATATATAGAAAACCCTAAAAGGTCCCCACAAAAGCTACTACAGCTGATTGAAGAATTCAGCAAGGTAGCAGGTTACAAAATTAACATTCAAAAATCAGTTGCATTTCTTTGCACTAACGATAAATCAACAGAAGAAGAAAGTAAAGAAACAATCCCCTTTAAAATAGCACCCAAAGTAATAAAATATCTGGGAATAAATCTAACCAAGGAGGTGAAAGAATTATACACAGAAAACTATAAACCATTGATGAAGGAAATTAAAGAACACTTTAAAAAATGGAAAGATATTCCATGCTCTTGGATTGGAAGAGTCAATATTGTTAAAATGGTCACACTGCCCAAGGCAATCTACAGATTTAATGCAATCCCTATCCAATTACCCAGGGCATATTTCACAGAACTAGAAAAAATCATCATAAAATTCATATGGAACCATCAAAGACCTAGAATTGCCAAAGCATTACTGAAGAGAAAGAAAGAGGCTGGAGGAATAACTCTCCCAGACTTCAGACAATACTATAGAGCTACAGTCATCAAGACAGCATGGTATTGGTACCAAAACAGACATATAGACCAATGGAACACAATAGAGAGCCCAGAAATGAACCCACAAATTTTTGGGCAACTCATCTTTGACAAAGGAGGCAAGAATATACATTGGAATAAAGACAGTCTCTTCAGCAAATGGTGTTGGGAAAACTGGACAGCAGCATGTAAAACAATGAAGCTAGAACACTCCCTTACACCATATACAAAAATCAACTCAAAATGGATTAAAGACTTAATCATGAAACAAGATACAATAAACCTCCTAGAGGAAAACATAGGGAAAACATTATCTGATATACATTTAAAAACTTTCTCCTAGAAGAAATCAAAGCAAGAATAAACAAATGGGACCTAATGAAACTTACAAGCTTCTGCACAGCAAAGGAAACCAGAAATAAAACAAGAAGAAAACCTATGGAATGGGAGAAAATTTTTGCAAGTGAAACCGAAAAAGGCTTGATCTCCAGAATATGTAAGCAGCTCATACGACTCAATAAGAAAAAATAAACAACCCAATCCAAAAATGGGCAGAAGACCTAAACAAGCAATTCTCCAAGGAAGACATACAAATGATCAAAAAGCACATGAAAAAATGTTCAATATCGGTAATTATCAGAGAAATGCAAATCAAAACTACAATGAGGTATCACCTCACACCAGTCAGAATGGCTGTCATTCAAAAATCCACAAATGACATCGTATATTTTTAAATGATTTTTAATTCTACAGTTATCAGAGTATTATTTTACTTTAAGTCGTATGTAGCTTATAGATACCCTCATGTGTGCAATACGTATAAAAAATCAATAAAAATTGTCACATATTTCAAAGTACATAAGTTCCCCTAAGTATACGTAGAAAATCCCAAATCTCTTTCTTATTGCTTTAAATAGACAGGAACTGTATTTTTTAATTTAATGGAATAAAAATAAAACATTTAGATTTTAAGCTATATTTTGGCATATTTCAAAGGAGAACACATCTTTATTTTGGTTTCATCATGAAATATTAATAACATAATAACCAAAAATACCTGGAATCTTGGTAACCATGAATAATTATTGATTTAATCACATGTATTACAGAGACCTGGTTCCATCTAAGGATAGACACATGGAAAGAGTGTCATACTTATCAAACCATAAGAAAAAGCTGCGAAATCTGCAAAATCACACTGCTGCTGAACTCATCAGAGTGCTGACTTTGAACGGCTACCATCAGGGTAAAATTTGAGGAACGCTGGCATGAGCCTACAGACAGACAAGACACTGGCAATCCCTCACCTGTCCCAGAGCACTGGAAGTGTTAGGTAGTTAGATAAGGGGGGCACCAGGCAGACAGGTGGAGGAGAGAGAGGATGGTGTGTATGATGGTGGCATGCCTGCCACCAGCATAAAGGGGCTTTACTTCTTTTATGTGAGTGCCAGCAAGAAACCAGTTAGAACTAAAAGGCTGGAACTTCATGGTAGTGACAAGGACCTAACCGGACATGACCCAGTTCTCATTCTAATATAATTAGCATTGAGGTTCTGGCCCCTCCATGGGTTATTCTGTGTTCATCATGGATAAGGGCATTCACAAAAGGGGACAAACATGACTGAGCACTCCAGGGGTCAAGAGCCATCAATCAATCAAAAGACCACCTCTAAGTGAGGGTACAAGAGGAAGGAGCAAAGACCATTGCTGTCTGAACTTGGATCAGCCTGCCTCCTGTTCTTGGAGGGGTACTTCACCTTTCCTAATAAAATCTTTCACTGCACAATTCTTTCATCTCCCATGTGAATTCTTATCTTTTGAGTAAGTCAAGAACAGTGGCCTTTTCCTTCCTCCTTTTAGGGTAACAGAAGGAGACAAGGTGGGGATGCAAACACATACAAAAGTATCAACTAACTCCTTAATGAACTGCTCAAAGCTGAACACTCCCAGTTGGGAGAGTATGGAGTCCTGGGATCACAGATGGTCGCAGCCCCTTCTCCATGGACCTCACTTTTTGCTTATGAAAAAGCCTGGGGGCAGGAAAGAGTTGAGAAAGCCTCCCACAGTTGGTGTGTTCCTGTTGCCCTGGGGTGGCACTGCTGAGGGAGAAAACAATTCTTACCTGGATGCTTTCCCCAGTGGAATAATGTCTTAAGATGTTAAAAATAAAGGGCAGTATATCCTGTCACTTTCAGCGGTTGAAAACTCAGAGTTTGTTTAATGGAGACAGGCAGAAATCCTCCTAGTTTCAGAAAATTAAAGATTTCATTTTACCATGGAGGGCAGGGCAGGATCACCAAGGAAACTTGGATCCAAAAACTCAGAGACACGTGAGATACCTAAGACTGATGCTAAATGAGGAAAATGTGGAAAGCCTCTTTGTTCCTCACCACCTGGAGTAACCAGGACCAAGAAAAAGCAACAGAAGACCAACCCCCAGCAGAGGGATAAGAGCACACAGGGACCAAGATACTGGGTCACAGGGAACATCTACAACTGAAGGTGGACCAAGCACATTCCAGAATAAAACTCAGATAGTCTATCATTCTAGCTCCCACCCTAACCACAAGGTGACACTGAAGGAACCTGAGGTTGGCCACATATGGCAGGTAATTGAAACTACCAGCAAAACAGAAACACAGCTCAGCTCCTCAATGAAAGCCTAGCAGGAAAAGAGGCATGCCTATTTCCAGCCTTAAACATTATTTACTTAGGCTTCTGACCCCCTACATGGAATATGTAGATTTCAACTAAAAGTTGAAATGGAAAGAAAAAAGAATCCACTGTTGAGAGATAAAACAAATAATAGAAGTGAAAATCAGACAGGGGATATAAAATCACTATGATTAATACATCACACGCTCCAGTGAAAAGACTTGAATACATTCATGAATAGATGGGTCATTTCAGCAGAGAAATGGAAACAATAAGAAAATGTCAAAGAGCAGGCTAGGGATAAATTTAAACACATGCCCAGCAAAGGGGATGAAGAATGTCTTTGACAGGCTCATCAGTAGGCCTGACAAATTCAAGGAAAGCCTTGGTGGACTTGAATATAAGTCAACAGACATTACTCAAATGAAAACAAAAGAGGAAATTCTTGGAAAATTTTAATAATTTAAATTTAAAAGAGCAGAGTATCCAAGAGATGTAGGCCAATCAGTCTGAAATATATTTAATTGAAGTCCCAGAAGGAAAAGAAAGTAAAAGAATGAGGAAAAAATATTGCAAAATGAATGGTCAAGAATTTTCAACAAGTAATGAATTAAAAAACAACCTAGAAATAAATTCATACTGCTAAAGGCCAAAGATGAAGGGAAGCATTAAACTCTGTCAGAGAAAATTACATGATCATCTTTAGGAAATGGGGTGTCTCCCAGGTGTTTGAGACCAGGTGGAACCAGAATAAAGTTATCAACGTGCCTAAAAAAATGATGTATAATTTAGAGGAGTGAATGATCCGCCAAAGGGGTTAAGAGAAATCAGAGAAGGGAGGTAACAAGGTCAGTTATCCCGTGTAAAGTATGCTTTTCCTGGCTAGAAGTTGGATCACCCAGTCATATATAGTGTACCAATCAATGAATCAATTAATTAACTGTATGAACATATATAAATAACTAATAAAGACAACTTAAAATTATATTCTGATGCTATTATATATTCAAATGATAAAACAAAATATGTCTCAGTATTTGTACTCAAATAATATACATTTCTGATGTTTTTTTTTAATGTAAGTATAGTCAGTTTACAATGTATCAATTTCTGGTGTACAGCATAATATTTCAATCAGACATATACATACATATATCCCTTTTCATATTCTTTATTACAGGTCACTGAAAAATACTGAACATAGTTCCCTGTGCTAAACAGTATAAGCTTGTTGTTTATCTATCTTATACATAGCAGTGTCAGCAAATCTCAAACTCCCAATTTATTCCTTCCCACTCCCTTTTGATTTGCTTTTCAATAACATTTGCTTCTTTCTTTCAATGTAATTTCAATAATTACCTTTCCAATATCTCAGGTTGATTTTAATATTCTACTAAGTTGAGCTTAATATTCATTGACAGATATTTTAAATTTCATAGATTCAACTGACAAATAATACTATGCAAAATGCACTCAACTTTACTACTGTGAATCATGTCTTGAATCAGAAGAGCTCTGGTACCCTGAAGGAAGCAAGCACATCAGTCAAGCACTAATCCAGAGGTAGGAACCATGTGGTACCTTGAATGTGGACATTTTAATTAAAAGTATTAACTATAACAGGGAAACATCTACTAAAATGTAAAGGGTCCTATAAAAAATCTAGAAATAACAGATAAAATAACAACCAGATCTCCTAGAGATGAGATCATGAACCACAGGGAGAGACTCATTTCCTGAAGTGTGGAGAACACCCAGACTTCTTTTTAGAGGGTGGGTATATCTATGGCTCATGAGAGAGTGGAGAAGTTCACCGAGGCCACAAGCCTCCCAGGGAGTACAGGAAGAAATTTTTAATAGGAGGTACCCTGCTGGAAAATCCCCACTAAGAAGCCACTGTGGAGTTGGTGGAGAAATCTACCCCCCAGGACAATCCTGAGCTGCTTATAATTCAGGTACTTCTGGAGTCAAGGGACTGGAGGAGCTATGCCCTCTGCTGAGCTTGGAAGTTGACATGGTGCAGGAGCCAGCCTAGGAAAACACAGCAGACTTTGAAGAGAAACCCCTTTCTTACTCTAGTGTCTCTCTGTTACTCTACTAACAAAGCATGCCATCTGCCACAGGAGAAACATCTACAGGGTCCAAATATATTATTTCAGAGCAGTCATTTAAGTGTGGTTTGCAGCAGAGAGGCAATATACTGATAACAAGTATATTACATTTTAATGTCTCTCAAGAAAAATGCATCTGGAAAAAAAAACATGGTCAGCTATCTGGTCTAGTGTGAGCCACACATTTTGCAATACACGCACTTGCTATTCTAAGTATTTGCCAATAATAAGGGGAAAGAAATAGACAACACAGAGAAAACATTCAAAAGCATCCCAGAGCTGGTTATGTCAGTGTTTTCAATTTGTGAAATCTCATCAAGCTATAAAGTTAAGTTTTATGCACTTGTCTTATCATTTATATATTTCAATAAAGACTTTTAGAGTAAAGCATATATGTGGCAAAGTTTAGTTTTTGATTATGTAGCACTCCATAGAATTCATGTATTTAGCTCTATTGGCACATGGATTTCTTTATATTTCAATTGCCAATTCAATTGCAAGGACTCTGAATTGAACATAATTGTATTTCCAGGCTCTCAATAAAGATTTTTTTTTTTTAAATTGAATTATGAGTGTATTTTGGAAGGAAAGACTTATCAATCATGCAAAATATGTATTTTCTTTGACTTCTTAGAGGCTCCTAGTTTGCCTCTAACTGAAAGTTATAGTCATTATAAATGCCATCAGGAAGCTAGTAATTATTGTATGGTAATTATTTTATAGTAAAAAGCCTAATGACCCTTATTTCATTCACTAAGTTCTTTTTTTTTTAAACTGAAGTATTTTTGACTTACAATATATTAGTTCTGGTGTACAGCATGGAAATTTTATATTTTTATAGATTATACTGCATA
This sequence comes from Camelus dromedarius, assembly GCF_036321535.1. Classification (NCBI taxonomy): domain Eukaryota; kingdom Metazoa; phylum Chordata; class Mammalia; order Artiodactyla; family Camelidae; genus Camelus; species Camelus dromedarius. The sequence goes on from NW_026989731.1 coordinate 5,883,697, forward strand.
CAAAGCTATTATAAAATAGTGACTATTTTCCTTGTGCTATCCATTAGGTCTTTTTGTATCTTGTTTTATGCATAGTAGCTTGTATTCCATAATCCTCTATAATAGATTTGCCCCAACCCACACCCCTCTCTCCTGACAACCAACAGTCCATTCTCTGTATCTGTGAGTCTGTTTCTGCTTTATTGTATCTGTTCTAATTATTATTATTATTATTATTATTATTATTATTATTATTATTATTATTATTATTATTATTATTACTGTCTTCACCCTTTAATGGAGAATCAGTCCCTGTCTTAGAAGACAGGTCTTCAACTGTGTTATTAACAAGCGAATCACCTTTTGTGGTAGGCTAATTTCATTCATGGTCTCATTAATTCTTTTCTAAATCCTGTCATTTACTTTGTAATTTTCTGCTCTTCCCTTTGACAATGGACTTTTCTATGTTGCAAGCTCTGGTCAAAGCAATGTTAACAATTGTGATATAAGCTGAAAATTAATTGAAGATAGAAGAGTGCACTTTTGATTGTCCTGTTCATGACATGACCTACTCTCTCTTGAATCCTCACCATCAACCTGAGAATGAGCTGAGACAAGCTTCCTGGCAGCTAAGAGACCCCATCAAGCAGGGTTAAGTCACCCCAGCTGAAGCCAGCCAAGTCTGGTCAGTTCACTACTGACTCATAAGCTTATTATACAGGAGAAAGAACCTTCAGCAATGTCAGTCCAACTCAATTCAGATTAGCAAGACCTCCAAACTGAGTCAAAACCTTGCAAAAAAAAAAAAAAACAGGTAGATGTGATTTTAAGTCACTATATTTTGATATGTCATGGGAAAATATCTACATAGCATAACTTTTCACTTCTGGCAGAAGTTTTCTCTCTCACTCAATGTTTTAAAATTTAAAAACAATGTTTTTTGTTTCCTTAGGAAATATTATTCATAACACTCCTCTCGAGTTTTATGCATTGACAAGGAATTAAGAACCAGAAAAAGCACTGATATTCTTATATGAGATGGTCATGTGAATTTATTATAGTTCGAAAACATTTTTCTTCATCTCAGCAAGAGAAATTATGAATCTAAATTTCACTATAACTAAGATACAAAATATTACATACTATGAACTTGTAGGGTTCCTTGGGAAGAGTTAAAAGTTTAAAGTTAAAATCTACAAGTGTTGAGTCCACCAAATGAGAGAATTGATTAGAAACTAAGAATGGTTTTTATTAATTATTTTTGGATCTAGAGATTATCATATTATCTGAAGTCAGAGAAAATCAAATATCATATTACTTACATGCTGAATCTACAAATGATACAAATGGACATATTTACAAAACTAAACCAGACTTACAGACATAGAAAACAAACTATGGTTACAAAAGGGGAAGAGGAAGTGGAGGGATAAATTAGGAGTCTGGGATCAACAGACACACAAGGTATAGCACAGGGAACTATATTCAATCTCTTGTAATAACCAATAATGGGAAAGAGTCTGAAAAATAATATATATATACTAAATCACTATGCTGTACAGCTGAAATTAACACAACATTGTAAATCAAGTATACTTTAATTTAAGAAAATAAAATAAAGCCAGCAACCTCTTGGTGCTGGTCATTGGCAAAACAAAAACAAACAAACAAAAATAAAACAAAAAAAACAATACTGGTGATCTGATTCCCTCATTAAGAGATGTTGCAAGAGTTAAGTGAATTTCTTTTCAAAATTATTTAGAAATATTTTACAATAAAAAAGTGATAATTGAATAAGTGTAGGCTTAATCATTGTTACACCAAGTGTGCGTGAACCCAAAAGTTATTAAAAAAAAAACAGGGCAAATTTAATGACTGACAATCAGGCAATTATGAGAACAGCTGCCAAAACCAAACTGCCCCAAGTCCTGAATCATTGTGAAAACTAAGGGAAAGAACCTGTGACTTGATGAATAGCCAGTAAATATAATTTATGTGAGAAATGTATTGCTATATTTTATGAAGATTTGTGTGTGTGTCACTAGGTGATGCCACGTTTGGTCTCAGCTGTGATTCATGAGTCAAGAGAGAATGGGGAGCGTTGTTCTGCTAATTGCACACACCACAGCTAAAACATACATCATATTCCAAAACAATGACTCTTTTTTTTTTTATTATTTTTATGTTGTCTATCTGTTTTGGAGACAAGAATAAACAAGAATTTTAAAAATGAAGAGCACTAAAAACATTCTGTAAGACTATTTTTTTGAGAAATGTTTATTGAGCACCTCATCTTTACCAGCTACTATGAGTCACAGGCAAAGACTGCCTAACTCTCCTTTCAGAAGTTGAATGGGAAGAAATAGTTTCCTTTTAACTAATCACAAAGAAAAAGATATAATTGATGTTGAGGACCTGAAAAAAGCCATCTGATTCTTATTCTACTTCTAATCTTAAATAATTTCAACTCTCCAATTTTATGTTTGTTTATATAGCTAAGAAGATACTTACAGTATTCTTGGATGATGATTATTTATCATCTCTAAATGTTTTTTTTCTTTTGACCTATCCTTTCTGCTTCTTTGAGCTACATTGGATGATATTATCTACCCACATGTGTGCAATAATTTTCCCATGAAAATTAAGCTTCTTAGAGGAAATCTATTGTTGCTTGGGTTAACTTTACAGCACTTCAGATCCAATTATTTATTTAGGCCATTAAGTGTTTGAAAAATGAAGACTTAGATTTGAAACACAATTTGGTCACTGACTGGTTTCAAGAAATTGGAGAAAATTATTTCCTTTCTCTCTGTTTTGATTTCCATATGTACAAAATTGGAATTAAAACATTTGCTCACTTTATCTCACAGATAGGTGTAAGGAGAACATGAAATGCAGTTTCAGACAGAACTTAGTAAATTACAGTGAAACGTGAAGCATATTCTCTTAATGATAAGGAATTAAAAGTTCATAAATTGACATATTTGATTTCTCATGCACTGGAGATTTCTAAATGGGAGTAAACCTGTTAGGGTTGTAAGGATGAAAGTTTTATAATTACTTCTAGCCATTCATTCCAATATCACATCCCTGTATTCTTTGTGAGGTTGGTAAATTTAAGATGTTCTGGGTTCCCTTATAAGTGAAGCTGCATATTTTTGCTTTCTCAGGGAAGGACTACTTTTCTAAGGGTCTCTTTCATTTTGGCTGTGAGGGATCAGACAGCTTCATTGTTCAGATGATAGCTTCACATTCAGAGAAAAATAGGAAGGAAAAGAATAACTGGAAATCAAGCTATTTTCACAATTTGGAAAATTTAGACACATTTCTAAAATCATGAAAAACCATACAATAAAAAGTCATGACTATAAATCTTAAAAGAGCAATTCTAATGGGTTTCTAGACTGAATATATTATAATGCCTTTCTAGGAAATCATTAGTACATATCGCTAAAAAATATTTCATATCTTAGGTTAACAGTTATAAGGGGGGAGACATATGGTACAATAAAAGAAAATGTCATGAGTGGTTTTTTTTCTGAGAGTTTTAAATTTTATATCATAAAGAATATCTTATTGCCTCTCCAATTTTATCTCCTGCCATCAGACTTGGCCCAGGGAGGCCTCATCCAGACCCTCCAGCATCCCAGGATCCTTGGTACCTTGTGGTCCACATATTTTTCACCTGGGATACACTTTTCAGAATATCTCCTACATATCCTTGAGACATTAAGTCTCTTCTGGGATAACATAAATTAGGTTCCCTTTGTAAAATCTATCACTTGGCATGTTGTTAAATAATTAAAAAAAAAAGTCCTGTGTTTGTGGTGAACATGAGGTTGTAACATTCTGCTGAATACAATCCTCACTGGTATATTTTTATAGTTGTATAATGGGTATATTTTTGCTGAATATCTTTCAGGTTAAGAAATATTATGTTGCTTTAATTTCCTTAAATCAAATCACTTGTATATTAACAACTCTTCCTTATGTGGTGAGAAATATTTATTCTATTCAGCCAAGTTACAATAGGGAGCTGTTTCCTCCTCACTGGCATTTTTATATTTGACCCTTTGGGACTTTCACTGGCTGGTATGTTAGACAATGCACTCCCCTATACACAGACTCCCTCCCTGACATGATCTATTCAGCACATCAATCTTAGGTCTCTGCTATTTTTGAAAGCATCCAAACTAGTTGGCTAATGTCCTATCACTACTATCAGTCACATAGACAGAATTGAGTTTGTCAGGCTCCAGGCCAAAAGCCTATGTCTAATTTAAGTCCAACCATAGGCAATTGCAAAGGATTTACTTGAGGAAATTCACAGGGGAAATCTGCTCAGCCCACCCAGACTCAGTGCCCAGCCAATGAATTGCAGTCTCAGAACCCAGGGCCCCTAGTCATGCATGTCTTTACACTTACCTCATTTCCTGGCCCAGGCCCTCCTCTTGGAGGCATCATCATCAGTGTCTCACTGCAGAGGAGGCTCTCAGTTACCTCTGCCCAGAAAACCTTATCAGGGACCCTTGAAACTATTTTTCTCTGTGCTATCCTAGCCCTTACCCTTTGGCTCCCCACAGACCTCAGATCCAACATGACAGGAGCATTTGGTTTGGAGCCTCCTGGGAAAGTAAGACAAATTTTTCATTGATCCAACTGACCATTGTCTTGGGCAATATCCTGGGGGAAAGTGAACCACCATGGGAGCTGGCACTTTCTCCTGTTTAACCTCTAACTGTGTCATCTCAACAAGTGATAGAAGGCTTGACTGTTACATTCATCTGGCCTTTTGTCTTGATCAACTACTTCAACATCTGACAGCTTATCTCTCTTTAGCTCAGCAGGCTCTGGGCAAGACACAGAGACGGTGCACAGCAACAAATGCAGCATGTAGTAATAGAGCCAGAGCTTAAGGAAAATACTCTATAAAAATCATCATTTGGGGCCATGCAGCTGTCTTTCAGTTATACTCTTTTTGCGTTTACACATTTTGGAATACTCTAATTCTAAAATTTGAATATTCAAATTAGTTTCTCACCATTGTCCATTTAAGTCCAGAATAGCCACAATTCCCAGGACACAATGCTTCTCTGACTTTGAGGAGAAGGGTTAACATGGTCTCTCACTCTTTGCTGTGTAGGATACAGTTGTAAGAATAAAACAGGAATTAACATGTATTAAACAATCCTGTCAAATCTGTGACAGGAAAATCTTCTTTGTGTGTTATCCTTCCAAGGCTTAATTTCTCCTGTATCTTAAGTCAATTGCTCTCTTTCTGGGTCACACCTGCTACATTGCTTCTGTTTCCTGTGTGTTTAATATTTATGCTAATGGGTTTTTGACAGCATTCTCTCTTATGATCTTCCCCTCCCCTCTACTCCTCTTCTCTTTCCTTATTTTTTGGGGTTTGTGTTTTACAATTGTACTTGTTTGTTTGTTTGTTTATGCATGTATGCTTTCTGATGGAAAGGATAGTTCACCAACTTCTGGCCATCCTGCACTGTTACATAGTGTGAGAACTTAATGACAATACAATGGGGAAATGGAGAATGTGCACACAATCAGAAAAGTGAATCTTGTATCACTCTTGTTGTCATGCTTTATTCCTTTTGACACTATATTTTTGTATTCTGGAATTTGCCATGCATCAGTGTTTCATGTAGATTGATTGGGTGGGAGCGGTGCAGGGAAAAAGACACCATTTGTACCCTTGACTCATACAGCATGGTTCCTTGACTCTGTTGAGAAATTCCAGATCCTGTTTTAAAATATAAACATTTTTCCCTAAGGGAAAAACTAGATTTTGAAAGGAATAAAATCAGAAGAATATATGTCCTATGGAAAAACATGATTGGCAGCTTCAGGTTTAAAACAAGAAAGAAAAGAAAATGGTAGAACAAAATGTATGGTTATCCATATATTTTTTTCTAAAACTGAGTTTCATACTTGCTTCTATTTATTTACAATCCCCAAGTTTGAAATGGAGAATATAACTAGTCTCTTAAAATATTAATTCTCAAACAGTATTTTAATATTTTAAAGAAGAAAACATTTTGAGTTTATTCCTTTAATAATCTTACAACAATTAATTTTTGAATGTCCTAAAAATAGCTTTTAAATGCATCTGAAACTATATATATCAGATGTGTTATTAGGATCTGATAGACAGCATAATATCAATAGATGAGAAAGATCATCTGCAACCCTTCTTGTCTCCCTTTATGAGTATGGAAATGAGATACTGTCAAATATCTCTTTTCAATTATCTATTTTCAAATATCCATTGTCAATTGCTCAAAATTTTCATATTTTCCTGGTTTTTTTTGACTTATAATAAATCACAATTGTAACAGATCCAAATTTTTTAAAAAGCAAATTCCTTAGAAAAAAGTGTTCCCAAATTTGTATAATAACCAAATAAATTAAACTGACTTTTTTATTTTCTTTGATGTAGGGTAGCTCTCAGAGGGTATTATGTCCCTTTGGAGAATTACTGAGGAACAACACTGATAGAAATTGAATACTGTTTGGAAGAAATCTGTGAGAATCAGATTTGTAAGAGGACAATAAAACATGTTTTACTACTGTATTATTCAGTAACCGTTTGGTTTAAAGTGACATTGATTCAAACTAGTTTAAGCCATAAAAAATTACTTATCAGTCCATACATTGAGAAGGATAGATACTGTGATAAGGGAAATAAGAATTATTATGGTTCTTAGTGAACTGAAAAAAAAAATTAATGAGAGACAGAAAGTGTGATATAAGCAAGGTTTTTATTAGTAAAGTAAAAAGGTACTAAAATAGAGTACACTCCTGAGAATCGGGAGCAAGACAACCGAGGGGAAAAATGCTCATTTCAGGTAAGAATGGATTCCAGGCCTCAAATATGTAACTAGCAACCTGTATTATTTTCTGCACCTCATTTCTGACTTCTTTCTGAGACACCCTCTCTTCATCATTATGAATGCTGCTCAGAGTTCCAGTTTAACAAAGAACTTATTTCTCAGGACCTCACATGCAGAGATATCCTCCTTTCCAAATTCCACGTTGAAAACTCCACATATGTCTACTTCTACCACCCAGAAAAAAGAATCAATCAAGATAAATCAAATTAATCAAGCAATCAGGCAAACAAGCAATCCCAATTCTGTCTTGCATAGCTTAAACCACATAATCATCCTTAAACCAATTGCAATCTGTGGAAGATACATTCTAACTGAAATGTTGGACTCTGTGTTTTGCAGTGACTGCTTCTTGACAAATTATCAAAACTTTTGTTGTGAAAATTCATTTTGCTTGTTGGTTCTGTGGGTCAGTGCTTCAGACAGGGAATGGTGGGGAAGCCTTGTCTGCTTCACTTGACATCTGCCAGGGCATCTCAGAGGCAGGGTTCTGAAGTAATCTGAAGTCTCTCTCACTCATATGTCTGCAGGTTGAAGTTAGAGGGAGTTGGACAGCTTAGGGGCAGAATAGATAGGAATCCTATGGCATCTCTTCCTTACTCCATGTGGTCTCATAACCTGACATCAGTATGAAGCTTAGGGTAATCAGGATTTTAATGTGTCAGCTCAAAAGTTCCAGAACAAGAGATTCAGGTGGAAGGAAGTTGCATTTCCTTTTTCTTAGAGTCAGAAGTTATACAATGTAACTTCTGACACATTATATTCATTAGAAATGAGTCAATAAACCAGTCCATATTCCAAAAACTCATATGTCTTGTGAGAATTTGAGAACATGTTTGAAACAACCTCAATGTGCCTAATTTTGGGAATGGTAAATGACACATTTTGGTAGAAATTTCCACAAAGTAGAAGAATAGATATCCAAAAAAAGGGGGTGTATGTGTTTGTTACAACCATGTAAGAAATAAATACATAATAATCACAATCAATTTTAGTTTTAAAGGTCCAATATGCTATAGATATTATCTTATTAATTATAATTTGCTATTACAGTTGTAATAAAGTTAACAATTATTTATATCATCTCTGAATTATCACTAAGCATTGTTCATTGTTAGACATTTATTCAATCTTTCTATTTAAGAGTATTAATTTTCCTTTTTCTATCAATTGGTTAAAATAGATTTTTTTTTTTTTTAGGCAAAGTAAACAGGTTTAAATTCTTCTTGAGTCCTGTTTACTTTAAGTGGATTTTATCTTGAAAAGGAATATCTGATCATGAGCTTTTATTTTCAATATTAAACTATGGATGATGTTGTGAGTTCATTATTTCTTCTATCATTTTGTGTTTCAAAAGAAAATGTGAGGAATATGACTTTGTTTATTTGCTACTTTTAGTATGAAGCTAACCTTTATCTTTGACTTTTCTGTTATATATTTTATGGGATGAATTTCCTTCCTCTCTCCTCTGTGTTTACATGTAGGTGTCTTAAGAATTATATTACATGTACCATAGTGAGCATTTGATTACACATGCAATGATTTTTAAACATTTTTATTTGTCTAGAAAACATATCCACACTACAATTTTGGCTACCACTTCTTCCCTTTTTGTTCTGTTCTATCAGTAATCACCAGTAATCTGCATTTTAGAATCAACAGTTTACAGCTTCTATAGATACTTGCATATTTTTTCTTGTCCTGTGAATTCAGGGAAACCTTTTCAAATTGTTCCCCATGTCACTTACTAATCAATAACATTCTTCTGAGAATTCAAAACAATTTCCCAAACATTTTCCAAATTATGGAAAAGATCATTTTCAGAATTAATACCCTCCTTTAAGTGTTTTGTATTTTGTTCAATATATTTGATTCTGCACTATACTTTCATGGCTCACAAGTTGTTAGTAACTATGTTTTTCTTTTAATATCATTTGAATTGTAATCCCTCCAACATTTTTTATCAAGAGGTGGGTTATGTTAACTTGATCTCTATCCTTCTGACAGTGCCACACCATCTTGAATAATGTAATTTATAGAAAGTTTTGAAATTGGGAAATGTGAGTCTTCTACCTTTGTTTTTCTTTTCCATTTTTGTGATATCCTTGACCCTTGAATTTCCATATAAATTTTACAGTCAGCTTATCAATTTCTGTGAAAAAGTTAGGTAGAATTTCAATAGGGAATTCACTGAATCTAAATCAGTCTGGGAACTACTGATCCCCCCAAAATATTCTTTGCCAATGTATGAATACAAGATTCCTTTCCACTTATGTAATTTTATCTTAATTTCTTTAAAAGAGGTTTTACAGTTTTCAGTGTACAAGTCTTATAGTTCTTTTGATAAATAGATTTTAAACATTTTATTCTTTTATATGCAAGATCATAAGTGTGTGAAATTTGTCCACTGCTATTGTATAGAATTACAACTAATATTTTATACTGATTTGATATCCAACAATCTTGCTAAACTCATTTGTTACTTGTAATTGTGTTTGAGTGTGTGTGAAATACTTTGTAATTTCTGTATCCACTCACATGTCATCTGTAAGTATATGGAAACATTTTTATATTTGGCAAGGCATAACTCTTATGTTTTTCTTTAGTTCATTAAACATGATTTAATTTGATTCTTGGGAGATATTTGTAGAAGTTGATATAAAGTCTTTGTAAAGTGTATCCCACATCTAAGTTTTCTCAGGGACAGTTTCTTTACTCTTTTTTCCCTATTGTGTAGCATAGTTTCCTGATTCTTTGCATGTCTCATAAATTTGTTTGTTTTTTTTTTTTTTTTTTGAAAACTGAACATTTAAAGTAATATAATGTGGCAATTGTGGAAATAAGATTTTTTTCTTACTGCTTTTTTTTTTTTTGGTACATTTCCTGAACAAATCTGTAAAGTCTGTGTTCAATATCACTTGTCACCAGAACTACCTCTTTTATTAGCTTAGCGGTCACCTAATAAGTGCACACATTTTACTTAAATGCAATGTTCCAATAAGTCTCCTGGATATTGCTGAGGGGTTTTATGTGCATGTTAGACACATCTTTAATGCTCCTTCAGTTTACACTATGCTTCATCTCTCACTTTGAAGTTTCAATATCAGCCAGAAGTGACATATTAAGATCTTCTTAGTTCCTCCTGGGCTTAAAAACTGCACTATACATGACCTTCCACATTCTCAGGAATATATCAGAGCTATTTAAAACCCCCTATGGATGTCCTATTTTCCAATTTTTCCTTTAAAGTCTTTTGGTCATCTTCCCATTTGCTCCAGGTGTTGTTATTGGCTCAAGCAGTTGTGGTACTAAACAATTATGGCTGATGGTCTTTAACATGTGTCCTGGGGTAAACTTTTCCACTTTACATGCTGACTCATATCAAATAAAAAGCAGCTGTTGAATTTGGGTTTACAGGGGGCTGCCATGCCAAATAATAATAAAAGATATCTGTAGGAATAAGGCTCTATGGGGTAGTCCAAATCTATTCTACCCTATTGGGACACCAACTTCAGGAAGTGCTTTATATTTGTTTATATTTAAATAGATACATAAAAGTACTTAAAGAATATTATCCTATTAATGCAATGAACAGAGGGTAGCTATTTTAAGATTGTAAATGATATATAGCTTTCTGTAAAAGTTAAATGTACTAGAAAATTTTATATGGGTTTTTTTGGTATTAGTTTCAGGTATGCAGCATAGTGATTCAGTATTTTTGCAGATTTTATTCCAGTATATGTTATTACAAGATATTAGGTATAATTCCCCATGTTATACAGTAAATCCTTACTGCTTATCTATTTTATATATTATAATTTGCATTTGCTCATTCCATATTTTCTTAAGATTGACAATAAGACCAGATCACCCACTATCACTACCCAAACCATCATAACTTCAGTGAAGTTTAAATTATAATTCCTGACAAATTATTTTTAGTAAATACTCAGCATACATACACAAGAGCATCTATTTAATAATAGTTCAATCATTTCAAAAAAAAAAAAAAGAACCTGGAAGACTTTTCCTACCCAATAAGATGTCATATTTTAAAGAAACAAAACAATGTAGTATAAACATCACAGTAAACAAATCAGCTTCTTGGAATAAAATGGAAATTTTTAAAATAGAAATAAAACACATATGAATGATCTATTCTGTGATAAAATTATCACAAAAATTGGACAAAATGCAGCTTGTTTAAAGGAAGGTATTGGAAAAACTGAATCATGGAGAATATTATAACTTTGGATCTCTACATATCAATATACACAAAGAACTATATGGGAATAGTAAAATTGTAAAGGTAATAGAATAAAACCAAGGAAACTATATTCACCATTGTGTTCAGTAAGGGATTTTAATAAAGCATTTGAAAACACATATACAAGGCCAAAAATTAAAAATTCTGGTTCAGTATTGGCAAATTTAATATTGTTGTTCAATCAAAGGCACAACTGAAAAATAAGCTGAGATAATAGAGATATGAAGGTATTTGCAGAATTAGTATCTGAAAAATATTTCACATCTACACTATACAAGTTTATATCAACATAATAAAAAACAGTAGAGACCAAATGCTAAGAGGAAAAAGCTCACTAATAAGCAAAGGAAAGAGGGGCCTCTGTACATGATATGTCCTTTAGTGTATATTTTCAAGATGTTTATTACAGCATTCTATGTGGAAGCAAACAATTGGAACCATCCTTGTTACTGATTACTAAAAATAACAATGTAAATGTAGGATATGTGTAATTCATACGATGCCATAATAGGTAGCAAAACAAATATGTATAAACTAGAGGCCCTCAGAGCATTTTGATGGATCTTAAAACATGAAGTTGAGCACAAACAAGAATAAAAATAAAATGTCATTGTATTATCATTTCTCAATCACATTTATGCATGTAAACAATGAAGATATGCAAGAAAAATACATTATACTTAAAAGCATACATATATATTCAACATATGTGTGTAGACACATATATTCAATTTTTCATGCCCAAAGCATTAGAATATCTCTGTTGGAGGAACTGGGGTTATTGAAAGCATGTATAAAGTAGAATGGGGAAATATGTACTTAATTCTTGTACTACAAGTCTGCAATAGTGAGAGGAAAAACAAAAATAGAGCTATTCTAACCTAATGGGTGAAACTTAAATCTTAACCTGTGATACACTGGTTTTATACTTTACCTCCTACAATCTCTTTTCACAATCAACCTATTATTTATATAATAAATAAACGTTAATATTCCTGGATGCTGATGCCCAATATCTTGGATGTGTTTTCCTATAATACAAGATAATAAAGAAACCTAATTCATGGTGTTGTTTTAAAGATTACATGATTTAATATGTGAAAATATTTAGAACAATGTTTGAGACATATTAAACGCTCAGCAAAATTGCCTTCTTGAAATATTTGATTGTTTATATATATATAAACAAAATTTTAAAATAAATGAAAATATATGTATGCTATAATATGTACAATTTTTAGAATAAATGACATTGCAATGTTATTTCTTCATTATTAAGTGATTAGAAATCTGAATTCAGTATTGTTTCACTTACTTCTAAGGCTTATTGGTAGTCTCAATTTTGAACTTGGTCTTTGAAAAATTTGAGTTTTATAATTAAATATAACTATATACATAATATATTTAATATATGAAATATTTGTAAATGTATATATACTCATTTAAATAAAAAGGTAACTGTTTAGATCACAGAGCAGAAAAGCTTAAAAGAGCCCTGGATTCTTTTGAATGTTAATTTCCACACTCACACATCCTCAGAAATTTTGCTTTATTTCTGTGTATTCTGTGATGTTTTGGGCATTTTTCTCCTTTGTGAGCCACTTTCACCATTAGGACAGCTTGTCTGATGAGTAAAATATATATAGGAGTTCCTAAAATCCCTATGCTACTCCAACCAGTCCAATATTCTGTTGTTCTCAAGGAGTTAGAAAAAGCTTCTTTCCTTACTGCCTTAGCTAAGTGTTCTCAATGTCACATGACCTGGATTAGGTCTTGTGGTCATCTCAGAAGTGAATTCTGTGGCTAGGAGAATAGGAGTCCTTCACGGAGCTTAAGATTAATCATTACCATCGAACTCAAGGAGAGAGTGGAATGGGAATGGCATTTCACAAAAGAAAAACTGAGTGCTCTAGTTAGAATTCTAGGGAGTGAGCCTTAAGCAAAGAACCAAAAAATAGAACCTTTAAAATGAATACACAATAGTTCCATGCATTCCCTCTAGAGTCTTTTTTTTTCTTATTATAAAGGATTATTCAAGATGTGTGTCTCCATTTAATTTGTTTTCCTCATGTTTTTAAAGACTTTCCCAATATATCTAAGTTCTTGGCTTCTCCTTATGACAACATTTCAGATATTGACAAATCCATTGGTTTCAATTGTTCATATTGTTTGTGGAGTATTTAGAGGCTCTGCTGTAAAAGGCAAAAAAAGAAGAAGCAGCACATATATTTTCCTGAAAAAAAAATTGTCCTACAAAGATATTCAATGTTGTATTTCTTTGTTATTCTTTAGCTTTAGACGAACAAAACCAAGTGCATATAGTTTGATGAAGTCTAACTGAAATTATCATGGTCAAGCTAAAGAATATAGGTTGGTTGCATCATCTAACTACATATTCAGTTTTCCCTACAGTGCAAGCATAAAATCACAGATGCTGACACTCTGAAAAGGCCCATCAACATGATGCTGAAGATGTGTCTGGTGAGGGAACCAGGATAATTTCAGAGGATGTATTATGCTTTTCTTTAGAGGCATGATATATATTTGAGAATGCTTTCAGAGAATATGTATAAAGAAAGAAATGGGTGTAGGGCTTTTCTCTCTCACCTATAGGTGTCAGATTGCAGAAAAAACACAAGCAAAAGACCTCACATTTGGGGGATTGAAAGATTGTTTAGATAAAATAAAACATAACAACATAAATAACCATAATAAATTTATCTCTGACCACTGAATGGCAAGGATTATATTTTATCCAAGAAACTTGGATTTTTTTTCATGATTAGTCTAAGCTGCAAGTGAATATTTTACTTGATGTTGCAACGTGTAGCATGAAAATCACTAATTCAGCTTGTTTTGCTCCTTTCACTAAGTATTTAATAAATAAAGAAGGTACAAAAATTAGAGGAGCATTTCTCAGTACTGAAAATTTTGCTGTTTGAAAATAAAAGTTAGAATATATTAAGGTACAGATTTTAAGCCTTAGGCCATAGTTTATAAAATTCAAGTGTTAGATACAAACCTTCTACATCCCAGAAACAATGTTGTAAGGCAATAAAGTCCATCAGGAAATTTTCTAGAGAATCAAGCACAACAGGCCAGTACATATTGTTAGATTTCAAATAACAGAAGACTCCAAAACAATTTGCATTTAACTGTATGTATATTGTTTGAATACAAGACATTTAGAGGCAGGACATCATGAAACTGTATTTGTTGACATGCAGTGACATCAACAAAGACCCAGTTCTTCTCATCTTTCTTCTCTGCCATCCTGAGGGTGTTTGATTTGTCCAGCCCTCAGATGAGGCTAATGGCTGATGAACAGGAAGGAAGTTGCTGCATACTGATGTAGCCAAGGTGGGTAAATTCATCCTGCTGTAAAAATTTCTTTTTCTGAAGACAAAGTCATTGAATGTATCTAGAACAAAGTCCACAAGCTGGGATTAATAGCCCAGTGGCCTGCATTATCAAAAACTCATGAAAATGATCCCATAGTGCCTTGCACAGCCAAATAAGCATATGAAAGACTGGGCTAGACTAACAATTTCAATGAGATTTGTGTCCTGAATGGATGTATTTTTTTTCTGCACCCAGCAGGGATTCCTACAGAAGTGAGAATTTTCTTAATAAATCTGAATAAGAATAATAAGCTTTCTCATCTAGTGTGATACTGGAGGCCAGGAATGTGGTCATTCTTTGATCCCTATTTGTTCAATTCTGCTTTACAGATTTTTTGCTTGGCAAATTTTTGAAGCTGGCTTTATTTGTTTTTGTCTGGGAATAATTTTTCAAATGTCAAATCTGTGAGTAAATTTTAATCTATTTTGCTGATAGAAAATTTTAATTATTTTATATGTCTTGATGATTTCATTAGAAATGTAGGAGACTAATCTTGTGGGGGGAAAAAATCCAAATTCAATTTGTTTTACTCTTTACATTATACCATGTGAGCGTTTCTATTTTATGCATATGGACATTAATACATTAAAAATATTTTGCATCAATATGAACATTTTGATCAGCTGTTTTATCTTAAATTACTTTATAGAAAAAAAGAACTGTCATTGATGGTAGTACTATAGGATATGTAATTACTGCTATTCATATAATTCATTAAGAGGAATCGATAACAAATTATTTTAATGAGTCTCCCAGACATAAATTTGTTTCAATCTACAAACTCACTTATGTTTTTGTGGTATATCCAAGTTAAATAGTCACTCTCTGATATTCTCAGAATTGTTCTTTCTTATAAAGTAATAAATATAGCACATAGATCAAAACAATTTCTTTACTCAAGTGTTATAGCACTTTCAGGAAATTATTAACACTTCAGGCAAGCCTTCTACTTATGATTTTAAAAAACAATATTATTAGTTTCCATTCAATATGGTAAACTCAGACATCACTTTATGATGATGTGCAGTAGAACCATGAAAAGCCACTTATCTAAAGAGTCTTATTTAAAATATTTCATAATTATTTTACCCAAACAATTGCAGCTATCACTACATAAATGTACAAATGTTTAAACTAGTAAACTCTAGAGTAAACTGCGTGGATTGGAATTCTGGCTCAGGTATGTTCTAGATAAAATCAAGTAACTTAAAGCCTTTATGTTTTAGTTTCCTTATCTGTAAAACTAAGGATTAAAATAGTACTTTCCAAGTGAGTGATAATGGCAATTGATATTACAATATAGGTAAAATGCTCATTTAAGGCATATTATTTTAATTATTAAATATATTTCCTTATCTTGAATATATGAATATATGTGAAACATAGGATATATATTTGGTCTTTGCTGCCAATTTCTGACACAGAGCTTCTAAGTCTCTTGTAACTTCCTGGATGATGAGAATATCTTTTGTTCTAATGGGTAAATTCTTGGTGGGCTTTTGGATAGCTTCAGCATCAGAGCTGGTCATGAGAAAGAACAAGCCATTATCAGAAGTTTGGAACTTTCTGCCTCATCCCCTGTTCTCCAGGGAGGAGAGATAGGCCAAAATTGAGTTAATAATCAGTCATTTCTACCTGTATCTCAGCAACTCCCTGTGTCTCAGGGCTGACAGCTTTTCCTTTTCTATGTGAAAAGAAGTGTTTCCTATGTTCTGTGCATTCTCTGAAAGGCAGAGAAGGGCTCCTTGTTTCCTTTTTTCTGGACCACTACATATTTTCTGCTTCTAAGCGAAGATCACTCATGCTATTTAAACTTGAAAAGATTCAGTGCCACTATCTTTAAGGTGTTAATAAGAAAGAAAAAAAAAGAGAAAAGACAAAGATGGAGAGGACAAAAGAGAAATAAGCAAAGAGAAAAAAAGGAAGGAAAGGAAAGGAAGGAAGGAAGAATGATATAGGGAAAATAATAGGCAACAAAAATAACACTTAACATTGTTTTGTTAGCTAAACTATAGAATATAGGATGCAACAGAAACATCAGAATTCTTTTATATGACCCTTTAACATCAGATGAGAAAACTGAAGAACTGCTGTGCTTGTATCCTTGAGTTCATTCATCAGTGTTTATTTAGTGCTAATGAAAGTCAGGCTTTGGTCTAGATGCTAGAACACAGCAGTAAATAAAAGAAAGTCCCTATTCTGGTGATCTTCTTAGCAGAATTAAAATTCTTGTTCTGATTTCCCAATTCCCAATTACTCTGCCTACCTCATTACACTCATGCCCTAGTGAAAGTGACCTCAATGATGCCATGAGCCTGGTGTGTATTTTTGGAAGAAGTGGCTACAGTTAGCATTTTAACATGCTAGGAATCTCTGGTCCTAAAAGTAATTATTAAAAACACCAAATTATTAATTAGAAAATTATTTCCATAACATGTATTCTACTGAATGTGTGCTGGCCTCACTAAAAAAAGAATAAATGACTTGTGGTTGGTAGATAAAAGCAGCAAAGGGATCATTCTTAGAAAGTTACATTATTCTTTGTTTATGTTTCCAGTCTTTTAGTGTGCCACTTATTCTGGCAAACAAACAAGCAGCCCTTAAATACTGTTACAACACAGAAAACTTGCTTAGGAAAAGATAAAGTCTATATTAGAGAGGATTTTAAAATACTTGGAAATATTGCATATGCAAAACAGATAGAGGAGTTGCAGAAAATGCTACATTTTTACTTGTCTTGATTGGCATAGGTAGGGGAATGTAAATTGCTTGGCGTCCATCAAAACATGGCAAGTGACTCAAAGATGCCCAATGTGACATTGTACAAGCTAGACAATTTGTGACTAGAAACCTCTCCATTTTTGAGTGTGTCTTTGTTTGGAATCATATTGTTGAATTATCACATTTTATAGTGCATTCAGTATGCATTTATGTAAAAAATAAACATTATTCTGCAAAAAATGTTTTCTGAGAAGAGATTAAAAAAATATTTAAGAGCTTTGTAGCAGGAAAGCATAAACTGAACGGTCCTATGTCAGGGAGGTCTACAACCTTCTCCTGGTTTTACCTTCTTTTCTTCTTATCAGAGTCTCTGCCTTTTCTTTTCATTATTTACCCCCATGGGGAAATGTCTGTCTCTTTATCAAGGTCAAATTTAAATGTCAGCACATTGTGAGGCTGGTCTCACCTCCAATTCTGTCTTTCTTTTATCAATCTCTTCCTTTTCTGCCATTCTGAATCCTTCATATTTACTTCGTTTATAGTAGTTTAGAAAGATCATTCCTGCAGTGTTGAAAGGATTAGAGTAATGAGATGAGGAGGCAGGAACACTAGTTAAGAGTCTGATTGCATGATCCAAGTAAGAATTGATGCTGACCTGATATAAAGTAATGTGGTGGAGATGAACAGAAAACAATAAGACAGGTATTAGGAAATATAAAATAAAAATATGAAATTAAACAAAGTAAAGCACAAAACCTAAAAACAAAATAAAGGCAAAAACAGAAAACCAGGTGAACTAAACTAACAAAAAACCCTTGATTCATCAGACTAAAGAAAAACAGTAGAATAATTTGGGTGAATATATAATATATCATCTGAATCAGGAAACAGTTTAGGGTGAAAAGGAACACTGTTGATAATTAAATCAAACAAGAAGCTTCTAACTAGAGCAGGCTTGTGAAAACCTGGGCATCTGGTCACCCTGAGGATAATGGCATCATTGCTGAATTATACATTGAAATGTATTTAAATCCTAATCTTAATTAATCACTAATTTTCTGGGAAAATTTTTGAAAATTAGCTAAATGATTTGAGGGTTAGTTTTATCTTGCCAAAATTGGTCTAGATGTACTGAAAATGGTGGGTGAAAAGGACTGAAATCTAAGCATCTAGCTATTTTTCTAAGATTGTATGAAAACAAAGAGGATAAAAGCTCTCCTTCCTCTCCCTTCCTTTCCCACCCATCCTCCAACTCCTGAACACAAATAAGCAAACCAGACCTCCTCTGAAGAAGCCAGGTGCTCACCATGATCACATTGTCAACCCATGGGAAGATGTTACTCCTTGCTAACCACACTCTTTAATCAAATGATTAAGTTCCAAAGCTTCAACACTGTGTTTTTACTGATGCTTTCAAAATATGTATCTCCAATCTCAATGTCTCCAACGAATGGAAGACAATATATTTTATGGGGTACTCACCTCAAATTTTTGAAAACTAGCATGTATTTTACACTTAAAAGATCCCAATTCAGATACTAGATTTTCATAAATTACTTGATCTGTATTTGAATTTTATAAAATTTGCAGTTCAGAAAGTACAGTCACAACGTAAGTTGATCCAAATACAAGGAAAATTTTTCAGTGAGTTGAGTAGCAGCTTTAAATTTAAGTTTAACTTCAGTAGATTAAATAAAATGTAAAATTTGGTCTCTGCTAAGTACCAGAGGCTACCACACAAAACAATGTAGGAAAAACAGGTGTCTCAAAGTTACAGATTCACAAATTGCATGTTTACCCTACCCTCAATTCTGCTTCTCTCCTAGGCTTCCCGACTACAGTACCTGGCACTGTCATTTGCCTGTGGGCTAAGGTCAAAAAACTTGAAGTCAGACTTAACTCTAGGCTATTTCCACCCCTCATATCCAGTGTCCAGGAAATTGTGATACAAATGTAAAAAAAAAAAAAAATACTGACCACCATTCACCACCTCTGCTGTTAAAGCTCAAATATTTATTGATTCTTCTTCTTTCACTTTTAGTGCCTATATGGTATTTCCCAGGCTAACTAATCCTTTTCATCTGAATGTGCTACTTAGTTGCTCAGAGTTCCTCAAAATATTTTCATTACTCATAAAAAAACATACTGCAATCAAAAGCCTGACATGATCTGGTCTTTTCTCGCTCTGTTGACTCATCCGCCATCTGCAGATCATCCAAGGTGTTTTCTTGATTATGCCCTGAACACAGGAAGCACTTCCCACAGTAAGGCTTTACCTTTGCAGACCCCTTTGAAGTTCTTTCTCATCTAGTTACTTGGCTAACTCCCTTATCTTCTCATTGAGGCTCTCCCATTTTTTTTTATTTTATTTCATTTTTTTAATTGAAGTATAGTCAGTTACAATGTATCAGTTTCTGGTGTAAAGCATCATGTCCCAGTCATGCATATATATATACCTATATTCATTTTCATATTCTTTTCCATTAAATGTTATTGCAAAATATTGAATATAGTTCCTTGTGCTATATAAAAGAAATATGTTTTAATCTATTTTTATATATAATTGTTAACATTTGCAAATCTCAAACTTCCAAATTTATCCCTTCCTAACCCATTTCCCCCAGTAATCATAAGATTGTTTACTATGTCTGAGAATCTGTTTCTATTTTGTAGATGAGTCCATTAGTGCCCTCTTTTTCCTTTTTCTTTTCTTTTTTCTTTTCTTTTCTTTTCTTTTTTTTTTTTTTTTTTAGATTCCTCATAAGAGTAATATCATATGGTATTTTTCTTTCTCTTTCTGGCTTACTTTACTTAGAATGACAATCTCCATATCCATCCATGTTGCTGCAAATGGTATTATTTTATTCTTTTTTTTTTTAATGACTGAGTAGCATTCAATTGTATAAATATACCACAACTTCTTTACCCAGTCATCTATCAATGGACATTTAGGTTGCTTCCATGTCTTGGCTGTTGTATATATTGCTGCTATGAACATTGGGGTGCATGCATCTACTTCCTTAAATAAAAACTCTATCACCTTTCACACATTAATTCTATTTTCTCTTAACAAGTTACACTCTAATTTGTTTTCAGAACTCTTCTTAAATGGAGAACTGTCATAGCATAGTGGTTAGGATTACAGACTTTTTGGAGCCATATTTTCTGGGTTTTACTTCTTAGTAGTTATGTGACCTTGAGCAATTTTACCTTACCACTCTGTGCTCTGGTTTCCATAACCCTAAAAATGAGGCTAATATTAGTGCCTTGATAGTGATAATGTTACTTTATCTAAGGGGCTTAAAACAGTGCCTGGCACATGGAAATTACCCAATGTTAGGTTATATATTTATTTGTTATTATTTATTTCACACATTAGAGTGAAAGATACATGAGAAGGGGCAATTTGTCAGTTTATTTACACAATCTTCCTAGATCCTAGAAAAAATGCCTGGCCTATACATGAATAGAAAGACCAGAGTTAAAAAATATACATACAGATGCAAGAAGATATCAACAAATAATTATAATTAAATAAGATAATGTCCAGAAGAAATTTTCAAACAGGGAATTGGGAGAAGAGAGGATTAAAAAGAAAATCTATCTGTACTCTTTTGAATTAAATTAAATTGTTCTTTTAGCCTCATTCTTTTGTTAGCTCATTTCTGCATCCATCCTTCATTTAATATTTTACATAGGTAAGGCTACCTTGCCTTGGCTTATCAACAGGGCAAATCATGTGACATCCAAGATGCTCCATTTGAAAGCATGCCATGTAATGCAATTAAGAGAGGACCATGTCAGTAAATAGGAACCTGGAATCATTTCTTGACAATACCACCACAAGGGATTGATACTGCTTTGTGTCTCTCATCTTAGTTTTCTTATTAATGGAACTGGATAAAGTAGTTACTATTAACCTTCTAGCTTTCTAATTTGTTGCACTTTTGTGGTATGCTCTGACTTTTTCCTGAATGTTTTCTATCTTTGTCCTCTTTCTGTCCTCAATTGGCACCAGTAGAAGGCATCAAAGTAATTTTAATATCATGGTAAACAGAGCATAATTGCAAAGATAAACATAAGGCACAAAATTATATGCTATACATGTGTACTCACTGATAGTTGAATGTTATGATATTTGGATTAGCATGGGTAATATTTCTTATCTTGCCCAACCAAATATGGTAATATGAATTGATGTTAATTGATAGGATAAAGCACATGAAAATGAAGCAGTAAAAGTAAGTGAAATAGAGAAAAGAAGGGTACCAGATAAAATTACAAGTGGACAAAATGAGGGCAAGCAGATACTATAGCCATCATAATTTATATATTTCCTATGGCTTCAAATTCTTTCTGGTTTCACAAATTAACCAAAACTGCTTCCTAGTGGAATAAGAGAATGGAGAAAATCAACAAATATGTGTAGTCCTGAATCTGATTTCCAAATGGGCATCTGATTCAGTGAGGATGTGTTGTCTTCAAGTTGCAGAAAATCTGAATAATTTTGGCTTCTACTGTAGGCACATGTATGCTTTCCTTTAATAGAGATTCTAGAAATAGAGAATCTCACAAAGGGTGCTCCAGTGATGGAATGATGGAATCCTTTTCAAGCATTCTGCTGAATATTCAGGCTATTCCTCCATTCATCAGATGGTGCTGGGGTTTCAGTATCACATCCTCAGTTAACAACATCTGAAAGCAGCAAGGAAGGAGTGTGTAGAGGAGATCTTTCTTACTACTCTCCCTTTTCATCAGGAAGAAATAATGTTCCCTGAAACACCAAGTATTTTCTATTATGTTCTCTTTGAAGACAATCCCTGGCAAACTAAGCCAATTGGGCTGAATATTGGTCATTTCCTGAGTTTAAGGTGTCATCTGAAAACACTGATAACCTTATTAAGTTTATTTGTGGTTTTTAACACAGAAGTGGGAAGGAAAGACAGGCTGTTGGGATCAAAGTGTGTTTGTGTATTTGTAGTTGTTCTTGCTTTTCACACGTCCTTTAGTAGGTAATAGTTCTAAAGAAGGTCTATATTATTTTTGGCCTTGTATAGATTGTGCTCCATTTCTTTACCTTTTATTTTAATATGATTTTCCCCTCAGGCTGAATATCCCCACCGCCTTCCCAGGAGCAGGAGGTGAAAAGATGGAGTCCTTCTTTGGAGTTTTGCTGTAGGTTTTTGTATAAGTAAAGCTGATAAACACACATGGGAACATTTCTGGACCTACTATGTGGTGGTGCACTTAATGCTTTTTAGATTTTTAAGTATCATAACTGCTGACTTCCATTGATATTCACAAAATGAAAAATAGAAATAAGTTGTGAACAAATCACTCATAAACTCTTTAGCCACAGTTGAATCAATCATTTCCTTGTGATGGCATTTTGGGAAAAGAGGGTTACCAATAAAGCAAAGTCCCTACTGGGAGAGTTTCAACCACCAAAACAACAAAACAAGTGTTAGATATGACACTGTCTTCTTAAGAAGGAGCCCTTAACATTGGCCAGTATAAGAATTTTTGTGTTAGTGTGTGAGTGTATGTGTGTCTGCATGTGTGTGTATGGAGTAAATTATTCAATATCAGGGCTGCTGTTAATTCTTAGAATTATTTGTATTATTAGGAATAAAGAAGTATTCCATAAGGGCAAAGCATTTGCCATAATTTTTTGTGTCCTTTATTATAGTATTTTAATAATTTGTCAGAAAACTATATACCTATATATTTTTATTAATTATATAATTTATTGTAACTTCATAAAGAGTAACTATATAATTTATTACAATAATATTTATCATAACTTATTAGAACATTTTAAGGTGCTCAAATGTTTTATTATTTTGATATATAACAGAAATATGTGAGAAATTAATATATTAAAAAATCAAATAAGGATAAAAATTAAAATAAATTCTTAAATGCTAATTAGTACACAAATTTCATGTTGTCATGGTAACCTAAATATCAGCTATCAACTGGAGCATCAGACAGAATGGCAGGCAGCTTTAATGCGTTTGTTTTAGAATTTTTGCCTCATGTAGTGATATTTTATGCATTTAACTACAATTTCATTCATGTATTATCATCTAATGAGTAGTATAAATGACTCTCAATGAACCAGATATGTTACTGTAGAAAATATATTTTTAAAAGTCATGAAATCAAAGTGAATATTGTACAAGTACCATAATTGCAGACTTCCTTCTCATCACACATTAATTAAAATATTATTATTAAAATTCTCTCAGTACAATGATTTTCAAACAGAATAACATATATTCAGCTCTTAAAATCATCTTTATATGAGTGTCCTGTTTTCCTGTGGAGTTTCAAGTTAAGTGACCATTTCTTCCACTTTTGCTGTCGTCAATCAGGCGCATATTCAAAACATAGAGCTTACACAGTCATTGTCAATTGAAGGGCCAATCCGAAGGAAAATAAAGAAAAATAATTATCATGGACATCCTTTGAAAGCAGAATCTACATAGCCAAAACTAATGCCAAGTAAATGCAAGGGTTTTTTTTTTTTTTTTTTTTTTTTTCTCTCTCTCATTACTGCTGTGTTTCCTCTGAGAGTAAAATTCTTTTTAAAACTACTATATAATTTTAGTTTTATTGAAAAGTCTCCAATTGATTCTAAATACATGAGAATTTACATCAACCTATCTGAGACTGGCCTTTGGGGGTAGGAAAATGGATATTTCTGCCTCTTGAGGTCTTCAGGGTTTTTACGAGTGACAAGATGACAAATGCTAATGTCATTGTCCTGGATGAGCATATTAGTGATTTGATATATGACATTCTGTTTTGAACCACTTGTTTGGGATATTGAGATTGAATGCTATTGCATCTATGTGATTGAAATATTATTAAGCTTTATTCTCCACCCCCCATATTCACAATCAAATATCAGGGGAAATATTAAATCCGTGGTTATAGACTATTTCATTATGTTTCATTGATGGATTTCAGACAAACACATAATCCTTATACTTATCACAATTAAGTCTCGATAAATGCTCTATCCTTGGTCACACTTTGGGGAAAAAATACCAAAGTATTGTGAGAGAAGTCCTTAGTGTTTATGAATACTAGCTTTACAATTGGTAGCCTCCACTCCAGTGTTTGTGCTTTAGTGCCAGTCTAGCAGTTGTACATTCTTAAATAATGTCCTAGGATTTAAATATCCTAATGTCCAAAATTACTAATTTTTTGGCTTCAATCACCAAATATGTACTGATGCATCTCTCATCTTTATTTCCAGATTAAAGAATCTTTGCATTCATCTTAATTTAATGTTGTTAAAATAAATAGCAAGGTGAGTTTTTAGATTTACCAAATTCTCTGTAACTTACAGGTTAATATTTTAGTGGGTCATTTTAGGATAAAGAATAAGAGACTTTGTTCCATTCTAAAGAATGTGTAACTAACCCTTTAAAATAATAGAAAAATTTCAGTCTTTTCTCTTTAGAGCTTGAACTGAATGTAGGCATTAAGAAATAAAGAAATTGTGGTAACAATAGAAGTTACATATAGAAAAGTAAAGAAAATGATCACTTTTAATTCCTAATTTTAATGACTTTGATAATGATAATAACATAAAACTATAGTATAAAAGTCTAGATGTTCTAATAATTTAATGTATTATATCCTTTAAAGCCTCCCTGATAATTCCATGAGCTAGGTTTCATTATTAATCCAATTTTACAATCAAGAAAACAGATATTAAGAATTTAAGTTACTTGTCCAAGATCACACTACTTAGAAATGACAAACTTAGTATTAGAGCCAAAGGAGACCCAGCTTTTTACACTAGGTTGATACTTCTTTCTCTTAAATTTCAGACATCTTTGGTGTCCAAGCATCACAAATTTCTCCCTGCTTCTTCTTAGTCTATACATTGCTTTTATCCTGCTACCTTTTGAATATATATGAACCAGAGTTTAGTTCTAAGATTTTATATTCTCACCTTGTACCTAGTTAACTTGTTAATGTAACTAGAGTAATTTATTTCACAAGGCAGCAATCTTTTGGAGATTAAGACATTTTTACTCCATATTATTCAGTGGCTGCTGGAGGCATCTTGCCAATGATATTAAATCTTAAATGCGATTGAGCTCTGCAGTCATCACATAATGTAATACAGGCAGACTTCCAAGTTTTCATGCTGTTGGGTGTAAGCCTCCTGGGAACCATGTGATAGCTCTGCCCTGTTTGCCATCAGGTAGAATCTCATACAAATCAAACCCTTCTTGCATTTCATCCAAGAAAAATTGCAAAGACTTGTATACAAAAATTCTTCCCTTTAATGCATCAAGCTTGCAAATATCTTGTGAACATGTTTGATGGCAAGCTGTTTTCCAAGGCAGGGCAAACTTCTTCCATGAGGAAAATTCATTTTTCAAAAAAAAAAAAAAGCATAAAGCAATAAAAAAGATCAACTTATATCACCTTTAACAAACGGAACTAGGGGACTTAAAGTTTTTCCTGAATGTTTTTCCTTTGATGAATGTGGTTAAATTGTATGTCACATATCTAAGGACAAAATGATGAGTTTTCATTCTTTGATTTACAAAGGCCTCTCATCTACTTCTGCTCTTCAACACACATGCCACTTTCCCCTTCATAGGACAGTAGGGAAGAGATTTCTGGATTTAGAAATAAGAGATCATGGAGTAATAGTCCTATTTAAAAAAAAAGATCAACAATCGCTTAGGTTCCTACATATGGATATGTGTAATGCAGTCTTTCTTA
Source organism: Camelus dromedarius (assembly GCF_036321535.1). Classification (NCBI taxonomy): domain Eukaryota; kingdom Metazoa; phylum Chordata; class Mammalia; order Artiodactyla; family Camelidae; genus Camelus; species Camelus dromedarius. The sequence continues at coordinate 5,909,731 of NW_026989731.1, forward strand.
TACGCATAATGTGTTTTAAAAATAAGATACCACGTGCATAGTTCACACATAAAAAAGGAAGTCCTCTATTAGGTTTACAAATATATATAATGGATATTTTGTATGTTTGTTGTGGGTGTGTGGATGTGAAACTAAGTAAATGTATTCATATACACACATATATATATATATACACATACATATATATACACATATACATATATATATTTATATACACACATAAACATATATATGTTCAATGCTGTTCCAGAAGGTAGATTATTACCTACATTTTTCAGACATACTGGAGGCACAAATACACTAATAAACATTTTTCAAAGACATTAATCCATGCATAAAGTCTCTACCAGTTTAGCTATTTGCTTAGTTTCATCATTTATATTATAGTGGGCCTCAGGATGTTAGATATGAATGCAATATGGTCTATTATGTCAGGCCCCAGGTTGTTAAACACTCCCAGTGAGCTGGTAACCTTTTCAGAAAATTGCATTGTCATAATACTTGTCAACCGCAAGCAAATATTAAGAACTTACTTCTTCATTGTGCATTGCTAATTTCAGGATAATTAGTTGAAGGGTTTTGTGACTTACAGAAGCAAAGTCCGTGATCTCTCTGGTATCATAGACACAGTTACATAACAGCCTTAGGAAATAGAGATAGGAAATGTTAATTAAAAATGAATATTTGGATAAGTGCTAGAACAATATAAAACAGACATCCAGGAAGCTTTTCATATAGAAACACCAGAGAAGAATGCCATAGAGGTTTGAAAGATTTGGAAAAATTTGTAAAGTGAGCTGGAAATTTGACATATATTTTTAAAGAAGGAAGGGATATTGATTTGGAATTGGATCAAACATCTACCTTCTTCATGTGATTTAAAGGACTTTTCAAACATTTCTTCTTCAATGATTTGATGAACTTAACAACCACAAGACAAGTGTTCAGTAATTCCTGTTAATCCACTGAAGAACTTCATTCTAACTCAACTATCCACATATATATGAGTTTTATGTTGTTATTAGCTTGTACTAGCAACCATCACCCATAGCTGAATAAATAATTGTACAACTATTTCGATGTCACAATTTACAATATTCTCACTCTTACATTTGAACCTCAGTATAATGTGAGTTAAGGAGGACATGGTATATATTTTTTCAATTTTTCAGATGAGAAAAATGAGCATGGCATCTTGAATCAGATATACTTGATTTCAAATTCTGGCTTTATAACTTACCATCAATTTGCATTCCCATGCATTCTTCAGTATTTTTTAAATAAAATTGTTTTGAACAGTTAAATTAAATAGGGGAGGTAAAGCTGTTAGTACAGTCTAATAGATTAAGAAATGGTAGTTATTTTGTTTTAAATTTAAAGCGAACATTTTCTCACTCTGTCAAGTTGAATGCTAAATCTCAATCATTGAGGTATTTTAGAATTTTTGTATTCTAGACAGTGTATTCATAAATATTCATGCAATTTAACTTTTAAACCCTGAGCTGTATGTTTTGGCACATATTCTATTCCCTATGTAATGACAAAGACATGCGAGTCCCAGTCATTAAGTGGAGTTAGGTGAGGCAGAAAGGAGAAATGACACTGATAAATAATTCCAGGCCATTTCTGTGAACCACAGATGTTTACATCAAGCTTATTAATATTTTCATAATTCACAACAGATTAATTTATTGTGGGTTGCCATCTCCAGCTCTTTTATAAATCAAATTATTAAAATTGTATTTAATAAATCATTTTCATTTTCTAAAAATATGTAAAAAATTTAGCTGTCATATTAACATATATTGTGAGTCCACAAAGGAAGATTTTTTGAACTCTAACTCCCATAATACAGAAAGAGATTTCATATATTGAAATACAGACAGCCTTTGAAAACATTTGTACATCATTATTAGATAATAAGTTTAAGGCAGGTGTCATCTCTTCATCTTTATCAATCTGATCAAGTTTGTCCAAATATTGGTCAAAAGAAGAATCTGAGTCTATAATCTTATTCCTGTCTCCTGCCCTGACAAAGTTTTAGTTTAGTTTCTTTAGAGACCTCTGTTGGAGGTACATATTTCTTGTTAACAACCTTCTTTCATCTCTCTATATATTTTCTTCTCTCACATTTTATGATTATAGTTTTCATATTATCTTTAAAAATATGAGCAGATTATTCAGAATGATTTTGTAATCAAGTAAGTTAATTATTCATACTTGACCCTAACTAGAAGCAAATCTATAAACTATAAATGCTATTAAATAATTGATTTCCTGTCTTGTTTTAAGAGACCTGTTCAAACTGTGATTGTTAATTTTGCTGGAAATTTCAATTTAATCTCCTCTAAGATAGTATGCAGTTATTTTACTAGTTTCTTCTCTCCCCATCATAAGTTTTTAAAACAATTTTCTAAATGTATTATTGATGAACTTTACCTACCTATCTATCCACCTATCCCTTCCCTTCCTCAGGATTTAACTCATTTCTCATTTCCACCCTTCTGCTTATCTGTTGTGGACTGAATTGTGTCTTTCTAAAATTCATATGATGTCATATGATGTCCTAACCCCCAATGTGATTGTGGCCATACATAGGACACTTATGAGGTAATTAGTTATATTAAGTCATTAGGGTAGGGCCCTAATCCCACAGGAGATCTGTCTTTATCAAAAGAGGAAAAGATACCGGTTCTCTCTCCATGTACATACAGAAAAGGGGACATATGAAGACACAGAGAGCAGATCATCATCTACAAGGCAGAAAGAGAGGTCTCCCAGAGACCAACCTGTTGGCAAGTAGATATCAGACTGCCAGCCTCCAGAATGGTATGGAAAGAAGTGTGCCTGTTGTTTAATCCACCCAGTCTGTGATATCTTGTTATAGCAGCCTGAGCAGTCTCAACCTAAGCAACCAATTTCTAACACCCTTTCAGATTTCTGTGTAAATATCACCTTTTCCAAAGCCCTTTCTATCACATCCATTTTCATCAACACCACATTACTAGACTTGCTGAATTTTTATATGCTCTAGCTAATAATGTTTTGGATTTCTGTCACCTGTGACTGATTTAGAAGCTTCTTCAGTTTAGAGACCGTTTCCCACCAATTAAACATCCTTAAGACCTATCACAGTGAGTGGTGAATGTTAGGCTACAAGAAATATTTGTTGAAGTGCATTTTTGGAGACATATCAGTACCTGGAAGGCTAGCTATCATAAAGTTGTCAAACAATTGCACATGTTCAATTTAATTTGAACTGAAATTCTAAAGACCTTTTTTATGTGATAAAATCATGGGGTTCTTCTCTCCAGTGAAGTAAAATAGCTACCAATGAGAGTATTAATTATATTATGCTATATCAACTCAATATACATTTAAGTGGACTCTAAAAATAATGATTATGAACTCTGTGTAGCATTGTGGAAATATTATAATAAACTGTATGTGAATTGCATGTAACATAATAGAAACATTATAATAAAATGGAAAAAACAGGAGGTGAAATTGCTCATGAACTATGATTCCAAGGGTTAACAGATTGAAACATGAGAATATTTAGAGAATAATAGTTATAACATGTTGTCAATATGAATATTTTCTCCATTTTCCAAATTTCTGTGTTGTTTTCTATTTTCACCATTAAAATATTAAATTTACTTAAAAATGCAAGTAAACATGTGAGTAGCATAGATAATAAGTATTAGAAGAACATGTGTTAAAAAGGTGAAATAGCATGGCAGCTGGACTCGTGGGCATGGGCAAACTGGATGGAGTTAAATCTCATATTTAATGCTTACTAGCTTGATGATCTTGAAGAAGTGATTTGCATGCACTGAGACTTCATCTCCTTGTCCTTTCAATAAGAAATGATATTAACATAATGCCCGCCAAAGAACTAAGAATGCTGGAGTATCAGGAGTGCTCTTAAATGCCAGCTAATAATTTCCAATACAGTGTAAACTCTGTGAGGCTAGGGACCTGTGAATTCACTACTATAGATTAGTGCCTGGCATTTGGTAATTTTATAATACAACTTTACTTATAGATAAATGAATAAAAGGGTGAATGTAATGAAGCTAATAGAAAAGACTTCATAGAAAGTCTAGGAATTTTGAAGAAAAGAAGAGCAGGACTTTATATACATATACGTGCATATCTATCTATAATTTCATTATATGCCTGATGTCTAAGCAGATAACTAAATAAACAAACACTTTCTGCTTCCAGAAGAGAATTAATCCAATTTTCCTTTAAGTTGTTTCCTGAGTAAGATAGTTTTTTTCATAAACTGCTTTAACCCATAAATTGTGATAATTTACTGTGTCTCTGTTCAGAATGATTTCCTTGTGATAGGTTAACTCAGGTTCTAGTAGAATCAGCCATGGTTAATATGTAAAATAAAATTACTGTAAGAAAGATGAATAACATTGGTAAGGTCATTTAATATTTTTGGAAGAGAAAAAAAGGAGAAACTGCCTAAAACTTAGAATGCCTCTAGGAACAAGCTGCATTCCCTGCTTTCAAAATCCTTCTTGCTACTTCTGCTCAGTGATGGCACTGAAATTCACTGATGCCTCTGCACACAGTTTTCTTTTTTCAACTTCAGGTCATATCACAATTACAGTTTACTGTCTTAAAAACACATCTGGAATGCACCCAGTGTATTGATTATCTCTCATATTTAAATTGAAAAATATAATGGACTTGGAAGGGAATAAACCAAGTGGTGGGCAGCTTTCTCTATCACTTTTTCTGTGTGTAGCACAGCAGATATATCTAAACGTTTTCAGGATAAAAGGAGATTTGAGTGAGCCACTCAGTGATGTCATAATAAACTTCCTCCCCACGCACACATAGGAGTGTAACACTGACTTACATGTGTTCCAGGAGATAAACCACTCACCCATTCTTTAGGAAATAATTATGAATGGAGTAAGTCAAAGTGTGTCTCCCTGTCCCCTCTCCAGCCCTTAATAATATATTCATACATCTATTGATTCAAAAGGTTAGTCATTCAAATATATATACTATGTATTCATCACACATTTTCTCTATACTAAAGGGCTGTGGAATTTTTGCATTCCAAGAACTTACATTCTAACTGGGAGAGAGACACTGTAAATGAAAAAAATAAGTAAAATAATTTCAGAATGCAAAAAAAAAAATTAAAGAAGAAATAAGGGGCAGAGGTATAGAGTGAGGATGTTTTCATGGCTATTTTAGAGCTAGTGTTCTGAATGTCTTCTCTTAGGGAGTTACATTTCAAGCTGGGGTGTGACAAATGGACACTCAGCCACAACAGGATATTGGGAGAAGAGAATGTCAGGCTTAATTTCCAAAGAGGATAGTGGCTTGAGGTTTCCAAAGAATTGAAGAAAAAAGGGAAGGAAGGAAGAGGGAGAGAGAGAGAGAAAGAGAGAAAAAGATGAGAAAATGTTAGTGGGATTGAAGAAAACCATGGCAAGTTTTATGGGGTGGATGTGAAGGAATAATATGGGTTCAATTTGGCCATGAAAAAGTCTTAGGTATTCTTCTAATTTCAATTGATCTTCAGTGGAGCATTTTCTCTAAGGCAGTGATATTCTCTATTAGATAATTTCTTAAAAAATTACACACACACACACACACACACACACACACACACACACTACTCCATCATCTTTTGTCTTATGAAAAAGTTGTCTAGACACAGAGATAGGACACCATGTACTGAAAGATGTCCAAAGGAATAATGTGAGAACTGAATTGTGAAAGCTTTGAGTTCCAGTCCAGATGAACAAGAGGAAAAAAGCACTTTTTAAGTATTTAATTATTGGTGAATCAACTTTACACTAACATTTTTTAAACCCTTGATTTTGTCAAAAAACATAAATATCAGCAAGATGCAACTGAAATTTTTTGACATCCCTGAAGTTTTAAACAGTCTAGACGTGTTTGCTTAAAGGTTGAGCAAAGGTTGAGAGGTTGACTTCTCAAGTATCTGCATATATTTTATTTACTACAAATATGAAAATATCTTGTATAACAGAAACAGAATAGAAAGTGGTTCCTCAAAAATATGTTGGTGTATATTTGTAAAATGTCTACCATTTATTGGACTATTACACTGTTCTGCACATATTTTTATTTTTCAAGAATTCAAATTTGAGGAGGAGGGTAGAGTTCAGTGGTAGAGTGCATGCCTAGCATGCACGAGGTCCTACATTCAATCCCGGACCTCCATTATACAAACAAACAGACCAAATTACCTTGGTCCCCACTCACCTCAAAAAAAGATTGTGTTAAAAAAAATTCAAAATTTACATTGACACTAACAGGGAACTATTATCATGTTCAATTGCCTGTTGAAGAAAATGAGTTTCAGGGAGGCTTCCCCAGCTCATTTCAGATGGCAAATGTCAGGGTAGGACTAGATCTGAGCTCAGGTCCACCGAATTATTCTGCTGTCCCACACAGTTTAAACCATGGATTCTTTCAAAGCATGCTTGAGTATTCAGCAGTAGAATGTGGGTTTCTTTTACTGTGTGGCTTACTCTGAAAACAGTAAAAGCACATAAAATTATGAAAAAGAGGAAAGAAAATATATACATTGCTTTTTTGTAATTTTTTAAACTACTCTATATCATTCTTCTCCTCATCCTCTTTTCTATTGTCCTTTCTTACTTAATGGCTTCAAACTTTCTTATGTCCCTTCTTCATGTCCTTTTTCGTACTGTGCTTTGTTTCTTTGTGGCATAAGCCTTTATTCTTAGATCTACAGTCTTATAGTACATTTGTGAATATATCTTATCTTTTTAAGAGAAAAATATGTAATATATATATGATCATAGAATAGCAAAGTTTATACGACTCCTAAATCTATAATTTTATACAAATATTTTTGTCATTTTTAAGCTTATAAGCAAAATCTCCATGTGAATAGTATGTTTGCAAATACACAGACACCAAATATAAAATGATATAATTTAGAATTTTTATATATTAAAAGCTATGGAAATAAGCCAGAAGCAAAGTGCTTATAATTATTGTCATGGCAGAGAGAAAGTTATGCAGTTTACATAGCCTCAGAGCATCTGTTATCTGAATATGAACCAAAAACACTCTTTAAAAGATCCTGGGCACATTAATGGAATCATGATTTCCCCTAAAATTAAATAAACCTATAGATTAATATTACAGGAAACTGTGTAAGAGGATATAGTAAAATATTTATTCAATGTTATTTAAAAAAAAATACTACTTCTGTTCTACCACGTGAGGACATCCAAGTATCAAGAATTTGAGTGGAAAGAACAAAGGAAGAAAAAGAAATAAGTAGAAAAAAGGCTTGCAGTCAATTTTCCTAGAAGCAGTACCTTTTTCCTGGGCTTGGAACTTTATAAAATACAATTGTCTATGCCTGCTCTTCAAATAGGATCATTTATAAACATTGTGCAAAACTATATTATAAATTTCATAGCTCCTGCCAAAATTAAGGATATTTTCTTACTTTGAAAAACACCTCATTTAATTGTTTTAACTGCAAAATTAATGAAATTCAGAACATCTAAGAAAAATTACAAAACAAATGACTAACATATTTTATAGCACCTCCTATTCAAGAGATGGAATCTGCATCTCAGTTCTGTGAATCTGGGCTTGTCTATGACTTGCTTTGACCCAGAGAACCTGACAGAAGTAATGGTTATCTTTTTAAGTTGTTAAGTTTCCAGGTGTTTCTTTCATTCAACACAAAATAACTGATACAACACTGACCAACATGAATTGGACAAAATTATTTCAATAAATTTTCCCTGACAAATTAAATATCAAGTGATATCTAGATATTAAGTTCACTATTCATGCCCCCTGCCAGAATGTGGCTTTCTTCACCTGTCTAGAAATTCTAGAGACCCTGAGCTGCGGTTGCTTCTTTCTTAGAGAGGATGGATGAGAGTGGACTAGCCTGCTTATTGACCTTGTACTCTGTCAGCCACATCTGAAGGTAGCTGCTCATCTAAAGGTGGGATTCTGCACTGTTCCTATTTATTATTTTCTCCAGAGCAGAAAATGTGGACCTATGGTTACATGTGATCACAGTCCATGGAAGGACACATCACCATGGTCTTTTAAATAGATATAAAATGTCAACAGGCCTGGCTTATTAACACATTCAGGTCCTTAATAAAGGCTTAGGTAAAGATTGATCTTTGAGCTTCAAAAAAGAAACAAAGAGCTATTGGAGGTCATCAATGAGAGGATGTGACTTCAGCTGACTCATGAGCTGGACCCACCAATCAGAGCTCCTCAACCCCTCCACTGCCCTTTCCATGTACCTTCTGACCACCTTTCCCACAGCTGGAGCTGTTTTCAAGGACACAGCCTTGAGAGAGCATTGTATGATGGAGACCAACTGGAAAGTACATGTGACTGAATCCAGTAAAGGCCTCCAAATAAACTTTTAAGATTCTGCTGAGCAGGTTCAGAAGTCTATTTGTCTCACAGCCACCAAAGACAAACCTCATATGTAACTTCCCATGCTTATTAAACCTGCCACATACCAGTCTGGAGTGGTTTGCCTCTTTCTTCAGTCTCTCTTTGCACTCTATGTATGGGGTCCATTTTTGAACCAACAAGAGCATCTTCATTTCTCTAATGTGGCTATTGGCAGAAACCATAGATTGAATAAAGCACATCTGGTTACTACCTCCATCTACCTTAGAGGGTGGAGGAAGAGGGTAAAGGATAAAGGGCTCCTGAGTTGAGTCCATGATGTTTGTAGAGAGGAGATTGCTCACTGCTTGGTAGTGAGTTCTTGAGTGCAGTATCTCAGCTTTACTACTTCAGACAAAGGCAGTGATTTTCGTAGAGAATGGGTGACAGCTGCAGCACTGATTCCACCAGGTTTCCAAGGAAGAGAGGCTGAAGGATTATGCTTTTAAGTGGCTAGGTGGGTTGCTCAGAGTTTTTTATGTATTTATTTATTTTTTTAAGCAGTAGGTCTCCACGTGGAGTAATTCTTCCCTGGGACATTTGGTAAGATCTGGAAAGATTTTTGATTGTCATTCTAGGAGTGCATTGTTATTGCAATCTTGTCTAAGATGCTGCTAAAGGTCATAAAATGTACAAGTCAGCATCCCTCCTCACTCCCCCCCTACCACAGACACACACATAAGCACAATCCTGTCCAAAATGGCAATAATGCCAAAGTCCAGAAACCCTGGTCTGGAGGAGCCAGGCCTTCCTTCCCAGATCAGGAGCACGCAGGTAGTTTTTGCTCTCAGTCTTTCAAATTGTGTAATTAAATCCCAATGACACTACTATAATTGAAACAGAATGGTTGTGCTTAAATTTAACCTACTGTATTATAGCAAAATAATGTTATCCTATTTAAAATTTACAGGGAACAGATTTCAAATGATTTAGGGAAGAATCTGTTATTCAAAGGGAAACAATAGGCCCAGGTCCCCAGTGTGGGATTCCATGAAACAATTTACATAATACATTTACCATTTACTAAATGGTATTATTTATTATTATTATACAATTTTAGTTTTATAAAGAAGCTTTCATGTACCTTGTTATTAACAATAGCCCCAAATCACTGCTTAAAAAACTCACCTGTTACCCAAGTTGTAAATGAATCATTTCCTTGTGATGTCAGGGATCTTGGGGCCCATAAAAGGAATTTTTTTAGTGTCTATCAGAGTACACTACAAAACAAATATCATTAAGCATATGAAAAGCAATATAATGCACTTATTTTTTGAGAAGACTTAAAAGAAAACACTTATTTAATGAGATCCTCACACTGAACATCATACAAAGATATGTGCAGCTTAATTAGGATTAAATTTAAGCCTTTTTTAAGTTGTAATTTAAATTATGCTTTTATGTTAACTTTTTAAAAATCTATTTACATGTATTTCTGAAATTTATTTGGATGGACATTTAGTTATATCATATTTACTCCTCTCATTCTTTCTAAAATAGAATCTAAAATAGGTTGAAGGTTGTTTATCATCTGAAAGTTAAAACTCAAACTATAGATGATTTTTAGCTCCTTACGCTGTTCATTATTTCCTCCATTGTGAACTGGCCAAATGCTGTAGTTATTTAGAAGTCTTTTCCATTGTCTCCTGGAGAGAGTGAAAAGAAAAAGAAATGGGATAGGAGAAATTAGCCTAATGCATTGACTTTAAGAAGAAATAAATGTGAAATCTGTTATTGTACACTTTTGCAGTTGGATAACTATTGTATGAAGTGACAGAAAACCAATTTTTATAGTTTTATACCATTAAAAGTATACTCAATTTTTTTGAAATTCTTGTTTTTGCCTTTGTTACTTACAGATCAAAATTTAAAATGAGTGCTTTTTGTTATTTTTTCTTCTCCATGAAAGTCATTTTGATAATTAGTCCGTTTATTAATGTGTTCCTTGATTTTAAGTTATTTCTGCTTCTTCATTATCTTGATTACATTATCTTATACAGTGACCCAAAAAACTGCTGTTAACCCTTTTATTTACTGGTTGATAAGGCAGTGAATATAGTTAGCAGAAATTTTGTAAAAACTGTAGTGTCTCATGTATGTGGAAGAATTTAATTTTATTTTTCTTGAATCTATATCCTGACATTGATGTTGTCATTCAAAACTGCTTTAAGCATTACTTTCTAAATTCTTACATTTATTCAACAAATATTGAATACATATAACACATCAGAATATCCTTAGACATAGGGATATAATGATTAAAACAAAATATGCTTGCCTCCATGAAGCTTGCATTATAGCATCCTCTATCCTTCTGATTATGGTGTTTCTCTTGATTCTTTCTCAATCTATACATTCATCTTTTTAACAAATATTTATGGTGTTCTTATGTGCTTGGCTTTGTTCTACATGTTTGGTACATAATGGTGAGATGATTACTATCTTCGTGGTTTTTAAATTAGAATGGGGAAATGAATATTATATAATAAAGGCAGACATGAATACAAAATAATGAGAATTTAAGTACTAAGAAAGAGACAAATGCTCTGTAAGAAAACAATCTGGGTAGCAGATTCTTGTATAGAATATGCAGCCCAGTATTGTCCTTAAAGAAGTAAGTCAACATGAGAGCTGAGTGAAGAGAAGGAAATAGTCATGCCCAAGAATTCAAATTCATGCTTTTCTGATAGAATATCATCACATTTAAGTACTGAGATGGGTAAAAGTCACAGTCTTCAGTACACCAGAGTCCAGTGCAACTGAAATTCAGTGAATAAAAGGAAAGAAAGATATTAGAAGATGCTGGGTGGTGGCCATGATGCTGAAGATCAAGAAGGTGTATTTTGGAAATATAATTATCAGGAATTGGTGATATTTTTTATGTGAGGACTAAGGAATACAGAAGTATCAAGGATGACCCCTAAAATCTGAGCTTAAGCAGCAAAACAGGGGACATAGTTTATGGAAGGAGTGAGATGAGTTTGAAAAATGTGTTAGAGACACCTTTTCTGGCACTAAAGCAGAGATGTCAGGTGGAAAGCTGAGTATAGGTCAAACTTCAGAGGAGGTGATCAGATTGAAGTTAGAGGTACAATGAGAGGTGTCTTGGGCTGCAATTACAAGTCATAAAAACAGGTTCCCCAAAGAGTGTCTAGAGAAGATACTTCCAGTATAGATTCAATAGTAAGGTTTGAGTAGAGGAATAAAATCTTGGAGCATGCACTAGGAAATGGAGATACAGAAAAAATAGAACAAAGCTTTGACTTCTAGGGGATTAAGGTCAAGCTGAAGAGATATACATGTATCTGAATAGTTATATGATAAAGATATGTACTAGCTACTAATGGAGCACAATGGAGGAAACATTTAATTCTACTGAGGGTAGTTCTGAGGAGAGTTACAGAAGGATAATATGGAGCAATTCTGAAAAATCTTCAAAATAAATAACAAGCTAATAGGACACAGGGAAGAACATTCTGAGCAAAGGATTTGAGATTAAAAAATTCAAAGCATTTGAACAATTGTAAATAGTTCAGCTTAATTACACGGTTATAGCTTGTTTCACAATTCAAGATTTAGGTTAACCTTCACTGATGTACCTTTCCACCTTTATTTTACATTCCTGTAGTAATTAACAAATCATATTGCTTTTGCCCTCTCATTGTCTGCATTAACATTTTCTCTCCTGACTTGTCTTCAATCTGCACACTAAAAAGAGGAGCATAATTCCTTTTTATAAGCAAATGCTCATGCAGTTCTATGCAAAGAGCAGATGGTCTACAAATGTATCATTTTCTAAACAACTGTATTCTTGTCCCTTTGTCCTTGGTGGAGATGGAAGTAAAACTTTTGAATAGTGTGAAAACCAAAATAACAGTATCCAAAATATTACAACATATTCTATCCTATCTGTGATGCCCTGATGTAAGTAAAACAATTCAGTGATCTGAAATTAACCTGTAATTAAAGTGTTGAGAATCAATCAGTACAATTTAAGTTTCATTAAATTCAAACACACTCAAAATTGAATCAATTTATTAAGCTTACTTATTTCCCAGTCCCCAACAGACACAATAATACCAACATGTAACAAGTTCAGACATAAACAGCTTCACTGTTCCACTTACAGAAGTGAGACTACAACTTCCCAATTAGAATAAGGTACACTCTAAATACACATTAAAAGCAAGACAAGACACTCTAAATTGAAGATCTGCTTGCTGTTGGTGAGAATGCCTTGAAGTATTGTTCTTGATCTATATGCAAAAGTATAGGGGAACACACTTCTCAAAAGAGAATACAAAGTTCCATCTAACCAATCCATCTTGTGCAGATTTTCCCTTCATTCAGTGCAAGTTTAGAATGTATAAATTATTTTGATCAGAATTCAGCAATAAAATCTTAACTCAAAAACAAAAACAACAGAAGTGTCTTGTTCACACAATGCCTGTGTGTCTTTGAAAAAAGAAAACTACCTGGAAGCAGTCCTTTCTGTAGCTTTCTGTGAATTTTGATTAACAGATTCCCTCATCTTGACTTGGAGCAACTCTCTTAGAATCATAAATTGTGAAAATTAATTGCACATTAAAGGTTCTGGCACCCAAGAAACTTGAGTTTTCCAAATAATGTTTTTCAAGACATTTAACTAAATGCAACTATAGTGTAAGGAGAAGGTAGTTGTCAATATGAACACTTCAATAGAGTAGAAGTAGTCATGCTGAATTTTTTGCATTCAATTATTCATTCTATGTTATGTGATAACACATAATCTATCAATTATTTGTTAACTATCACAATTAAATTTGTCAGATTCTTTTGGTAAAACCACTACCAAAAATAGCAATGACTAAACATGCTTTTATATGGATCAAGCAACCAATGCAGTTTAACACATGATCCATTAGAACCTCACATTTCAAAGCCTGGAGTTCTTTGACAGGTGGAAAAAATGTACACACTGTATACATTACAGAAGAGATCTTACAAACTTCTATCAATAAATATCCACAAAACTATTGCATGTCACTTCTAAAATTCAATTTCACAATTCAGTTGAAAAAATTCCATTGGTTACATATCTCATTTAAGTGTTGGAACGAATACTCAGTGACTTCTAAGAAATGATGGACAATCTGAATTAAATAGCTAATTAAATTAAAATCAAAACTATAATAAGCTACATATTTGATAAAAGTAATCTATATGTGTGTTTATCACACTAATATAATGTAGAATAAGATGGCTATAATTGTGCATGACTAGATATACAGAGGTAGTAAAATGGTCCTGCTAGCTAGCAAATCTGATTATTAAAATCAGGACAGAATAAGAAGAAAGTAGGGAAGAGAGGGAGAGAGGAAGATGAGAGGGAGTGAAAGAGAAAAAGGAGGGAAGGAAGGAAGGATTTGTAGTCAAACTGTTACATGTCAGGCCCTAAAATAAATTATTTCCTTAATTCTCCAGCACTGGTTCTGTTATCCCCAGAATTTAGTTTAGCTTTTTTTTTTTTTTTCCCAAGGTGAAAACATCAAGGTTTAGGAAGATTAAATAAACTTTCTGTGAACACATAAATAATGAAGGAAGAAACAGGATTTTAAACTATTGACTTTTTATTAAATCTGGACAACACAATTTACTTAAACATAGACTGATTAAACAAATATTTACTACTATTTGTTTTTATCATTTATGTACTTTCCTATAACTGATAATCACCAGCAAAAACTTTGGATGTAATGTCTCTTTATTTCACCATTGTAACAGGAGAAATAGAAAACATATTTTCTATACAAAACATTTGATTTTAAGATTTTTTTACTCAGCATGCTGAAGATAAATTCAATTAATGGTAGTTAAAATTAATCAGCAAGTAACTGAATGGGACAAAGGGCCTAATTGTTCCTTAAAACATTTATTTCACAGTCTGTTCTAGATGTCATTTTTTATGACATCTTGTTGGGACATCTCTTAATAATAAAAATAGTTACTTTTTTGAGATACACTTTTGAAAGGTTGTGATAATATAATACAAATAGAATAATACTGTTTTACTAAACTTGTGTAAATGCAAATTCCAAAACACAAGCATAAGTTCAGCTTTGTTTCTCAGTACAAAATTAAACTATACTAAATTAAACTATGCTAAAGGGAAGTGCTTGGCTAAGGGAGTTTGGCCATCTCAGTAAATAACCATCATTTATGCAGTTTGCTCATTTCCCTGCAATTCTTTTGCATGTTAAATAAATATTGATATGAGTGAAAGGATATGAAATCTCTACTAACAAAGTATAAAGAAAAAATAACACACTAACTTAAAATATACTTCAGCTACCTGTCATGAGCAAATTTTAAAAAGCCTTTAATGAAAAGAAGTGCAGTACTTGGCAATATCAGTACTTGCTTCTATAGATGATTCAGCTTATTTGAGTCTTAAAAAGGACTCAGATATATTCGTGTCTTCATATCTGAATGCTATGTGGTTTTCCTGTGGGATAAGGTGAATTATTTCCTTTTAATAACTTTAGAAACAAAAGATAGGATATTTCCATATTAAATTTTAGATGTTGGTATTTAAAATAGCACCTTTGGCCATAGCTTGACCTCATATTTTGTTTCTCTTTATTTGATATTAATCTTGAGTCATCATTTGCAAAATTTTGTGCATCGTACTTCTTGTGAATAATTAAAATGGGTCAAACCAAGGAATTGTATTTGACTTCTTTAGGGCAGAAAACTGGGAGAAAAAAGTTAAGAAATTCTACCAATTTACCAGGGATTGCTCAGCAAGGCTGACTGCAGGAGACTTTCAACTGCTTACCCATGCAAGGGTTCATCAGTAAACTGGCAATTTCAACTGTCTGTATTTACAAGTTCCTGCTGTTCAACATCAATAAACTCACTGACTGAATTCATGCAATTCAGCCACACAGCCAAGCACTGAGTGCAACTGCAAGGAATGCCTTCGAAAAATTGAGATCAAAGATTGAATACTTGCACTTTTAAGTGTAGATCCATTCACATTCTTTATGACTCTTTAGGGAAGCACAGCAGTGGACAGTCATATAACTGCTATGCACTTACAGTTGGTGTTATTTGTTAAGAAAATGTATGGCAGTTTGAAGACCAGAAAAGGGATTGCCAAGATGACAGAGTAGAAGGACACATAGCTCACCCTGTCCCATGAACACACCAAAAATTATATACAAATACAGAACAATTCACACAGAATAACTCCTGAAATTTGACATAACTTCTCTTACTTTGGAAATACAAGGAAAGCCCCACAAAACCAGGTAGAGGAAAAAAAGAAAGAAAAAGGAAATTGGTGCATGATATGCTTCACAGAGAGAGAGCAGCATAGAAAGAAAAGTGCCCTCACCCTGGGAAGCTCCCTCTCCAGCAAAGAGATCCACAGGGACAGAACAGGAGCTTCAGAGGTTTAGAGGAGGCAGCAACAGCAGCTTAGCAGAAAGAACTAAGAGAAACCAGCAATGAGAGTATCTGTGAACCCTAGCCTAAGATGCATGCCAGTGGGGACAGGCTGGGCTGAACTGCTGGAACTCAGGCTTCCATGGATGAGCCTGGGGAGGGGACTGGGGTTGACTGCACACAGGCAGCCTCAGGAGCCTGGAGTGTGGTGTGGGCTGTGGCTAGAAGAGAGTGCAAATCAATCTGGGTCCCTCCATAGAAAGCACCATTGCATGTGGGATGAGGGGTGCATTGCAACCTTCATAGCTGCCATCTCCACTAGTGCACAGGGTATTGCTCTGCACCAATGTTGATGAGCATTCTTGTGAGAAGAGAGGTGGGGTTCAGTCACAGCCATCTTCTCAGCTTGCTCTGGAGGGGTACAACTGCTGGTGCTTGTCTTCTGGGCAAAGGAGGGGCTGAAACATGAACTGTTACCCAGGGGCCCTGCAACATCACAGGCAAGACTGTCATTCTGGTCCCAGGCAGAGGTGGTTGATTTGCTCTTCTGGTGCATTTGTGGACCTGTGCCTCTAAGACAAATGAGTGGAGATTTGGTGCACATTGGGGATGGGTTTGGCATCAACCGTGGGTCTGTGTACCCTGCTTTTGATTTGTGGTTACCCTGTTTTTTAATTATGTTAGCCCATTAGTATATCTATTTGCTTTAGAATGGTAGTCATATAGGCTTTAACACATCCTATGACGAATGCAAAGAAAATTTACATTTGGTTTCACTGGGGAATTCTACCAAACATACAGAGAAGAACACATATTGATCCTTCTCAAACTCTTCCAAAAGATTGAAGAGGAGGAAATACTACCAAACTCATTCTACAAAGTCACCATCACCCCAATATCAAAACCAGGTAAATATACTACCAAAAAAGAAAACTATAGGCCAATATCATTGATAAACATAGATGCAAAAATCCCTCACAAAATATTAGCAAACAGACTCCAACAACACATAAAAAAGATCATACACAATGATCAATTTGGATTCATCCCAGGGATGGTTCAATATACACAAATCAAACAATGTGATACACCACATCAACAAAAGAAAGGACAAAAATCACATGATCATCTCAATAGATGCAGACAAAGCATTTGATAAAATTCAAAACTCATTTATGATAAAAATTCTTACCTAAGTGGGCATAGAAGGAACATATCTCAACATAATGAAAGCTATTTATAACAAACCCACAGCCAGCATAATACTCAACAGTGAAAAGGTGAAAACCTTCCCTCTAAAATCTGGAACAAGACAAAGATGCCCATTCTCATCACTTCTATTCAACAGAGTAGTGGAAGTCCTGGCCACAGCAATCAGACAAAAAAAAGAAATAAAAGGAATCTAAATTCAAAGAGAAGAAGTAAAATTGTCACTAAATGTGGATTACATGATACTATATATTGAAAACCTTAAAGGCTCCACACAAAACTAATAAATCTGATAAAAAAAATTTGGCAAGATAGCAGGATACAAGATTAGCATTGACAATTCAGTTGCATTTCTTCACACTAACAATGAAATATCAGAAAAGGAAAATAAAGAAACAATCTCTTAAAATCTCATCCAATTAAAAAAAAATTCTTAGGAATAAATCTGACCAAGGAGGAGAAAGATTTGTATCAGGAGGACTACAAAACATTAATTAAGGAAATTAAAGATAACTCAAAGAAATAGAAAGATATCCCATGGTCTTGGATTGGAGACATTAATATTGTTAAAATGGCCATACTACCAAAAGCAATCATTAAAAAGTCCATGAATGATAAACGGAAGAGAGAGTGTGGAGAAAAGGGAGCCTTCACACACTGCTGGTGAGAATGTAGTTTGGTACAGCTATTATGGAAAACAATATGGAGATTCCTTAACAAAAACTAAAAATAAACTTACAATATTATCCAGCAATCCCACTCCTGGGCATATATCTGGAGATAACTCTAATTCAAAAAGATACATGCACCCCAATATTCATAGCAGCACTATATACAATAGCCAAGATATGGAAGCAGCCTAAGTGTCCATTGACAGATGGCTGGATAAAGAAACTGGAATATTTATACAATGGAATGCTACTCAGCCATAAAAAGAATAAAAGAATGTCATTTGCAGCAATATGGATGGACCTGGAGGTTATCATTCTAAGTGAAGTAAGCCAGAAAGAAAAAGAAAATTATATATGATATCACTCATATGTGGAATCTAAAACAAATTAAAAATAAAGACACAAATGAACTTCTTTACAAAGCAGAAATAGACTCACAGACATAGAAAAAACTTATGGTTACTAGGGTGAAAGGAGGTGGGAATGAATAAATTAGGAGTTTGTAGATATATGTACTATTATATATATAATATATAAGCAACAAGTTTCTTCTGTATAGCACAGGGAAGTATGTTCAGTATTTTGTAGTAATCTATAATGAAGAATAATATGAAAACAAATATATGTATGAATACATATATGACAGAAACATTATGCTGTGCACCAGAAATTGACACAACTTTGTAAACTGACTTTACTTCAATTGAAAGATAAGAAAGAAAGAAAGAAAGAAAGAAAGAAAGAAAGAAAGAAAGAAAGAAAGAAAGAAAGAAAGAAAGAAAGAAACTAAAAAATTTAAAAAAGAAAAAGATGGCCAACAAATATAATAAACAAAAAGAGGAAAATTGGATTGGATTGTTTCAAAGTACCCCTTTATCTTATTATTTATAATTTAGTCAGTCCTCTATTCAACCATATATCAGTTGGTTATTGCCCCTGACATTCACTGACCTACTTTCTGTCTCTATCATCCTACTTATTCTAAACATTTCATATAAATTGTATCCAATATGTGGCTTTTTGTGTATGACTCCTTTCACTTAGCATAATCAGAACTACATTCTTTTTATGGCCAAATAATATTGTATTCTATGGATGTACCATATTTTATTTACACAATTACTTGTTGATAGACTTTGGCTTGTTTCCATTTTGGGGCTATCATGAATACTGATGCTGTGAAAATTTGTGTACAAATTTTTGAATGTATTTTTAAAATTTTCTTGGGCATGACAGTGGAGTTGCTGGATCATATGATAATTCTTTCTTTAACTTTTTGAAGAACTAGCTGCCTTACAAATTGGCTTCACCATTTTACATCTCCCCCGACTCCAAGCAATGTATGAATTTTCCAATTTCTCCACATTCTTTTCTGTTATTGCCTGTCTTTTTTTTTTTTTTAATGATAGCCATCCTGGTAGGTGTGAAGTGGTACCTCAAATTGTATTAACTTTCTTAGCATTTACAAACTAAGTGATATATGTGTAGATATGAAAGTAGATTCATAGGGACATAATTAGATACATGATAGAAAGAGGTATACAGGCATATCTCAAAGATATTGCATGTTCAATTCCAGACAACTACGATAAAGCACATATCACAGTAAAATGAGCCACATAATGTTTTTGGTTTCCAAGTGCATATAAAATTTATGTTATACTACATTGTAGACTATTTAGCTTGCAATACTATTATATCTAAAAAAACAATACACATACCTCAATTAAAAATACTTTAAAAACTGTTAGCCATCATCTGAGCCTTCAGTGAGTCATAATTTTTTTACTTGTGAAGGGTCTTGCCTCGATGCTGACAGATCAGGCTAACAGTTGCTGAAAGTCGAGATGTCTGGCAATTTCTTAAAATAACAGTAAATAATAATTGATAGCAAAATATTGATTGATTCCTCTTTAACTTGAACACTTAGAGGCCATTGTAGGGTTATCAACTCATCTAATTTAAATATTATTGTGTCTCAGGGAATAGTGAGGCCCAAGGAAAGAAAGAGAGATGGGGGAACAGTCAAGTCAATGGAGCAGTCAGAACACACACAGCATCTGTGAATCTGGTTTTCATCTCATGTGAGTGGGGTTCATGGCACTCTGAAACAATTACAATATTAACATCAAAGATCACAGGTCACCATAACAAATATAATAATAATGAAAAAGTTTGAAATACTGGGAAAATTACCAAAGTGTGACAGAGAGATACAATGTGGAAAAATGGCAGTGATAGACTTGCCAGAGACCAGGTTGCCACAAACTTTCAATTTGTAAAGAAAAAACTCAGTATCTGCAAAGTACAGTTAAGTGAAGCACAATAAAATAAGATATACCTGCATATAGAAACTGCCAAACAAATTATGCAAATTCATGATTCTTTTTTTCTGAGAAAAAGCATACTCACAAGGTCAGATACACTTTTGTGAGAGGAATGACCCTTTTGAAGTCACTGGCATTGACTGGTTTTTGAAGGATGAACACTATTCACACAGAGTGAGAAGAGAGAGAAAACTCTTCAAATAGAATATTTAAAGTGACATTTTGGGAAGGCAAAATGTACAGGGTATCATTGTGAAACATTGGGTAGATCTACTTTGCTTGAGCACAGTTTTACAAGAGAAGAAAATAAACCTGGAAAAATATATAACCATCACAACTAAAATAAGGCAACATAAATAATTAGAGTAATTACATACATTCAATATTTTGAAACAATGCAAGATGATGATAAGTTTAAGTGGCATCATGAGTGAAACATCATAATTAACATGATGTGCACTGAAATTTTCATAAGAGTTTCAGAAAGGGATAGTATTTGAATGGACATCGACACATCCCAGGTTGGTCCAATAGCAGAAGGAACTATTGAGAATTAGATAAGAGATGGGCAAAGCTGTGCCTGCTATTCATTTCTCCCCACAAGCCTTGTGCTGTACCATGATATCCCACTGAATCTGGGCTTTCTGAGGACCCTAGAGCTAAGGTTGCTTCTGATCTCCATGTATTTCCATTCTTTTGAACCCAATTTGGCTACTAGTTACATTATGTTTATATAAACAAAGTGTTTTATGTGAGGGTATTAATTAGCTATGTCAGCACTGGACTGCACCCTGCAGGTCTACAAGCCCTGTACTTGCCCAGCTTCAAGACCTGAGAAAGATCCCAGAGTCAGCAACAGAGATAATCAATAGTTTAATGATTAGGGTGATCTTACACATCTGAAGCAAAGTCCTGGAGCAACATCCTGCCATGTGTGGGAGCTGGAGGGCAGGACATGATGGCAGTCTTTGCTCCTGGTGGGGAAGAAGTGGTTACCAGTCATAGGGGAGTTGATGTCAGGTTGGCTCATTGGTTACGAGGGTAATCAGCACAGGGTCATGCCTCTCACCACCCCTTGGATAAGCATAGTGGTGAGTTCTGATCTAAATTTAGAACAGTCATTAGCTGGGGCCTGGGGTGAATATGAAGGGAGATCAGTCTTATGAGTTGTGTGTAGGTGAAGCAGGCACCAGTCAAGCAGGAGATGTATAGAGAGAAGCCATTTTGAGTTGCCTGACCATACAGCCATCATCAGAGGTACATGTTATTTATTGACTGAAAATAAAGAATCACGGAGTAGTGACATCAGAATTCCCATACTCTCTTAAGGTTATAATTGCTTGTTCTCACTGTATGGGCAGAACCCTTGCCCCCAAGTTTCTGTTGAAAGTCAGGTTTCAGGGAAGTGTCTTCCAGAATAATGTTCCTTGTATACAGGAGGTGGAACTGGAAATTAAGAGAATGGTTAGGATATCAGAAAACTAGACAAAATGATGACAAAGGGATGGATATCCATTCAGAGGAGAACATGAGAAAAGAGAGGGGAGAATGGCAATCTGATAGGGGACACTTAAAATAACCAACGTCAGAAAACAACCTTTGGGAGGACATTTTACTTTTCAACAGGAGGAGATCACCAAAAAGTAAATCATAAAGTTGGCTTGGAATGTGTGCCATCATCCTAAATAGTCTTAAGATGTGTGATGTGATATGTCGAGTTCTCTGGTGAGTGGAGTGATTAAGCTGTAATGACAGCTCCACAGGGCACAATGTCAGGAACCAGTCCCATTGCTTTTCTGTTGAAGAGGGCAGTAGGGTGGAGGTGGTCTTCCATTTTCAAGTTCCTTCAATATGCTGGTCCTCAAGCCAGTGCATATGTATCTGGGGCAGCTGAAAAGAAGAAGGATGAAGAAGGGCATTGAAACCCTTTAAAATTGTACTCAAAGAACAAGTGACACTTACTTTTATATGTGACTGACTACAATTTATTCACTAAATCTAGCTACAAGTCATGCTGGGAAATGTTCCCAGATAAGTACAAGTATCATTTCTACCCAGGAAAGGAGCAGTGGACATTGAATGATAGATAACTGGCAGTCTGGCCCACATCTCCTTTAATAAAGAATCAGTGTAAATCCTCTTATAAACCTGTAGTTTTATGACTCTCAACCCTTGTCTCACAGAAAAGAAAAGTGAGTTTCAGAATCAAGATTAAGCATTTGTGTCCTGCCTTCCTCTGCTCTAACGTCACTTGCTCTCAGTAAGTCAGCTGCTCATTCAGAGGAGAAAATATTTCTCAGATGCCAAAAGCAAAATTGATCTATTGTGAAAGAGTTGAAGTGTGTTCTAAAGAAACTTTAGACACTGCTCAGTCCTCGACACTGAAGGCCTTCAGGATGTTTTGTGATTGTTATAATTATTTTTGGTTCCTTTAAGTTTGTGCTTAGAGCATGGGACAGGTAGCTTTATTTCATTTTAAATATATTTGGATGATGCTATTCATTGAGTAAATGTTGGTCGGACTTAATGCATATCAAGATCTGTGTTAGTCCTGATAATTCCTTTAGAAGAGAACAAAATATAGATCAAATTGTGATGTGTTACAGACCCCCAGACACTCATAGTATAATGAGAAGATGACAAGTATTTCAACAACCAGCATGAACAACTTTACCACACATACACATGCCACATATAGAATATGTTATGTTATACATGCTACAACATATATGCTACATATTATATTATACTATAGTGTACTATACTATACACTTTACTGTAGAGGTGAGTAATACATTCTTCCCATTTTCCAGGAGATAAATCCTTAGTAATTTGCATTCAAAGGGAAAGTAGAAGAAGAAATGTTTCCACTTGTTTTGGGAAAGAGACAAGGTGTAAATATACTCAATCAATAAGACAAATGATTTGAGGGTACTTCCTTTTTTTATGTGTTCCTCAATACATGTACTTTCTTGCAGAAGTGTACTTGAGCATTTTGATCACTAACATATACATATCATGAAGATGCTGGGTGAAGATAAGTGTTTCAATAGGAAACTCCATAGCATACTCAAATGGAGAATTCTGCCACTGGCTAGAATGACAGATTCAGTGTAAATGTCTAAGCACAGCACTAAGACGATTTAAGTTTCCCTTTTGTATGTGAAACACTGAGGTCATGCTTCTTACATGCAGCATGCTTGCGAGGTAATTGGAGTAGGTGATCAGGGTAATCACACTACCTGTGGATGGCTGGAGGGGATGGCACAGAATGCTCTGGAATATGACACGATAGATTACTACTCCTCTTACAATGTGTACCCCCCCAAAATAAGCTACTTTTTAGTATTATATATATAATAGTATTATAGATATATATAATATATCTCCTTAGGTATTTAGTTTAATTCAATTAAACTTTTGGACAAATTATGCAGTGTTATAGTCTGTCAGAAAACCTGATGTTACAGGTAAATAGAATACAAATTTAACACATTTTAATTCCCTGTGTAGAAAAAATAGAACACTTTAACATGAGAAAATTCACAATTTCAAAATTTTCATATCAATCTTTAAAGGCCACTATCTGCTTTTAGCTTGGGGAAGCAAACAATGAGGGCTTTTGTGATTGAAACAACGTTGTTTCCCATTTTCTCTATGACATATTGTCATTGTTCAAATCTAATTTAATCAATCCATCTTATTAGTGTTTTCTGATATTAAAAAGGATATAAAATTACATTTTATTGAATTATAAATGTGAGTAAAATAGCTATTAATATTTCCTGTGGGTTGATGTCCATGCACCAGAATGCAATTGTACTATTTTATTAAATTCAAAAATGTTTCTGTTTCTGCTGCCATTTGGTTTGCACATTCTGTGTCTTGAGTGATGTTCATAAAGTTTTCTTAAGATTTGTTTCTGCCATTGCCACAATACAACACATTTATATAGTAATACATTCCTTTCGTATTTTAAGACAAAAAGATGTAGTATTTTGGAAATATGGTTATGTTTCTAACAATCCTTCCTATGCTCTGGCAATCAGAGGAAGTCAAATTCTGCATTTTCTAAATGTTTATAAAAGCTTTATAGCTACCACAAATAATTTTAATATGAGGGAAAATAAGACAGAATAAAATGATGCTGACAATATAAAAAATAGTATACACATATAATATTTTGATAAAAAGTGCATTTAGACAACATAATAATATTTAATTTTCATAACATTCTGGTGCAGGAATGCTATTATCTACAATTGAAGAGAAGTGAGTCCGAGAGTTCAGTAAACATGTTCAAAGTTGCACATTTTAGATTTCAGATTCAGAACCACACAGTGAATCTTGTGACTCCAAATCTCTTACTCGTTCTGCTAGACCATGTTACTTCCAGAAATAGATCCAGGCAGCCCAGATCTATCTCCACAGTTTACTTTCTCAAAAGAAATTTCAGGTAGGCCAAATTAAATAAAAAATTGAACATCTATTTTTTTCTCATATTTAATTCAAGATCAAACTCCCTCTTCTAAATGTGTCTTTATATTTGACATTCACTAAAAATCCAAGTGCCTTTTTAAATGAGTTTAAATTTATTGTCTCTAGTTTATCTTTTAAACTAAGTAAATAATTTTCAACATCAGCCTCTACTACCAATTGAAACTGGTTAGTAAAAATGACTTTCCTTGTGGTCATATTTTTTAAATTTTGTTTTGATGGGGAGGTATCTATCTATCTATCTATCTATCTATCTATCTATCTATCTATCTATTTATTATTTGTTTGTTTGTTTGTTTATTTAAATGAAGATACTGGGGATTGAACCCAGGATCCTCTGTATACTAAGCATGCACTCTACCATTGATCTAGAATTTTGTTATAGAATGAACTGTGTCCCTGTATAATTTGTATGCTGAAGTCTAAAACTTGGCTGCCTCAGAATGTGACCTTATATGGAATAGAGCTGTTGAAGGTGTGATTAGTGAAGATGAAATCATGGTGGGCTAGTGTGGGTCTGTAACCTAATACGAACGGAGTCCCTGTGAAAAGGGAATATTAGAGCAAGGATACACATGGACACAGGGAGAATGCCACGTGGAAATGAAGGTAGAGATCAGGGCAATGCTTCTTCACACCAAGGAACGCTAAGGACTGCCAGAAAAGCACCAGAAACTAGGGGAGAAACCCTAGAAGGAATCAGCCCCACTAACACCTAGATCTCAGACTTTTAGCATCCTAATCAATAAATCGCTGCTTAAGCCATCTAGTTTGTGGTATTATACAGGCCTCATCGTTTAATACATAGCCTTTTCCTTTCTTTATCAAATCCAGTATTCTTGTCAGGCTCTTTCATCTTTATTATGTCTCTAAAAAATTTGGATTTACCATCCCCTATAATGCCTAAAATGCTGGTCTTCTTAAGGATCGTCCTTTATATACAGTTTTGGAATAATATCAAAAGCTGTGGTTTAAACTAGTACTCATTTATATACCAAAATTGCATATGTCTTCTAAAATCAGGCACAGACTACCCAACATATCTAAAACTGAATTCAGTACACTTGGTGCATTTCCCTATCTTCTTATCTCTTCCCCACTCTCTATTGCTGTAAGTCACTCCTTTGACTCAGTTACTCCAGCAAGAATCTTGAATGAAGGTCAATCTATATTTGCCAACTTCATGTCCTACTTTTAAATAGTACATAAGCCCATCAGTTCTATCTCCTTAATAATTCTTGAATAAATCCACCTTTTTATAACCCTTTACATTCTCTCCTGGTCAACTTCAGTACTTTCTTAGCTAGCCTTTCTGACTTCTGCCTTGTGTACTTCCCCCAACTCATTGCTGTTCTGTTTAAAGACCCATTCTGTTCTGTAAGATATAATACAGTGTATTGTGACTTTTTAATTTTATTTTTCATTTAACTCAGGAATAATTGACAAATAAATTGAAATTGTGATTCTTTTTTTTATTTATTTATTTTTTATTTTTACCAGTGTTCAGCACAATTTTTCAGTTATTCATGGACATATACACACTCATTGTCACATTTTTTTTCTCTGTGAGTTATCATAACATTTTGTGTATATTTCCCTGTGCTATACAGTGTTGTCTATTCTACAATTTTGAAATCCCAGTCTATCCCTTCCCACCCTCCACCCCCCTGGTAACCACAAGTCTGTATTCTCTGTCTGTGAGTCTATTTCTGTCCTTTACTTACGCTTTGTTTTTGTTTGTTTGTTTGTTGTTGTTTAAAGCATTACTGAAGAGAAAGAAAGAGGCTGGAGGAATAACTCTCCCAGACTTCAGACAATACTATAGAGCTACAGTCATCAAGACACATGGTATTGGTACCAAAACAGACATATAGACCAATGGAACAGAATAGAGAGCCCAGAAATGAACCCACAAACTTTTGGTCAACTCATCTTTGACAAAGGAGGCAAGAATATACATTGGAATAAAGACAGTCTCTTCAGCAAATGGTGTTGGGAAAACTGGACAGCAGCATGTAAAACAATGAAGCTAGAATACTCCCTTACACCATATACAAAAATCAACTCAAAATGGATTAAAGACTGAATCATGAGACAAGATACAATAAACCTCCTAGAGGAAAACATAGGCAAAATATTATCTGACATACATTTAAAAAATTTTCTCTTAGAAGAAATCAAAGCAAGAATAAACAAATGGGACCTAATGAAACTTACAAGCTTCTGCACAGCAAAGGAAACCAAAAATAAAACAAGAAGAAAACCTATGGAATGGGAGAAAATTTTTGCAAGTGAAACCGACAAAGGCTTGATCTCCAGGATATATAAGCAGCTCATATGACTCAATAAGAAAAAAAATAAACAACCCAATCCAAAAATGGGCAGAATACCTAGACAAGCAATTCTCGAAGGAAGACATACAAATGATCAATATGCACATGAAAAAATGCTCAATATCACTAATTATCAGAGAAATGCAAATCAAAACTACAATGAGGTATCACCTCACACCAGTCAGAATGGCCGTCATTCACAAATTGTGATTCTTAATACACATTAATGAGAATAACAGTTTTTAGATGCAGTTCATTTATGCAACACATCTTTCTATTTTTAGCATCTAGGTTTCTTTAACCTTAATGCATTTTGATTTCCATTCTTTGTAATGATGAAACATTGCAGATTTAAATAAATTTACATCAGTGTTTTTATTATCTGTTAAGTTTAAAACACCATAAACAAAGCCTCTTTTTTCCCTGTCTACTTCACCTTCAAACCTCCTGCCCCTCCCCAAAAACATGCATACACATACACACACACACACACACACACACACACACACACACACAGAGTCATCACTCTCTCTTTTTTTCTCAATTGTGTCAGCAACATGCCATGGATATAGCAAACATATTTCTTGGTTGGTCTTTTTGTGAGTCTGAATGAGGTTCTTATGCATCTGTAAGTGATTGATTAAAAAGAAATTTTTGATTTCATAGAAAAAGTGGTAAAATGCTTTGGAAAGTCTTTCAAAATAGCATTCCTAAACTTGAAGTGGAATTTTGACATTTTGGCATTTAACATTTTAAGTTTTATCCATTTATTAAGCAATTTAATGTGTTTTTGTCACCTGGCCTTTTCTGTCTTATTCATATATTTCTAGATGGTACAGATTTCTTCCCCAAAGAAAGTTCATAATGGCAAGAATCTTAGTTATATTCTTGACTTTGTGTTCTGTAAGTTTTTATTGAACCATACAATTCTAATAGCATCTTTTTTCTTTTTTGGTGGAAATGGGAGAATAAAAAATCATTTGTATCATTATAAGTCAAATACTACTTTCTTTCAATAATTAAATATTTTAAGTAAACTGACCTATTAACAGTTTAACTTTTTAATTTTTTCTTGTTCATTTCCCACCATGAAAATCCCTAATTTTTAGCACAGTAAGCAAAATTTCCTTGGGTGACTAGATCTTAGAAATTGGAAAATGCATTTGCTCAGGCAATAAGGGCTTTACTATATCAACATATTTCTGCCATGCTTATAAAATCATTAAGCTGACACCTTTGGGAAGATTTTAATTAATTACAAAATGTCAATTAATTGATGGAGTAAAATGAACAAAGGTAACATGGAACAGATTTAGCAGTATACGAAAGAGTTGGATATCTTCAGTCTATGCTTGATAGAAAGTTCTAATTTCCCTATCTTGAGAACAAAGGACACTGGACTTAGACATCTGTTTCCAATTTTGCTGTTAAGGAGATTTGGGCCCAGGTAGGTCACTTAACTGATGGACATCTCTTTTCTCATAAATGAAAGGACAGGATCAGAGTAGGTAATTTCTAAAATTATTTCCAGCTCTAATATTTTTTTTTGTCAAAATCTATCAGCCTCAGTGATACACGTTGTCAAAGACTAGAGATATAGAGAATGATGAAGATGATAATGATGATTTTGATAATGTCTAATATTATTGAGTGTTATATGCCTGCATTTGATTCCCTAATTGTTCTAATAGGGGAATATTACTGCCTTCCATTTTATTAATGAGAAAATTGAGGAAAAGATAATTTAACTAATATGACCAATATCATAAAGCCCTATGCCAAAGTCAATTATTTCAAATATTAAGCTTTATGGAAAGAATATTATCAGTGTTCATCAGTATCCTTTCTGTGCACCAGCAAGACTACATTATTTATCCACTTGAAGATCATTAAGGTCATGTGATTAGCTTTGTCCAATGGCCATGAGTCAAATTTACATGTATAAGTTTTGGCACAAAGCATGGAAAAACCAGCAATGTCTCTGCAGGTGCCTCTTTTTCTGAGATGCCCATCAGGAGGCAGTAAGCTCCATATGATGTTGCTTCAAGATGGTGGTACTTTCCTTTTATTCTGAATCACTGAGTTGCTGGTTTTTGGGACAGTTCATCTTGCTTCTTATCTGGATACAGACTTTGCTAGAGTAAATTCTAAATCTTTGTTGTTTAATCCACTGAAATTTGGATTAAATCCACACACACACATATATGAGGACATTTAGCCTATATACAAAATCAGGACAGTTTCATCTTCAATGAAAGTTAAGGGCATGAAGCTTTGAAAGTTTTCCATGTTATCAATTATACCAGTATTTCCTGATATAACCAGCCACCTGGTAGTTAGCTATGGCTACCATGAAAATATTCTTAAGCATGAATCATTCTCTCCTGCTAGATTATCTCCTTTTTTCTCACTTCTATCTCTCTTAAAACCTCTTATTTCTTGCTCCCAACTTCTTTTTTCAGTAAATACATACCTTAACAACTCCTCTTTTTTTTTTTTTTTTTGGAAATACTCTTTCTTTCAAGATTGAGAAATAGTATGAAATATTTGATTTTCAATACTGATGTTTAATAGCAGTGTGATCTCATCGAAGTTATGTCTCAGTCAGATTCAATCTGAAAATGAAAACAAATATGAGTATTATGTGAAAAGGGGTTAGATATGTGATAGCACTTCCCCAAATTGTGTGTATTGCTGGGGTCATAAATTTCTAAAAGGGAGAATTGGAGGCTCATGGAAAAGACAATAACCAACCCTTTGAAGTAAAGCAGTTTGGGCTGCCCAAGTGGGTCTGCAAAGGAGACCTGGTGCAAAAGATTATGGAAAGCTGCTGTCTCCACATATCTGTTGGGTCTCAGTGGCTCTTGGTCAGCAAGATTTTCATTTGGGAAGATGATGTGGGTGTGGAGCCAAAGACAGCAAGAACTAGCTAGAATCCACATGTATCTCTTTGTTACTCGTACCTCTAAATTAACAGATTTCAGATGAGCTGCTTTATTTTCCCCTTCCAAAATTTGTAAAAAGAATTTCTTATTTGGGCCAGTTAACAAACTATCATACAGGATAGGGGATTCTTGTAAACTATTCTAGCTTAGCCAAGATGACAGTATAAAAAAATTGCTGCAAGTCAATTAATTTTCCTGTCCTTTAATTTCTTTATTTCTAAAATGTTTGATTTTGCTTCAGCAACTCAGTGTCATAGTTGTTGGAATCACATGTGAATATACACTGAAAATTACAATAATGATAAAAATTATTGTTGTTTCAAAGTAATTGTGACAACATATTTTAAAATGATTTGCTTAAACACATCAATCTGTGAAAATAAATATTTCATACATTTTAAAAATAGAAGCCTCTTGAAACAGTGTGGGCTTAACTTGTCTTGTGTATATCTGCTTGTTCTATAGTCTATGATTGTAGATTTCAAATTTTTACAGTGCAGTATGCACAATTTACATAAAAAATTCAATAATCATCTGTTAACTAAATCCTTACTTGTGACTTATAAGATAATACATTAATAATTTAATGTTCATGACACATACAGACAAAGAGGTGGATAGCTTACAAAATCTATTACATGGAATTCTGAAGTTCTTGTACTACCAAGAAAATTATAAATATAGATTTGAATTTTATGTAACTGCTGCTCTGATAAAATTAGTTGGGAGGAAATTCAGTGCTTTGAGTTTTTAATAGTTATGATTTTTAATACTTATTTACTTCAATTTTAGCTAATGAACAGTGGAGACCAACACACATTTAAGCTGGTAATTTCTACTTCTGGCCAGAAACACATAGGAACTGTGTATAAATAAATGCAAATGCCATTAATGTATAGATTTTTAAAGTTCTACTATATTTTTCTTGGAAATGAAGAGAACTTTCAAAATTATCTTTCTTAATCCTATCATTTGATAGATAAAAAAAGAAAATTACCCAGATAAAGTAAGAAAAATTATATAGATCATAAATAAACTTTTTGTATAAGTTACTAAACTTTTCATGTGCCTGCTTTATTTTATTATTGCTTTTTGTAATACAACTGACTACTTACACCAACCACCAATTGGTATATATTTTACCAATTGTGCACATATTTCTATGATTCAGTCATACAAATGTTGATTATGGTTTGTTCCAAATTCATTTGGATTTGCAAACCTAATCATAACTAAAACAACTGAGGAATTAGAAATTCATTTTAAACAAAAATCAAAGGAGACCTTGCAGGATACTATCCCAATCAAACCTATGGCCCTATTGCAGAAAACAGATTTTAACAAATCTGGGCTAGGCCTTGTTATGTACATGGTATATAGACTGAGGTTCAAACCACAGTGGCTGATGTTGGGAGTATGTGGTCTTATTAAGATAGTGAAAGACATGTAGTCAGTAGTTACAGAGCAGTGCAAGTATTTGACAATGACTGTTTCATAGGAGAGGCAGTGAAGAATTCATTTCTGTGTTTTCATCAGAGACATAGAGTTCAAAACAATGACTTTGGTCCTAAACTTAGGAGATTTTATACTACAATAAATAGTAGTAAGGAGGATGTGTGGATACATTGTGTTGTGCATGTGGGGGCACACACACACATGCCTGTTGTGGGCAAAGGTATGTGTTATTGGCAGGGTTAGCTCGTTTAGCCAATACTAAAAACAAGGGGTGGGACATAGATCCCAAGTGACTTTGTGATTTTTACTATTAATAATTCTAAAGAAAAACACTGGCAAAATAAGTAAAAATTACAGAGTTTTTCTAGTTTTTAAATCCAAAATCTGTTTATTTTTTCAAGCTACTGTTATTCTTAGTGAAGGGGAATGACAGTTCCTGCCTTTTACAGTGAAGGAATAAAGAGTATTCATGATGTGACTTTTCATTAAAATATGAAATTTTCCATCCTAAGGTCCTCAAAAATGAGTTATTCTACCCTGATCAGAAATGGTCCTCTGGGCATTGGCTCATATGGGATAATTTAATGGAATTTCACATTCTGTAATTGAGACTATATGTTCATCTAATGATGCCAAGCATATTTTAAAAACCCTTCAATGCTGAAGTTTCAGTCTCCTGCCATGATTGTTCATACCTCTCAGTTGATTAGTAATTCTAAGTGACAATGCAAATCAAAGTGAATTTTCATATTGTGTTTACACCATTAGTGAAAATCTAATTAAATATCTAATAATTAATGCAACTCCTTCCAGGAGAGTTAATACATTAGAGAATGTCAATGGGGAATATCCAGTGGGAATATTACCTTCATTGTTGTGTTTCATATTGTGAATTGAGTGAATTATAGTGTATATTATATTTTATATGCATATTTTTTAAAAACTGTGTGGGCAAGACAATCTAGTTCTTGGTACAGTAATGTAATTTTCTTTTAGTTTGACATTATTATATTGATGTCTTACACCAGGTCACCCAGTCAGCTTAGCCAGTAAACATTTAGAGAGTGCCTAATATGTGACCAGCACTGTGTTAAATGTTAGTGATATAGAAAGTGTTAATATAGAGACCTTTTTCTCAAAAGGCTCTTTTCTTAAATTACTAACCATTATAATTAACTTAAGCTTCTAATTTTCAGTGGGGAATTTTTGAGTGGAATTCAGAGAAGGTTATGGTGTGTATTAGAATATCCTTTGGCATTCTATTTCCACATGAGGAGTATTTATCTTCTCCTACTTTTGGGCTTGAACTTGTAACTTGCTTTGGCCCGTAGGCTATCAGCAGATATGATGTGATGCAAGCCAAGGCTTGAAATGTGCTTATGCACTGGGCTTTATATCTTGTACTCTACCTCTACCATGAGGACATGCTGAGTAGACTGATTGGCCTCAAACAATTCAAAGGCACTTAAGATTAAACCTGAACTGAACCCATGTCCTGGAACTAAACCTAAGTGAGGGCATCAGAGTTCTCAGCAGAGCTGGCCCAGTGGGTCAGCAGTTTGAGGTAGAACCCCAGATGAACAATTAGTCAGTGCATAAGAATACTTAGCTTTATAAGCCTCTAAGCTTTGGGATGTTTTGTTGCAGACCCGTAGCTGACAGACACAAATGAATCTGTGGTTTATAGTGATTGCAATAACAGATCTGTTTTTCTTTTTAGATCTTGTATTTAAAAATATTTACAAGAGTATAAATATGTGTTCTCTGTTTTAAGGAAACAGAGGCTTCATCATTATTTAACTACAATTTAAGAACCAAGCAACAAAGGCAGAAACAGTGAAAACATCAATGGTATAAATGTAATAATATGAATGATTCTATTCTGCCAAATGTATCCATGACAATTTCTTAAGTGATCATCAAAGTATGGGCAAATTATTCTCCTCAGAAGGCCCTGTAAGCTCCCTGTGTAGTTAACCAGCTTACATAAACATGGAAGACAGTGATGGAGTTGCTTCTTGATTTAAAAAAAAAGTTCTGTCAGCGTGTTTAGGTAATTTTTTAGAGTTGTGTTTGTGTTTCATCTGAGTTGGCTCAAAAAATGACAAATAGGCAACATAAATATAAAAATTCAAGGACACTAAGAGAAAGAAATATGTGCTAGACTTAAAGCCATTAATATGCAATTGTTAACTCCTTAAAATAAAGCACACTCTTATTTTATATTATACACCTCTAGTCCTTAGAGCTATGTCTTTCATGATGTTGGTATATCATGTATGAGCAATAAATAGTATTATGTGACTCAATGATCACACATAAATATATTACTAATGAAAAGTTAAATGTTTAGGGACCTTTGTATTGTTAGTCCTTGTATAAGTTACTAAATTTACTAAAACAACCTTTTCATGTACATATGTACATTAATAATAGAAAGTCATCTGGCATAAATTAACTGTATTTTCAGTGATTATAGTCACACCTCAAATCTCTGGAAGCAGTTATTTGGTACACTTTGACATGGACCTTTTAAAAACTAGATTAAATTATTATTAGCTGTAAAATCTCTGACAAGAAAATGCTTCTTTCAGCACATTATATATAAATATAAAATTGAAAGAAGGACGTACCCTCCTGTGAGAAAAGCAAATGTAAACATCCAGTTGTGTGGATTAGGTGAAGCAAGGCCCTAGCGTTCACTCTACATACTTTTATAGTGGGCGTTTTTTCACCGTGACTCTTTCACCTCAGGTTGACTAAATGTGACTTGTTCACAACTCAAAATTTAAATAGTTTGAGCTCATGTACGCCTTATGAAAAAAGCGAGATTCAGCATTGCATATTTAACTCTTAAAGTGTAAACTGTCTCATATTTACTATCACACAAAATAACAGAACAAAAATAGGTAAATACAGTAGAAAAATATAAATCTGTAGGCAAAATTGACCTGTAAAAATAAATGGGATTATTCCAACAATGCAAATTAGTTTGCCTGTATACAATAAATTAATGTAGTATGGCACATTAATAGATTACAAAACTACAAGGGGAAAAGCAATTGATCATTTCAGAAGATGCAGAGAAAATACGTGATTAAAGTCCAATACTGGTCCTAATAAAAAGCTCTTAGAAAACAAGAAATGAAAGAACTTCTTTATTCTGACAAAGAATACCTGAAAAAAAAAAAAACAACAAAGTAAACTATTGTGATGAATACAAAAAAGGTAAAAATATTAACTGCAAAATTAGAAACAAGTTAACAATAACCTCTATGACCTCTTCCATTCATCATTGTAAGGGAGGTACTTAAGACCTTAGTAAGAAATAGAATCAAGTGTATTATTTACTAGAATCTGAATGAAGTAATCTAAACTGTTTATGTTAAAAAAACCAAAAAGATAGGTATAAAAAGAGTAGTTTTCAGAGACTAAGTATCAGGTGTATTTCTATGCCTAGAAACAAAATGTTAGAAATGCAATAAACACATACAATTTTAAACACAGAAAAATATGAAGAAAAGAAATTCACCAAATAAAAGTCTTGCATGCCATCCGAAAAAAAAAATATGACTGTGTGGAAATGCATTAAAGATACAAAAGTAACTGGATAAATATAGCTTCTTCATGAATATGGAAAGCCAATATCTTAACCATATAAAATCTTACCAAAGTGATTCAGATTTAATCTCTATGATTAAATTCTGGCAGAGGTTTGAATGGTACTCAACAAACTTACTCTAAAATTTATATGGAAAAAGACACAGCCAATAATAGTCAAGTTATTCTTGAAGAAAATTAGGTGAGTGTAAATTCCAGCCATAAATATTAGCCAGTAACACAGCAGAAAAGATAGAAAAACACACAAATGTGAAACTTTAAGTTTAAACTTTAAACTTTAAGTACAAGTGATGTGGTGTTGGGGCAAGGAATAGCGACTTTATTTGGAAAGCTGGCAGACCGAGAGGATGGCTGACTAATGTCTTGGAGAACCATCCAGATCCAGTCACAATACAGGCTTCTTTTATACAAAACAAAAACAAAAACAAAAAACAAACAACAAAAACAAGGGAGGGTGTATGGTTGGTTGTTGCAAACTTCTTGCTGTAGAAATTCTTTGTTCTTACAGCTGTCCATGTGGGTCAGTTCATGGTGTCCCTGTAAACCTCCAACAAACAAGTGTTATTCTCTATTCTGCAGCTTCTTATCTTTATGTGAGTGCAGAGCTAGCAAGACTAAGCCTAGGAAACAGGGCACAGTGGTCAAAACTAAAGGAACAGATCTAATAAAGAGTCAGATTTGTTCTCCTCTATTACATTAACTTCAGAAAATTATAATATCCTTATAAACTAAAGGTGTACACACACGAACTCCAGCAATTTTTTTCCTAAGTTACCTTCAACCTTCTGCATGTGTTCTGTGTTCACCAAGATAAATATACAAGTATGTTCATAACATCATTGCTTATAGTAATCAAACATTGTAAATAACTCAAATATCCACTTTTTGGAAAATGGATTAATGGAGTAATTTCTAAGTTGCATTCTAAAAATTTCAGTTTTATAAAAACTAATAATTCTAAATATAAAAATTGTAGTAAAGTGAATGTTTCGGGGGAAATTGAACAAAAATATAACATTTAATAAATATAAATGGCAACTTAAACTAAATGATATCATTTTATTGATATATATGTGTGTTCAAGAAATTATAAAGAAAAGCAGGAGAATGCATTTTAAAATCTCAGGATACCTCCATAGTGAAGAAAGAGAGGTAAATAGGATAAAAATAAAAGCACATTAGGGGCTTTAATAATAAAGTACATGCTTTAGTTAATTTCAAAAAGAAGGTTCATAAATTTCAGTTAGCCAGACAATTATCCACTTTTGTTGTTTAAATTTTATCTTACTTATTTTTGTGAAAATAGTACAACTTTAGCCTTAGGAAATTTGTGGACACTTCCTTTCTGACTTACTACATAGTTACTTTTTGTCATTTTTATATGTACCTTTAAAAATATATATTCTGTGAGGTGTACAAATTGTTAGACAAAAGTTGGAAACTCTATAAGAAAATCCTCTCTATACTTTTTTTTGTCTAATTAATCTAGAAAGTTTCAAGGGATTTGTTTGTTTTTATTACTGTAAATCCTCTCACTTTAATTTTGAGTTTCTCAATATCCCGACATCCTTTTTTTTCAGTCTACCCTATATCTACATATATGAGAGGACCAAGACCCTGATGCCACAATCATTCTTCCCAGAGGAAGCCAATGTCCTGGGATCTATAGGACCCAGCAGCATATATAAATATATATTTATCTACACTGGCACATTATAATCACTCATAATTACCTTTGGACTCACTTTTGGTTTTGAATACTCTATATGTCTGGACAAGTGTACAATGGTATTTATCCATTATTACAGTACCACACACAATTGTTTCACTGCCCTAAAAATCCTCTGTGCTTTACCTAATCAATCTTCCCTTTCTCATAACACTTAGCAATTTTTCATCTTTTTATTATCTCCATAGTATTGTTTTTTCCAGAATATCATGAGGTTGGAACCATATAATACATAGCCTTTGTAGATTGGCTTCTTTCACTTATCATTATACATTTAAGGATCTATATTATCTTTCTATGGCTTAATAGCTCATTTCTTTTCAGCACTGAATAATAATCCATTGTCTGATTGTACTATGGTTTATCCATTCTCCTACTGAAGGATATTTTTGTTGCTTCCATGTTTTGATAATTACAAACAAACCTGATGTAAATATCCTTGTGTAGGTTTTCATGTGGACATAGTTTTCAGCTCCTTTATGTAAACTGCAAAGAGTTGACTTGAAGGATTTTATGGTAAGAGCACATTTAGTTCTGTAAGAAACTGCCAAACTATCTTCCAAACTGTTTTAATCATTTTGTATTTCCATCAGCAATAAATAAGAGTTCCTGTTGCTCTACATCTTGGCAGGATGTTTGGTGTTGTCAGTGTTCTAGATTTGGTTAGTCTAATAGGTATGTAGTAGTAACTTCTTGTTTTAATTTGTAGTTTCCTAATGACATATAATGCTGAACATATTTTCATATGTTTGCTTGCTATCTGTTATCTTCTTTGGTGAGGTGTCTGCTCAAGTAAATTGCTCATTTTTTAAATCAGGTTGTTTAATGTTCTATTGTTGAGCTTTTTAGAATTCTTTGTATATTTTGGCTAATAGTCTTTTATCAGATATATTTTTTGCAAATACATCCTCCCAATCTGTTTCATGTCTTATCATCCTTTTGACAATGTCTTTTGCAAAGAAAACAAATTGTGATTTTTTTAAAAGTTCAGCTTTGAAATTATTCCTTTCGTTGATCATGCCTTTGGTGCTTTATCAAAAAGAAAAGTGAACAAAGTCAAAATATGGACTAGATAATCCTTTAAATAACAGAACCAAATTTCCAAAGATGGAGCAAAATACCATAATGTACCTATAATATAAAAACCAGTTAAAATGACTAGTTTCTTGATATAAAGTAGAAAATATATAAAAATATATAATCAGAAAAAATTTAACTACAGAATAATAACTATCAGGAAAAAACAACAAACAGGTTGTTTTTTATATAATATTGGCAAAACTGGATTAAAGAAGACAGCTTCTTGAAATTTATGTTTTGTAGAAAAGTCATCCTGAATTTTATATTCTAGAAATAGCCAAAATATTATACAAGTATGAAATAAATGAAGTTATCTTCAGTGATATAAAGAATGAGGGGTTTAATGCCTGAAAAACACATCTGAAGGAAAAACAAAAGAAAGTCACACAAAAAAATGAAAATAAATGAACAAAGTTTTATGAGGAAAACAAAATAGACAGTCATAAATAAATTAGTCAATAATACATATGGATAAGCCTAAATTGAGTCAATTTTCCTATTAAAAGACATTAAAATGCATAGATTCTCAGATATTTGGGGGGAATCTCTATGATATTTGGAAGAGGAACACTTAAACATGCTACAAAAATTATTGAAAATAAAATATGGAAAAAGAAACACCAGAAAGAAATACCTATTACTATAAAAAGTAGTTATATCAGTTTTAGATTTAAGCAACATAAAAGAGCAAGGGTAAATATATTGGAAATGTCGTGTTTTATTTCTCAGTTTGGGTGGTAGAGTAATGGATATATATTTTATAATCATAACCTGTATGTATCAAATGTTTCATAATTTAGAAATGCAAATAAAAAAATATAATCAAATCTTACTGTAATGTAACAAATAATTAAACATTTTTTTGCATGTAATTCCTGGGTATTAGTTATGTGTGTGTATGTTATATATATGAATGTTTTTGTCCTAGAATCAAATTATGCACACAATTTTGCTCTATGAACATTAGACATTCTATATTGAGAATCCCTTATGGTTTTAAAAGACTTTAAATATAATTAATAACAAAGTAAATTTTTATTTGTTAAAACCATAAGAAATATAATTACTCAGCTTTACTGATGCTGTTACATTGTTTTTAATGCTTCACACTGGCATTTTTCTATTAAAATAACCATTCTAATATCTCTTTATTTATGCATTTGAAACGACTTTAACTTTGTAATTAAATTCTCAAAAATCTTTAGTGAATAATATAGGTTATGAAATTTAGAGACAGAAAAAATATTACTCACAAGCCCATAATTAACTAAATTTAATCTTTGATATAGAGACTTCCAGAACGGAATCATTAAAAATGTACTCAATATTGTAATCATAAATTTTGCACAGAAATTTTAAAATGTTTTACATATCCAAGAAGTCATTAACTCTGTTTTCCTTTTCTTCTTTTTCCCCACTACTTATACCTGATATGGATCAGTCTTGAAGGGATCATCAAGAGGACATGACTGCTGGAATGTGTTTCACTTGCCTTCTCTGAAGAAGCCCCACCAAGTACTCAGCCTTGTGACAGTAATGTGCTTGTTGCCAAGACTACCTGGACAGTTTTTTAAGGCTTTTATATAAACTTTTAAGATTCTGGTGGGGTTGCGAGGAGACTCTTGTGGCTGCTCAAGACAAGTCTCATAAGTAAGTTATCTTGCTGAAAAGACCTGCCACCCACTAAACTGCAGTGCTCTGCTTCTTCCTATGGTCTCTCCTTCCTCTCTGTGTTGGACCAGTTCGTGGATCATCAAGCAGACTGGGCTGAAGTACATCCTCCAGCAATTCTCTCTGTGAAGATGTCTGGGTGTAAATTTTTTGGCATCCTTTTTATTTCTAGAAGTATATTTGGTTATCACTCTCACAACTGCTAATTTGTCCAGATGCATAGTTTTAAGCTTAGAGTGATTTATCTTCCATTCATCATGATGAAAATGTCTCTCCTTACACAGATTCATTATCACGGTGGCCCAGTTTTTTTTTTTTTATTTCAATTCGAAATTATATAGGCAGAGGTATCTTTTCATCAATTGTGACATCAATGTTTTGGACAATTTTAATATACATGCTGTTTACTGAAATAAAATTGTATAACGTAAGAGTTGTGGGTTAAGTTTTATTTGGGGCTAAATGAGGACTATAATCTAGGAGACAGCACCTCAGGTGGCTCTGAGGAACTTTTCTGAAGAGGCAGGGGGAAACTCAGTATTATATATGTAATTTTAGTGAAGGGGAGTATGTGCAGTCAAACACACATTGAGTTCTTTTGCCAGTTATGAGGAGCAGACATCACTGTTAATGAATTTAGTGCTCTTCTAGATATAAGGAGATGCAAGAATTGGGGCTCATAAAATTTTCTCCTGAAAACATCTATCTGAATCTCTATTTTGTCAGTTTTCCCACAGCACAAAGTGCCCCATTCCTAATCTCCACCGTGAACTTTCAGGGAGTGTTGGAGGTCAGCGGCTACAGTGGCTCGTGATTGGTTACAGTACCAAGCAGAGGTAGATGGCAAATGGTATAAATGATTATTCTCCTTAACATTTTTATTTGAATTATTTTTGATTACTTTTTTCTCCATTATAATTTTATATTTTACTTGAAAATATAAAGACTTATGATTGATAAAAATTCACTGTTAAATCTTTTATTTGTAAATATTAGAAAAGAAAGTTATTTTTGCTATCTCAAGTTTTTTATACATTTTCTTTTAATTGTATCTGTGTTATGAACCATAAAATAATCAATAATGCAAATTGATATAAAGTAACATGCATTTACAAAATCAAACAAGTTAGACTGAAATATCATTTTAAGAATTATTTTTATTTATTGGCATTTATTTTGAAATATTTTCAAAATAGACGTGATCCTCACTTTGTCTACCTGTAGATTCAATACCCTTTAACATAGCATTTATATAATCTTGTCTTACTTCTTACATTTTAAAAAATGTATCCTTTTCTTAGTACTTACTATTATTTTTTTAGGATAAATATATAGTTACCATTCCTTCTGATTCTTTGAATGTCTTAGTATTACTTTGGCTTAACTACAAACATAACAACCTTAGTGGTAACACAATTATAGAATTATAATATTTTCCTCAAAGCTTTATAGCTATTTCCATAATATATTGTGGCTAGTCAGTCTTTAATAGAAGAACACAAGGCTATTCTTTGTTTTCTCTAGAGAAGTAATTTTGTTTATATTTTTTTGTGGTCCACTTTTAAATTTAACATTTTGAAATAGATATAGATAAATATCTATTTTGCATTATAATTAAGCTTTAAACGTGGTATATTCTTTTACTTATGTTGATATGCCTATTTCCCTGCCCTGGGAACAGATCTGGGTATCCAACAGTTTGGCACATTTTCTTGGTTGTTCTCTGATTGCTAAGAGTCAGGTCATACCCATACTTTAGCAACTGCACTGGATGACTGAATTTCTAATGTTATTTCCTTCTTTTGAGCTGCAGTTTCATTAAATTTATGTATTATTTATTGTAGAAGCAAATAAAAGCTTATATTTATAGGTAAATGGCATAAGTTTTAGTGGAATGTGGAGGTCACAATACACATGTTTAGTTGATATAGATCTTTACTCTAAATAATGATGAAATTTTTTGATGTTAAATTGCCTTCCTGCTTTCCTTCCCTCTTCTTTTCTTTCTTTTTGATTGGTACTTTTTGCTCTAAAGTTTATTTTTTTGGCAAAATCTTATTTGAATTGATACAGAGATGAAGGATACACACACACACATAAATGTCTATATAAACTCTACTAAATAAATAATCATAAAATCCCTGTTTCTCAAATCAATTCAAAATATTTTAAGAATGCTGCTTTCCTTGAATTAAACTTAATTCTTCTCCTCACTTATTTATTAAGCAGCATTCCTTTGTCATGCAGTGACTATAGCCTTGTTCTTCCTGTAAGTAATTGTGTTTTATAAATTTGTAAGCAACCAGAGTGATTTCAGAATTTGTTAAAGATTTACAAAAAATTGACATGATCTTAACCACATGCTGCTATTGCCAATGTGCCCTTTAGAGTGATGTTTTTACTAAAAGCAATGTCTGACTCCTTCACATTCCTACAATAATGGCCTTATTATTATACTACAAAAGATGACATCTTCAAACAAAAAATGTCTAACTCTATAACAATATTCCATGAATTCACTTATTACACAATATTAACAAACTGCTTAAAGAATGAATCAAAACCATATAAGATATTATTTCTCATGTATTGGAAAAAAATTATACGATGAAGTAAATTAAATCTAGTAGTGTGAAAACATTCTAAGCCTTTCTAATGATAAAAACTTTAAACATAAAATATTCTACTTCAAAAATGCTTTCAGAGATGTTATAAATGGTGAGAGGATGTATATATCATATATAGTTTTCTGTTTATGAATTTGATTATATTATAGCAATGGAACAGTGTAATATTAAATTTTAAAAAATGCATATCAATTGAAGATATAAATTAACCTCAAATTTGGGTTGTAAATAATTTTATATTTAGCTTTCAGTTTTCTTTATGTGTTTTTATATAATTTCAGGAAAATAATTATCATATATAAATGTACACATCTGAGTCTGTATCTAATATGTCTCAATCTCAAGAGTTCTAAAACCCCTCAATTTCCTTCTTTCCTTCCTTCCTCTTTCCTTCTTTCCTTTCTTTTTTTCTCCCTTCTTTCCTATTCCTTTATTGGTAATTTGGGGTATAAAAGTTAATTGTTGGCAATATTTTATCAGAATTTTTAATGTGAATGAAGGATGAGAGATATATACATATATACACACACACATATAGTGATGATCCAACTTGGAATAAATATTCCCATATTTCTATGAAAAATTATGAATGCATTTAACTATAGTATGTTATTCCTTAACATTTTTCATAATATACAGTATATGTACTTACAACTTTATACTGTGAACTTAATTGTTTAATATCTACCTTCATGCATGGAAGAGTTTTTATGTTATTATAACGTATACTTTAATAATGTGATAAAGGAGAATGACATGGTGTTAAGAAATTATGTTAATGTAATGGGCTTTATGAATTCACAAATTAGCTGAGCACTGAGAGAGATTGGAATTAGATAGGCAAATCTCTTGAGGGGAGTAGGGCATTGATGTGTAAAAGATTATTTCTGAGAGTGAGAATAGCATGTGTATGGCCCTGTAGCATGAGGGAACATAGTAAGTACGAGGATTGTAAGACGTATATCTATGGTAATGATCATGAAGGTGAACAAGGAGTGATTTGAGGCAACTAACAAGGGTAAGGCCAAATATATAACAGTCAGCATATTACAGCAGGCTGTCCGGCGAGCCGGCCCTCCGCCCGCGCCGCGGGGTGGGCTAGCGCCCCGCGGGGGTCTCGGGCTCCCAGCCCACTGCCCCGCCTCCCCGCCAC
Organism: Camelus dromedarius; assembly: GCF_036321535.1. Taxonomy (NCBI): domain Eukaryota; kingdom Metazoa; phylum Chordata; class Mammalia; order Artiodactyla; family Camelidae; genus Camelus; species Camelus dromedarius. Next base: position 5,952,952 of record NW_026989731.1, read on the forward strand.
CCGCTAGGCGTCGTCCGGGGACGCCCCTTGCCGAGAGAGACCCTCAATCACAAGTCACCCCGCCCTCCCCACCCTCCTCGCCGTGCCACGCAACCCCGCCCCCGAACCGCCCTCCCGATCTCCGTGCAGTACCCCTCGCCCCTCGCCGGGAAGAAGTGACTCCAGCAGCCGTGGCGGCTCTTTGGGCCCAAGGGGCGGGCGCGGCAGCCATTGGCGGAGGCCGCTGCCTCCGGCTGTCAATCCCGCGGCCCGGCCCCGCCCCACCGGCGGAGCGTGGCAGGACGCAGGGCCGCGGGGGCTGTCGGGATGGCTCCAAGATGGCCGCGCGCTTGGGGTCCGCACCTGCTGGCGGCCTCGAGCCCCGTTAACTGCCACCGCTGCTGACCGGAGCCGCCAGTCGGCCTGGCGACTCCGTGGGCTGTCCCCGCGGGGCGGGAGGCCGCCATGGCGACCCTGGAAAAGCTGGCGAAGGCCTTCGAGTCCCTCAAGTCCTTCCAGCGGCCACCGCCTCAGCCCCCTCAGCCGGCACCGCAGCCGCCGCCGCCTCACCCGGTACCGCCGCCGCCTCAGGCCCCTCAGCCGGTACCGCCGCCGCCTCAGCCCCGTCAGCCAGCACCACAGCCGCCGTCGCCTCAGCCGGCACCGCAGCCGCCGCCCCCTCAGCCGGTACCGCCGCCGCCGCAGCCTCAGCCCCCTCAGCCGGCACCGCAGCTGCCGCCGCCTCAGCCCCCTCAGCCGGTACCGCCGCCGCCGCCGCCTCAGCCGGCAACGCAGCCTCCACCGCCGCCGCCGCCGCCTCAGCCCCCTCAGCCGGCACCGCAGCCGCCGCCGCTTCAGCCGGTACCGCCGCCGCCTCAGCCCCCTCAGCCGGTACCGCCGCCGCCTCAGCCCCCTCAGCCGGCACCGCAGCCTCAACCACCGCCGCCGCCGCCGCTCAGCCCACTCAGCCGGCACCGCAGCCTCAACCGCCACCGCCGCCCGTCCACCGTGGGTCAGGAGCCGCTGCACAGACGGTGAGTCCCTGCTGGCCCCTCCCCAGCCCTGCGCGGGTCTCCGTCCCTCCCTCGGCCTCCCCCGAAGGCCCCGAGGCGGTCCGGGCCCCAGGCCTCTGCTTTCCCGGCTGCGAAACTCGGGAAGGAACGGGGCTGTGTTGTGATCCGAGGCCGCGCGTCCCGTTCGGCTTCCTCTGGGCCACTCCCCACCCCTCTCCTTCTCCGGGCCAGGTGTAACATTTTGTCTTCCCTTTTCAACTGAGGGTTTAAAACAGTGTTTCAGATAACTGTCAAAACGCTATGCATGCAAAGCCCTAGGTTAACTTAAGGGAAGGAGTAGGAGAGAAGAGGGGAAGGAGCGAAGTTCACTGGTCACTTCTGTGGGGGTGGGTTAGATGGTCACAGTGGTGAACGCTTAACTGCTACATGGCCCCGTGCGCTTACCAGCATAGTCGTTACTGTTACTAACCCCGGACAGCACTGGTGTTAAGGAGGCATGACCACGGACCGTGTGCTCATTGAGCTTAATTTTACACAAACTAAGATTTCCACAGAATCAAGACAGGCAGTAAACGACAGCTGCAGAGGACAGCTTGTGCAGGTTTGGGGAACAGCATGGCATGATCAGAACTTTAGTTTGACTGGCTTGAAATGTAGAGGGAAAGGGAAACTTCACACTGATGAATCAGAGAGGAGATAGCTGTTTTTATTAAACTAAAATGGTTAAATGAGCCTTGTTGGTTAATGATTTGCCTTAGCAATGTGAATTTGGATTCTGCAAGTATTGTATAAGTTCTGTAAGAAGCTTGTTTTAAAATTTCAAAACTCTTAAGATATTAGAAGTTCAGTTTTATTTTATAAGAATTTTTTAAAAAGTGTTTATTTAACTCAATTAGAACTGAGTTCCTTTAACATAGACTTTATTATCTCATGTATTAATACCCTCTAGAGGTACAGAATGAAAAATGTGATTTATAAACAGACACATACAGACACAAGGAAAACAGAGTATGTAGCTTCAGTAACAGTTTAAGAGAAAAGTCAGAAACAGAAATTTTCCCTGGTCAAAATATCAAAAAAAGCATCTGGGGCTTATATCCTTTAATTGATTTGAGCTCTAAATGGACAAATACACAATTTTTTTTTTTAATTGCTAAGAACAAGATTCTTTTTCACGTTGAATAATGATTTTGGAGTTTAAATAAATACCAACAATAGAGCTATGAGGGAGGAAAAATATAAAATACTGATTTTTTTTTTTAATCTCACCGTAAGGTGCATTCTTAAATACATAGGAGAGAACTGTCATGATTTGCACAACTCGCTTGCAAATAGTTCAACAGTATTAACAATGATTGAATTTAGATGGTGGGCATATGGGAATTTATCATCCTATTAAACAGTTTTCTGTACTTCTGAGACTTAGAATAAAACATTGGAAGGAACCTGTTAGACATAATGCTCTATGTGAAGTAATTTGTTCCCTTTGTGAAATTCTAGGAAGGTTAAATTGCATGTTCATAACATCAAGAAAATCACAAGCATTTACGATGTAATCAGAACTACCTGAGGATCTGTGAAACTTGGTGAGTTGGTGGATTTTTTAAAATGTCTTAAAACATTTTGTTTTTACAAAGATTACAGGAGTAAGAGAAGATAAATTTTAATCAACTCTTAATATTTTTTTCCTGGTTGATGTGATATAATTAAATGTGGGGAAAAAAAGGTAAATTCTAAAAGGAGACACTACCTTGATGGTTTTCTATGGAGGAAACTCAAGCAGGAGGAAGTTTAATTTAAAAACATAAATTACTGCTCTTTATAATACATTCTAAGTTGTCATTCTTTTGAATGCCTTCCTTTCCAAACAGGTGTGTTATTCTGGGAGATCATCAGGACTTCTGGGTATTTGGAGGTACTGACCTAACCAGTGGAACTGCTGATTTATAAGAAGTTGTCCAGAATTTTGGAAAACTGATTAGTAGAGGTAAATAATATTTCCTTGGCAAGTGATGACAGAAAGTGACTTGAGTGAATTTTCCTTTGTTTTTAGGCAGATGTACCTAACCATGTATGTTAACAATGATTACAGGCTGGAGACCGAGAAGAACTACCATTTTTGCCAGCTGGGATGCAGAAAAATTTGGACTTCTGGGTTCCACAAATGGGCTGAGGTAACTAAGACAGAAAACGTATCTTCTTGGTCAACATGTATCTCAGGGTAATCACAGATGTGTTCCATTACCTGATATTGTTTTAATTTGGATAAATACTCAAGAAAATTTAAGAAATAGAGTTTGCTTTTGCTTTTACATCAGTTTGGTAAAACAGAACAACCTCTTAATTACTAAGTACAAACCAAGTTTTTCATTATTTTTAAAATATTTTAGTTTCTATTTGTATTTGTTTTGTGATAAGTAAGTAAAATCTGTAAGCTCAGAAAATAGTCAAACCTAGGAAGCTGCTTCTGACAAGTGAATTAGCTTATTGAAAATCTGATATAGATCCTTGGCATTAATTTTCAAGTTTTTACAGTTTCCTTGGATTTCTTCTATCTAGGAAAACAACATGCTCTTTTAAGATGACTATACTCTGATTATAGTCTCTCCTTTATGGATTCCGTACTAAATTGTAACCATAGGTATATTTTACCATTTACAAAAGTGCCTGATTGGGAAGTATAATACAATCATTTTGTAAATTGAATTACTCTAAAATTTCAAGGATTTATTTTTAATTCAATTATGATTAATTTTCATTTGTCACTGGCTCTTAATGCTTTATTTTAAAGTGTCTTTCATAGGCCCCCTTCTTTCATCTTCTTCCCTTAGGCTCTCTGTCCAGTAACTCTAAGTTCTTACATGTTCATGGTAGGCTTGTGTGTTTTTTTTTAAAGGCAGGTGCACCAAAAAGCACTTTCCTGTGACTATCCTCTGTTTTGTTCATCATTTATGAGTCCAAATTTTATAGAATTGATTTGAAGGATGTCATATCTTTCTTATCATTGTGTCTGGTTTTTAAAATGCTTTCCTTCTGACTCATTTCTGCATACTTTAAAATAATAATATGAATCAAATAAGTATGGGAATAAAATCACAGTTACTTGTATCACATTTGATTCCATTTATATTGCAAAGTCTTATTATTATGTTGGTGTTATGAACATGCATTTCATAATACACTTATTTAGATGAATCAGATCTTATTCATTAAGGTCATTTACTTTTAGAAATATGTAATTTCTTGTGAATACATGTATATAGAAATACATGTGTCTTTCTATAATTTAAGCAGCTTAGAATACAGATAAAATAAATCCAAGATACAAGATAATATGCCTTGCATTAATTTAAATTCATGTGAGTTAAAAGACAATTTGAATATTGTTTCCCATTTTCTACTAGCTTCTTGATCATATTCAGCAGCACATTTACCTTTACATATATTTAAGGAATCTTTTTTATTTCTACTGTAGCTCTGTCATAATGGAAACTCTGCAGCAGAATCAGCTGTCATCTATCCCGTGTGGCCAAGTGCAGAGGTGAGAATTCTCATTTGTGGGATGACCACTCACAGCTTTAAATGTTTTTACTGTAACTGCTCTTATAAGGTAGCAAGCTAGAGAGAGAGAGAGAGAGAAACAGAGAGAAGAAAAGAGTTCTCTCTGCATATTCCCATGTGTGTGATGGCATTAGTCTTCTTCTGCTGTATTTTTCTAGAATGTGTGTGCGTGTGTGCATGTATGTGTGAGAGAGAAATGTCTTGTCTTTGTCCTAATAGCCACTCTTCTCTCCCTCTAGTTTTTTCTCTATCCTCCCCTCCTTTCTTTTTCTTTTTCATCAATACCTTCTCTTTCAAAAAATTCTTGATAAATCAAATTTCCAACTTCCTCACTTTTAATATGGTAAAGTTACTTGGATCCCCAATGTCAAGGGATCTCATACTTTAATGTCTGTAAGGATTGCCAGGGACACCTTTTAAAAGTACAGATTTCCAGGCCTTACTTTGAGCAGTTCTCTTCCAGTAGATCCAGGGTGAGGCTGAGCATCTCCGAGCCTTCTCCCTTCATATTATGGTGCAGGGGATCAGGGGCAGTTTTCCTCTGGGTCTCCGTGCTGTTGCTATGAAAAGTGGCTACAGCATCACTAATATTTTTCTTTCTTGTTTTAATTGCATTAATATTATCAAGCAGTTAATAGCATTTTCTTAAAATTATGGTCAAAGGCATAGGCGTTTGATTTATAATGGTATCTGCAAACCACTCTTTTACTGAATTAATTTGTTTGTTTTGCTTGTATTTCCACAATTGTAAATGCTGTGAGTTAAGTGACTGCTTTGCTTCAACTACAGGAAAATGTGAAAACACTCCAGGAGAGAGAGGTTGCATATATCAATGCAGACTCATACACAGAAGGTAAATTTTATTTCAGATTGTCATTAAATAGTATACCAGTATTTAAGTCTATCAACTCCAACTCATAAACTAGGATTATCCTCTTTCTATGAGATGCCTCAATAATACCTCCATTTCTCCATTTTACCAGAGAGAACATTATTATGATTCAAATGAATCAATATGATTCATAACTAAGCTATTGATCCTAATTTCTTTAGAATATTTACCATTTGCCTATCTTGGATTACTACTTAAAACTTTAGTACTTTTGACATTCTTCCTGTGGAGCTATTTTTAAAAGTTGGGGTAAAATATTTCATACAGAAATAGTTCCTGTATGTATTGGACCAACTCTGAAATAAGCACCCACTACAGACTTCCTTTTGACCCTGACATGTGGCATGTGCATCTGTAGGCTTTCATCATATTATGGTTATTTCTAGGTAAGTGTCACAGGACACATGTTAGTTACTGACATGCTCTAGTCTAAAGTCTTGATATTGAATTGAATGAATGAATAAAAACATGAACATTATGGCCTTACCACTTCCTTTGCCAAAGACCCCTAGGTACTGCTGCCGTAATGAGCAATGGCCCTTACTGTTACTGCAGGAGCTGCGGCCTTAGCAGCAGAGTCCGCCTCTGCAGTCTCCTATCCCGAGTGTGTGCTGCAGCCTCTCTGGCTCCTGAAGAGTTATTTCCACCTTGTGTTTTAGTTTTAGCCAGACGGTTTGTCTGTCTATTTATCTACCTACCTATCTATCTATTCTAAAATCTTATTTATTTGTTTTTACTGAAGTACATTTGATTTATAATATTAGTTTCAGGTGTACAGCAAAGTTACACAGTTATATACATATACATATACATATACATATACATTTTTAGATTCTTTTCCATTATAGGTTATAATAAGATACTGAATATAATTCCCTGTGCTATACAGTAGGTCCTTGTTGTTTATCTGTTTCATATATAATAGTGTATATCTGTTAATCCTGAACTCCTAACATCTCTCTTCCCTTCCCCCTTTCTCCTTGGGTAACCATAGTTTCTTTTCTATGTCGTGAATCTATTTCTGGTTTGTAAATAAGTTCATTTGTATCATTTTTTTGTTTGTTTACATTCCACATATAAGTGATATAATTTGATATTTGCCTTTCTCTGTCTGACATACTTCACTGAATATGATAATCTGTAGGGTCCACCCTATTTTTAATTCTCCAGGAATGATGCCTTCAATTTGAAATCTGTTATATCTTGTTTATAATTAGAAAATAAAGTTAGAATTAAATACAGGTTTGAAGTCCATTTGGAGGTATTAAAATACTCTCTTATTTATTTTGCAGGCAATTTTACCCTCAGAGTTGACTGTACACCTCTTCTTTTCCAGTTGGTATATAAACTGACAAAAGAGGTATGTAAATAGATCTGTCTTAATGTTTTCTGATGAGTAGATAAGTCAATAACTTTTGTTTTCTAAATTACTAATATTTAAAATGGTGACAGACATAGCTGATTTGTATAAATAACAAATCAGAACGAGCTTTAATACACTTCTTATGTGACATAACTATGAGAACAGTAGTGCTAGTCTCTGTTCTAATAATAGTTCCTAATAATTGTATACATTTGTTAAAATGTGCAGGGTCTGTTGTTTCATGGGGCAGAGTCCCTTTGATGTAACAGAAAGAATACTGAGCTGGGATGGGGAAGCCTTGGCTGTGAAGATTGCCTTGGCTATTCATTCATTCATTCATTCAGCAAGTATTTATTGTGTGGTTACTATGTATCAGGTCCTATGAAATGAATTCTAGCAGCAACAGTGATAAAAGGACAAGGTTACTGAATCCAAATACTTTGTAATCTAGAGAGGCCACAGACCTGTAAATGAGGACTCATACTTCACTTGAATATTGGATACTATATACAGTGGAGGACAATTGCGGAAGAGAGAAGCTAAGACCCTGGGGTAGCTGGTGAGGTTGGAAAGCATTAGAAGGTGTTTACAGAAGGATTAGTGGTTAGGCTGTAAAATGGAAGGATGTGAAAGTGGGGAGAAGGTTTCTCCTCAGAGGACACAAGAGCTAATAAAGACATGGATTTGTGAAAGAACATTTCCTGACCTCTGGGTAATGCAATATAACCTAAATATAAGGTGTTGGTGAAAAAGCTGGTAAGAAACGGGGCCTGACACATAGGCCTAAATGTTCATAAATCTGGTGATGGAGAAATTAAAGAATCTTTAACAAGTTTGTACATTATCATTTTTATTCATTAGAAAAATTACTCTGTATCAGTGCAGTGAATAGGTTAAGCTGTAGTAAGTCTAAAAGCAAAATGGAAATAATTCCACATACTTATTTAGCGCACAGGAATTTATAAATACTAGTTATTGATGTAAAAAGTACTCTGAAAATGCTAATGCACTCTGAATCTCTAAAGGTTGTGTGATCTACTCTTTGAGAATATGTGTGCTTCATTTAAATAACCCCCCATTATAGAATTTAATTGTAGAAATATTTCTTTCAAGTAGGTATCACTTAGATGACAGTGGGAAGTATCTGTCACATTTCTGTGGTCCTGTTTCCCAATTGCCCTTCATCTTGCCCTGTCCTTTTCACTGTTAGTGTCTTTAACATCTCATCCCAAGTGAGCATCCTCCCATGCCCATCACAACTCCCACCATAATGGGAAGCTTAGGTCCTTGATCCTTTTATTGAAATGTCCCATAAAAACATCTTATCTAAAAGCACGCTGTAAAGACAGCCCTTGTTGGGGAATCCTTCTCAGGAGATACATTTACACTCTGTCCTACAGAGGAGGCTCCTGCCTTTATAGGAGGGGTAGTAAGAATTTTAGGACCAAGAAGGAGAAGCTTAGGTCTATCCCCTTTGTACATTTATTTAATAAGTATTAAATGTGTAAGTGGTTACCATAATGACAGGATAAATCAAACAGAGATCCTGCTATTAGTGTGTTACCTGTGTAGCCAGGAGAGACTATGATCAAGAATTTTCAAATCCAAGATAGAGATTAAAATCACCAAAGTGAATACAGATAAAAGTGTGGGAAGCAAAAAATAAATATCTTAGTTTATTATTTTACATGTTGGAATTAAACAGCCTGCTTAATGGGAAATTGCAAATTTTTTTCCAATTTTAAAGCCTCTTTTATGTTAATTTGAATTTAATTTGCATGCCACTTGTATTAGATACAATATATTTGTCTTTCAGAGTTTTTGTTTTAGGTAGTTTTTTAACAGTTTAACTGGGAAATTAAAATGTATCTTTAGAAGTTACATTATCAGGATGAACTAATTAATTGTCCAGAAGAGAAGAGTGAGATTTTATAATCTTTTTTGATTTGATTGTCAGTGGAGGAATCAGACATCATTCATCTGGAGAAATGCTGTTGGTTGCTGAGGGCTCAATCCCGAACTGGATGATTTGACTTAGAGACATTTGGCCCATTGGCTTCACCACCAATTTGTCCATCTCTGAGTGAAGGTGGGAATCCTTCTATTTTCTACAAATGTTCTTTGGTAAACACGTGAGCCTTGTTCCACCTTTGGAGCCTTGTGTAAGTCGGTTTACCTTTCTGCACCTGAATATTCTCATATATAAAATCAGTTTGACCAAGACAATCATTATGAAACTGTGCTCCAGTGCGGTGCCTCAGCATCTGGTGCAAGGTCAGGGTGGTGGACACTGAATAGGCAAAGCTCTAGCTTCCACACGTGACCTCACCTCTTCCTCAGCTGAGTAGTGTCTATTGTATTTCTTTTATATAGAAGAAGGTTCCACTGCTGTATCCTTCCCCCACCCTTAAAAAATTAAGAAACCACTGGACTAGACCATCTCTAAGGTCCCCACTTAGCTCTAAACTTTTCACTACTATATATATATATATATATATATATATATATATTAAATGAGGTTTACAAGGAGTAGTTGTGGCTGATAATCACAAAAACTGTATTTGAAATCTGAAAGCTTGGGTTCTGCTTGTGATTCAGACCTTTTTAAAAAAATTTCTTACTTTTAGCAAGTCATTTAACTACTTCTTAGCTTCAATTTTCTGCTCTTTGAGGGCACAGAATTAGATTCTTGAAATAGACAGTCTGTATTCTCCAGGTTTCTAGTGTGTTTTAGTAATATTTGTTAGGGGAGCTAGAACAGACAGGGCTTCCACTACAGCAGTGCAGTTATGTTTTTACCTTTTTAGAATTAGAGATTGAGAAATCATTTCATTTGAAAACAAAATGGTTCTATTTATTTTTTATGAAAAGTTTAAAAACCACAAGATTAGATTATAAATTGCCCTTTATTTCTGAAATTTAATATATTTATTTATACAGATTAAGTGGTACAATGAAGACTGCAGTACAGAATTTCTTTCTCTTATAATATAGTGTGTTAGTTTTCTTTGCTTCATGAAGGAGTTGTATGAAGCTAGTTAATAACAACACAGTATATCTTTGATAGAGTTCAACTTTTCTTCTTCTTTTTTCTTTTTTCTTCTTAGTCTTTCCAAATTAGGATAATTGTGGTCTCTGACTTTTTTCCAGTTAAATTTTTAAAATATATTTTAATTTTTTACATTCTACAATCACTTTTGACTTTTGGAATTAATATAAGATAGAGACAGGTAGGCAGACAAAACCAAACACTAAATGATAGTATTTTCTTCTAGGAAGTTAAATTTTGGTTATAATTATTCCAGGGGGAAAAAAAAAACTTCCTAAGACAGTGGAAACTACTGATAACTTTTAAAAACTAAGTCAGTTTATGCGAGTCATGCCTCCTTTCATAAACATGTCATTATTAACAGGAAGTTTGTTGGCTGTGATTTATTCTGTGTTCCTATTTTACAGGTTTATTTAATGCTTTTGGTGAAAATCATGACAGCCACATAGATTTTAAGGAGATATCCTGTGGGTTATCAGCTTGTTGCAGAGGACCTCTGGCTGAAAGACAGAAATGTAAGTGTGTTAAACATCACAAAATTTGGAAGCTATACAGAGAAAAAAATTAGCATCCATTCATGTAAAAAATCATCTGATTAAGGCTTGAATTTTCATCCCTTTGGCAAATAGCAATCTCTTGCTGAGGTTTTACTGAGGTCAGCGTAAAGGTTCAATCATGTATTCTTTTTTACTGTGGAGTAATTTAAGATCTTTGTTATTAATAATGGTTGATTTTCCAGATGAATGTACAATTCATGATAAATGAACTACATCATTCATGATGTGTTTGAAAATGTTAAGCATATAGAAAATATTTTCTGGTAGTCTATATAGAAAATTTGTCTTGCTTAACTTGAATTCCAACTTATTTTCTAGCACTGTGTATATTGATATTAGCAAAATTAAATTTATGATAAAACAATTTTATTAAATACTAAATTTATCTTTTAAACCTAGCTAAAATATTATAGTGTAATTTATAAGCATATTACATTAATAAATCTTAACCATATTTGGTTAGGAAAATGCAGCAGTTTACATTTAATTGGAACCTAATTCTTATATATTCACTAGGGTCATTATCTCTGCATATTTCTAAAATACAGCTTCACAAATACTGCGTATTTTGGGTATGATACTTATTAGTTCAATATTCTTTAGTAATGTTGTACTGTGATGTACTCAGTTAATTTAATAGCATAATTAATACATAATTATTACACACACGGGTGTGTGAAGTAGATAATTATTTAATCTTAAAAATTTAGATTTCTTTTATCTTCCCTGATAGTATACCATTACTCTAACCTGGCTTTGTGATAGATTATTTGTTCACATTAAAGTTCTGGTATTAAAGAGGCTGAAGTCTTTGTTTCTCAATTGAGGTTAATTATTGTCTTAAATTTTTTTTTAATTTATTTTTTGCCAGTGGACTAGTGGAAGTTAACCAACTAGACTAACTAGCAATTTTGCTGATATTGATGTTAATTAGCAAAGTGTTGATATTTCGGATTTTTAGCTTGTATATAAACTTCATTGAAGATTTGAGATTGTTCTTAGGCAAAAATATTGGGTGCACATTAATTACACTGGAGAGGCAAAATCTTTATACAGTCATCTCTCATTATCTGCTGAGGATTGGTTCTGAGACCCCCTCAGATACCAAATCCATGGATGCTCAAGTCCTTACGTAAAATGGCATAGTGTTTGCATATAACCTATGCACATCCTCCTGTATACTTTCAATCATCTCTAGGTTACTTGTAATACCTAATACGATGTAATTATTTGTAAATAAAATGTAAATGATATGTAAATAGTTGTCAGTGAATAGCAAATTCAAGTTTTGCTTTTGAGAACTTTCTGGGAAAATTTATATATATATATTTATATAATTTCTGACCTATTGTTTATACCTGTGAATGCAGAACCAATGGATACAGGGGGCTGACTGTACCAGCTTTTTGTTGATTCTTAATGTAGATGGAATATTTTCAACATTGTAAGAATCAACTCTGAAGTGATCAGTTTTAAATATTAGAAATTAATTTAAAAGCTTGAATTACCTTCTCAAAATCTGTGAGATATTGTATAGTAACTTGGCTCTTCTTTTTCAGTTTGCAAGAAATTTAACTTTAGATTTAGGTGAAGGATAGAGTTCTCTAAGCTGGCTAATGATATAAGGAGAGAGACTTGTGAAGTGTACAGGAATTCCTACAAGTTCAAAGGACTTTAATGACACAATCTCCTCCAAATAAGAACTTAATCCAGAATGTAATTGTTTGAGGAACTAAGTAATTTTACTAGGGCGGCTTGTAATAAAATGTATTATACTTCAGAATATGAAAGTAATTTCCCTCCATAAGAGTTTCTTTTCTTTAGTTTGCTTCAAGGTATTTGATGTTGACGGTGATGGAGTTCTCTCTAGGGTTGAACTGAGAGACACGTGGTTGCACATTTAGAGGTCTGGAAGGACAACTGCACCGATGATACCCTGGTAAACTCTGATTGTATACATCTTCTTGAATGTAAACTTCCAACAGGAACATAGAGTGAAGAATTTTTTAAAACAGGTTGAGAAAAAGATTTCTTACTACTTCTAGGTTCTATATTATGCTACTCAAAATATTCATAGCCAAAGATGCAAAATTGGGAAGAGAATTTGCCTTAGAAAATTTAATAAGCTGAATGTATTATATTAAAAAAATGAAACCACTGGAAAATTGTCATAAATTTTTAAGGCAAACAAGCAATCTATTTCTGTAATTAAAAAAAGAAAAAAAAAGTTGACCGAAAATACTTTATACTTCAGCTACCGGCTAATAAAAATGATACCTTCTCTATCCTAACTACTGATTTGGGTTTCTGGTTTTAAAGGAATTACATGTTGATGTATCCAACATTGTAGAAGACACATAGAATGCACATGACACCACAAAGGTGAGTCTAGCAGAGACTAATTTATTCTTTTCTAAAAATACATTATATTCTGAATTGCTATACATACCTTACGTATACATACTTGAATCTCTTCTACATCATCCCTGCTAAATGCTTATTTGGACCTGTGGTTACAATACCTCCAAGTTGTCCCTAAGGAAAGCCCATTCCACCTTTAAACAACTCCATTAAGTGTTATTTACATAAAAACATTATATTTTATAAGCTAGGCATTTTATAAAAATTAAGTAGAGACAGCCCTTGACATCTGTAGTTTATAATCTTTACTTCTCCCATTTTAATACATTATGGCAAAACAAAGCTTATATTGAGCAAAAGAAGCCACAGAATAAAAGAACACATTGTACAATTCAATTTATATGAAGTTCTAGAACAGAGACAACTCATGTTAATAATTGTTACAATAGTGATTTTGGAGATGCGTCATTTAACTGGGAAGGACCATAGGATATCTGGGATGATGGAAATTATTTTTTATCTCAATCTGGGTGGTGTATATAGTTTTAAAATTTTTTTTTTCAATAATATTGGTGAGGGTCTGTTCTAAGTTTTTTAATAGCAGCCAGAATAAGTGTATAATAGCAGAAACAACCATGTACTTTACAAAGAATAAAGCCTTGAATTTTTTTTAGTTTCACAACATTTATTAAAGATATTATAATAGGTTTGCCTTAATGTCTATGTATCCCTGTGAAACTGAAGATAATCCATATATGTGAGACACATATGAGTTAATTTGACCCTTTGTATTCAAATGTTGACATGTACCAAGTAGCAGATGGTAGGATGTAGACCATAGTGGTCTTATACAGGCTTAGAAAAATAAGTAACTTTTTTTTTTCAATCACAAATCCAGAAGAAATCATCATAGTCTTATTAACTGACACTCAACAGAAATAAATAATAGAAATGAATTTTTCAGGGCTTGATCTTTGGCAACTCAGATAACCATCTTCATTTACTTTTCTGCCCAAAACTAAGGTAGCCATTTCTATTTGGTATATATGAAAACAGAAACATAGGAAAGTTTCTGTTAGGAAATACCTTATGTACAGATACAATTTCCATTGCCTTTTTTCTGGGTGTTTGATAAGTATGGAGGTTATCATCGCTGTCTATTTTTATGTAAGACCGTGTTTCTTCTTATGGCTGTACTTTTGAACATTAAAAAAAAAGATCATTTAGCTGCTCCATCTCCGTGTAACCATATAATGAAATGGTAAAAATTTAGAATAGAATTTGGACCTTTCAACCAAACCTATTACCCATATTCACTGGTGACTAGACTGTGACAGTATTACCCATTATTTTGTACCATTACATTGGTATTAATATACTTTTATGGAAGTTGCATCATGAAAGCCAATAATTACCATCATAGTGCTTTAAAATCTTTTCTTATAATACATGGTATTATATATTGAATGAATACATGAATATCATTAATAATAATTATTAAATATCATTAAATAATAAATCATTAGATAATAAAAATATAATTAAGTAATAAAAGCTAAGAACATTATTATTCATCTAGGATTGTTAAGGTGATTGTTCAAAACATGAAGTAAGAAGCATTTGGTTATATTTTTGCCTGCCAAGAAATATTGTCTACTGTATATAAATGTAATTTTTGGTACACTTTGACACCAAAAAAAAAAAAATACTGCTTTATTCAACTTGTGAAAGTAATGTTAAATTTTATTTTGAGGAAATGTTAATATAGATACTCATTTATTATATATATTTAGTTTTTTAAAATCTCTTAAGAAGTCTATTAATATTGCCAGATGTTTTAAAGAAGATCTTAGAAAATTGTTAGGGTCAAAGGGCATAATCCAGAGAGTTTGGAAAGATGCTTTCAAAGTTAGTAAATAGTCCTTTTTCTCTAACCAGAACCTTTTGTGGGTTCTGTTAGTAAACTTCACCTTGAACCAGAAGATACTGTGAGTTATTTCCCAGGTCTTACTGGAGGAAGAAGATTTTTGGTGATAAATTGCCCACGTTGTGACTGACTACTTCAGAGTTTGGTTACTTTTGAACTTATTCTTGCTGGCCTACTTTCAGATGAACACATAGCATCTACGTTAAATCATTAGTTTTCTTTCAGACAAATGACCATTGCAAGTTTAATAAAACAGATTTTATTCAAATAATATAAGAAGATGAAGATTTAAGATATTCTTAAATATTGTTTCTCTTTCAGAATGGCCATCTTAACTCTAGAGGAATATCATATCTGGAGTGTGAAAAATGTTCTTGCCAATGAGTTTTTGAATCTACTTTTCCAGGTATGTTTAAGGTAAATGACAGAGACCGAGGGCAGTGGTACCAGTAGTTCTACATCTTTTCCATTATGTAGTAGTTAGACAACTAGACTACAAAACCATATATTGTCAAAAGAACTGCATTAACCTGTACACCACCTGCAGATGGTAAGTTAGAGCGTGCATGCTTCTCAGAGTCACAATGTGCATGATAGGAAAGTAGAGTATAGCTGATAATGTTTATCTTAATAACTCATGATAGAGCAGATTGTAGACACATAGAAAATAATTTAAAATGTAAAAGCCATTATAATTTGCTATTTTTCTTTACCTTTTTTTTTTTTTTAAGACCCTTCCTAACAAGTAAGGCAGTGTGGACAGAGACATAGATCATAAGTCGGCAGCTGTAAATTTTTCACAAAGTATACAATCTTTCCAGTTAGGAGGTTATTTTAGATGCAAATCTGTTTCTTAATTTTCTTTTATTCTTTCTTTCTTTCTTTTTTTTTTCTTTTTTTTAATTTAATTCTTTAGAAGGTCCAAAAAAGATTGAAGGAGAAAGGAGGAAATAAAGCTGTCAGGGGTGAACATGAAATCATAAAACTTGCCAGATTTTAACTATTTTCCAGTTAAAGTAGTTCTCTTTGCTCCAATTTAAAGAAACAACTTATAGTTTCCCATTTTTCATAGTTCTTCATAAATATATGTTGATTTAATAGTATTTTACAGGGTGTGAGTAGGGACAGACTGGAAGTTCAAGATTTGTAAATACTGACAGGTATATATAGAATAGATAAACAAGTTTATACTGTATAGCACAGGGAATTATATTCAAAATTTTGTAGTAGCTCATGGGAAAAAATATGAAAACAAATATACGTATATTCGTATAGTACTGAAAAATTGTGCTGTACACCAGAAATTGACACAACATTGTAAACGGACTATAACTCAGTAAAAAAATAAAAATAAGATAAAACTGTTAGAACACTATAAAAAAAATAGTATTTTAGATTCTTCTTATTTTATTCTCCTTTTCTTATAAAAGCACCCCTATGAAGATCAATAAGACTTGATATCTTTATATCTATCATGATTCTCCATTGTAAATAGAGTAACCTGCCTGTGACACAGCTATGTTAGAAGAAATGAAAATTGGACTCTTCCTGACAGCTAATAATTAATGTATATTTAAAGCATATGAAATCTGATAAGTCTATGATACCCATTTAAATCAATCAGTTGCTCCACTGTCAGTTATCAGCCAGGATCTAAGTTGATGTCTTTATAAAATATAAATACATATAAAAATAATATAAACATACTATAAACAGAAATGACTTGCTTAGTAATATGAAAATTGAGCAGCTATTTTTATCTCATTTAAAATGATGTCCTCAATTACTTTGTTATCATTAATTATATAAACATTTTGACCACTTAAGTTTGTGTCTGAGTCACCTTGCAGTTCTTACATAGCAAAGCATTTTGAACTTTTATATTGCCTTTCCTATTTTCTCATGTTTATCAGGGACTTGCATAGGCACTATTTTTTCTAGGACTCTATAAACAGATGTATGCCTGAGATTTTCTTTTGTGTCTGTGTTTCTAGCATTATATTACTGACAGATTTTTTGTTGGTTATCAATCTAATTTTTTTCTTGGTATATATAGTCCTTTCAGCCCTTTCAAATATATATGTAGTCAGTTTACAATGTGTCAATTTCTGGTATACAGCACAATGCTTCAGTCATACATGAACATACATATATTAATTTTCATACTCTTTTTCACCATAAGTTACTACAAAACAGTATTGGATATAGTTCCTTGTGCTATACAGTATGAACTTGTTTATAAATTGGGAGTTTGAGATTTGCAGGTACTAAATATTAACATTACATTTTATGATGCTTAGTTTATCCCATATTCAGACATGCTTTTAAAACTTAATTTTCACTTAATATATAAGTAATCAGACTTACTCTAAATTGTTTTATTTTCTGTCTGTTTCTAAAATAGAATTAGCTAGTAAATTCAGTGATAAAAGCTTGAATTATACTTTTATTTTATTTGCCAAGATCCCACTCCTGGCTGACCATTTTGGGTATTTAAGTATAAAGTAAGTAAATGTCAGTAGAATTAGGAAACCATTCCTGTGGTAATATTATTTTCAGTCTTTTCAAATAAACTCAGTGCCCAATATTTTGCAGAGGAAGCATTCTAAACATGATCAGGATCTTCTATCTTGTATGTTTGTCAGAAAGCGTCAAATGTTAAACAGTTTGATAAACAGAATAGTGCACCACACTGACCCCTACCTATATCCATGCTCTAATCCTGAAATCTGTGAATATGTTATTTTACATGGCAAAGGGGATTTTGCAGATGTATCAGGTTAAGGACTCTGAGACAGGGAGATTAGCCTGGATTATCTACATGGGCCTAGTCTAACAACAGGAGTCCTTAATAATTGAAAATCTTTCCCAGCTGTGGTCAGAAAGATATGACTTTGGAAGAAGGATTAGAAAGCTGTAAAGCTGTTAGCTTTGAAGATAGAGGAAGGGCCATGGGTAAAGAAATGTGGGTGAACTCTAGAAGCTGGAAAAGATAAGGAAATATATTCTTCCTTTGACCTACAGAAGGGCATACAGCCCTGCTGACATCTTGATTTTTAGCCAAATGATACCTGTTCCTGACTTGACCTACAGAACCATAAAATAATAAGTTTGTGTTGCTTTAAGCTGCAAAATTTGTGATAATTTGTTACAGCAGTGATAAAAATAAATATAGGGGAGGTAATCCAACTTTATGGATTGGAGGGCTCAGCATTTTAAAGATGTCAGTTCCCCTTCAACTGATTCAAAGATTTATATGTGCACATCAAAATCCCCAACAGTTAATTGTTGTTACTGTTTTTTTGTAGAACTTGACAAGCTGATTCTAAATACATAGAGAAGCGTGAAGGGCCAACAATAGCCAAGATGATATTAAAGAACAATGTTAAAGGACTTATAAAACAATATTAAGTCTATGTGATAACTACCAAAAGTTAGACATATAGACCAATGGAACAGCATTGAATTAAACCCTGTACCATACATGAACAGTAACTTTAGATAGGTTATAAATCTAATATATTTGAAACATAAAGCAAAGCATCTGGGGGAGGGTAAAGCTCAGGTGGAATATGTGCTTAGCATGCATAAGGTCTTGGGTTCAACTCCCAGTACCTCCATTAAAATAAATAACCTAATCCCCCACCAAAATAAAGCATCTAGAAAATAGTGTAGGAGATATTTTAATGACTTTGAAGTGGCAAAGAGTTCTTAAACCGGACAAAGCATGAAACATAAAAGAAGAGTTTTAAGTTGGACTTCAGTAAAATTAAGAATTATTTTTATCAAGAGATACCATTAAGAAAGTGAAAAGCTAAGCCACACGGTGGGAAAATATATTTGCTATACCTATATCCAACAAAAGACTTGTATCTAGGGCATATAAAGAACAAAAACCAGTGGAGAAAAAGGCAGAACCTCAATATTAAAATATGCAAAATAATTGAACAGGTGCTTCACACACACACAAAAAATTCCACATAAGCTATGAAAAGGGGCTGGCCTCTTTAGTAATAATGGAAATACGTACTAAAACCACACTTGGAACACCATTAGACATCCACTAGAATAGTTAGTTGTTAAGTGATATGAAGCATTGGTGAGGGCAACAAGCAATGGGGACACTTACACATGGCCAGTGGGAATATAAATTCTTACAAATACTTTGGAAATAGGCTTTTTGAATGAAAGTTATATATGTGTGTGTGTGTGTGTGTGTGTATATGTACACACACACACATACACATACACACACACCCACACCCTATTACCAAGGGTAAGCCATGTGTGTACCCTTCAGAAACTTCTACATCTGAGCACCAAAGGACATCCAGAAAATTCTCATAATCACTATTTGTTATACCCCCAAATAGAAAATGACCCAAACACTTGTCAACAATAAATACATAACCATAAGTGGTGGCACATGCATACAAGTTGTATACTTTAAAGCAATAAAAAATATACTAGTTTACAGAAAACACTAGTGGATGAATCTTACATAATGTTGAGTGGAAAGTACGGGACCAAAAATTTCAAAAGCAAATAAACCAATCCATGGTGGCTGAATTTAGGATGGTGAGTCCATCAAAGGGGTGCCGTAGTAACTGGGAAGAAACCCAAAGTGGAACAGCAATGTCCTGTTTCTTGACTGGATGAAGGTTACATAGATGTGTTTACTTTGTGAAAAATCACTGAGCTGTATACTTAAGATGTGTTCACATTTAAGCATGTATACTATATTTGCATTTTTTAAAAAAAAGTTTGCTTGCAAAAAAAGATATCCAAAGCCCAAGTATTTATCAGTAGGAGAATGGATAAAACAAATGATAGTATATTCAAACAATGGAATACTACTCAACAATAAAAAAGAACCAACTACTGATAGAAGGATGAACCTCAAAAGGCTAATTTATACATTTCATTGTTAGGTAAATTTTAACTCAGAAGGTAAACAAAACTGTAAACAGGCATGTGCCCTGGGGGGAGGGGTGCTGTAGCCTGTGTCTCCTCAGACCTGTGCCATTACTGGCACATCTCGCAAGAAGAGAGGCAGGGCTCAGCCACAGCTACCATCTCCTCCTGTGCATAGTGCCTGGGCGGGGGCGGGCCTGAGGCCTGAATCTGCACGTGGGGGCTCCACAACCTCCTAGGCAGGACTGAGACTTGTTTATAGCCCGAGGCAGAGAGGATCTTTCTACCCTGAACACCTCAGAGAACTTGTGCTGCCAAGAGAAACAAGGAGCTCAGATTTGGCACAGAGCATAGGTGGGGCTGTTCCGCAGTCTTCCCCGAGCCCACCTACAGACCGCCTACCCGAGGCAGAGCAGGCAGCTGCACAGAGCAGCAGAGTGACCAGCACGAGGAGAGAGCAGGTGGGCAGCCACCCACCTTCCTGGCAGGAACACAGCACCTGACCACGGTGCTGGGACAGGGTGTGATCTGCCCACCTGCCTCCCCCTGATCACAGCATCTGACTGTGGCATCAGGAGGGGGAGTGACCTGCCCGCCCACCGGGTAAGAGCTCAGCTCCTGACCTAGTGTTAGGAGGGGACACAATCTGCTAGCCAACAGCCACTGAGAGCAGCACAGATGAGGGCGCCAACAGAAGGCCTATGAAACAGCAAGCTGAGTTCGCGAAGCAGGGTGAAGATACAAAGTCCTGTCGATCAAATCATTAAGGGCACACCATCTCCAGGTTAAGTAGGTAACTGATACTCCTTAAGCCACGGTGCCAGAGAGATATGAGCAATGTGAAGAAGCAGAGAAACCACTCCCAATTAAAAGATCATGAGAAATCCCCTGAAAGCATGATCAAGGAAATAGACATTGATGGCCTACTAGATCAAGGTTTCAAAAAAAGAGTGATCAAAGTACTGAAGGAACTAAAAAAAATAGTGTTTAGGGATATAAAATATGTCAAAAATGAAATAGAAACTATAGAGAAGAACCAAGTAGAATTAGTAAACTCATTGTCTGAGATGAGAGCTGACCTAAAGGCTGTGCAAAGCAGACTAGAAAATACAGAAGAACAAGTATGTGATCTAGAAGACAGGACAACAGGAAGCACCCAATCAGAACAGCTGAGAGAAAAACAAATAAAAAACAATGAAAACAATATACGGGACCTATGGGGTAATATAAAGTGTGCCAATCTATGCATAATAGGAGTTCCAGAAGGGGAAAAAGAACAAAGGGGATTGAAAAGGTATGGGAAGGACTCATGACTGAAAACTTCCCAAACCTAAAGAAGGAATCATATCCAAGCACAGGAGGCTCAGAGGGTCCCAAACAGGAAGAACCCAAACAGACCCACACCAAGGCACATCCTAATCAAGATAGCCAGGGTCAAAGATAAAGAAATGATCCTAAAGGAAGCAAGAGAAAAACAGAGTGAGTTACAAGGGAACCCCCATAAGGTTTTCAGCTGATTTCTCTACACTATTTACAACAGCTAAGACATGGAAACGACCTAAAATGTCCATCAACAGATGACTGGATAAAGATGTGGGATATTTATATGATGGGATACTATTCAGCCACGAAAACTGACAACATAACGCCATTTGCAGAGACATGGATGCTCCTGGAGAATGTTATTCTAGGTGGAGCAGAACAGAAAGAGAAAGAGGAATACCATATGAGATCACTCATGTGTGGAATCTTAAATATATGCAATGTCTTGTGGTAACTCACAGCAAAAAAAAAAGTGACAATGAATGTATGTACGTTCATGTATAAATGAAAAATTGTGCTCTACACTGGAATTTGTCATAACATTGTAAAATGACTATTACTCAATAAAAAATGTTTAAAAATAAGTAAAATAAAATATAACCTTTAAAATACTGTATAATGAGAGGTGTGATGTTCTAGTATCTGTTCTAAGAAGTACGTTAGACACACATAAGAATAACCAATGGTCAGAAAGATCACATGTTACCAGCTACCACCTCATGCAAATTAATGGCATTTAGGAGATATTCATATATGTGTGTACATATGTAAAATATGTATTAGTATATATGTAAATCAAATAAAATATAATCTAATGTAAAATCATATCAGCAAAAGCACTGTGCTGACATAAGTATCTTGGTGTAAATAGATTACAATTTTTTATTGAGTTGTCATAATGGGAATATTGTGAACCAAGTGGAAGTTGTAAAAAAAAAGTCATCCAAAAAAAAAAAAATCCTGACTACATGAAAAGATGCACAGTTACTATAAGGCCTCTCCCCTTATTTACTATCAATGTGAGAAAGTCTCTTGGAATAAGTTAGGAGAATTAAAAACTCTTAACAAGACACAAAAATGCACTCTCTGTTAAAGAAAATAAACCAAAAGAAAAAACAAATGAATGGACAATTAAGATCCTACAGATAAAAATACCTATTTTTATGGGAAATATAGCCTTAAAATAAAAAATGAGATTATATTCTAATTTCACCTTTTGAATAAAGATATACAAAATTTAGCTGAATACCTTCGTATTTTGCACTTACGAAGAAAAAATATATTTGCAATGAAAAAACAGCCATTATCCTGCCTTTTGAGTATTCTAAAGTTTTAGGTTTGAATATATTTCATCTTAAATGGTCTTAAGCACTATGCAGTGGTTGATGTTTTAAAAATACCACTGTGTGTGGAACTTCTAAAAGTGATTCAAAAATTTATATTTTTGTAATAATTTAGTAATGGCCCGGATATTATTTTTAACAAGACTACTCACCATGGAATGGTGCAAGATTTTTTCGATGAGTTTATATTCACACATGTTGAAGATTGTCACTATATTATGAGAAAATGTCAACCATGGCAGTATTTTGACTTGAAAACGAGATAAGCTGAGAAGCATATTTTAAGTATAAAATAAATGATTGCATGCCTTTAAAGACAAGAAAGTAAAAGCACGATAAAGTCTGACTTTGACACACTTAAAATATAAAAATGAACATAATGTGATTTACACACTTCTCTTTAACTCTTTCAGTACTTTCTCAGCCCCTTTCCCATTACACCTGCGTCCCCGATCCTGACCCGCGCGGTGTACACACCCCTGTTCACACGGGGGAGGGGGACCCGGGCGGTGAGGACCAGGGACGCGGACACTCACCTGCTCCCTGCGGGCGAGAATAGTCGAAGCGGGCCCGCCGGAGCACCCGTCCCCTCCTGCCCAGCCGGCCGGGGCCCCAGCTCGGTCAGGTCCACACACACCCCGGCAGGAAGCGGGCGCAGGCAGTGGGAAACCTGCGAAACTTCAGACAGCGGGCGGGGAGCGTCCTCCTCCCGCGGACACGCAGGCAGCGCTGTCCTGGAGCCTCCATGGCGCCGCCCGCTCAGTCCTGAGGAAAACAAGCTCCGCCCCCAGGGAAGACGCTGGCTGCTTACGCGATCTGCGCATGCGCACCGCCACCTAAGACACGCTGGCTTCGCGCGCCCCCTGCAGGTCCTCGAGGGCGGTGCAGGATACTCAGAACTCACTGTAGAACACATGACCCCTCCCAGCCAGGATGCTAAATCACTGGAAATCTCAGTGCCCTGGCCTCTTTGTTGATGGCACTGGCGATGCACTCATCCAGCCATGCCTGCTCTCTTGCCTGGCACATGCCTCAGTCTTTGGAATCCCGCCTGAATCAGATTCTGTTCTGGAGGAAGGACAGGTGCAGAAGAATCTCAAAATTCCAGACTTAGAAGATGATCAGGAACCCAAACTCAACTCTGTCAATTCCCTGGGGTCCCCTGAGGAGTGTGGTTTTCTCAGAACCATCTGCCCTTTGTCAGGAGCAGACCAAGCCTCAGGTAGCTTAGAGAAGCTATCATGCAGCACATGCTTTGGACGGTTCTCAGTTCTGACCTGCATGATCTTGAGACCCTTTTGTAACTCCTAACACTGTTTTCTCATACCTATAGTGATGGTTATTGACGACTGAGTTAATCCTCTTACAATGCTGAGGTGCTATTGTTCCTTGGAAAACAGAATATTTTGAAGGGATCAACTGTTTATCACTTCCCCCTAATTAAGTATGTTTTTAAAATTAGAAATGTTTCAGGGGGCACTCAGGTCCTCCTCTTGCACCAGTTCCTGGTGTTGGCAGTTTCTGCTCTGAGCTCCAGATCCTGATCCTGCCGGTGGTCTATGGTGATGCCAGTGTGTGCATGCTCTTCCTTGTGCACCGGTGTGGAAAGGAGGCAGCCCTTCCCCTACATGAGGCTGCAACATGCTGACACTCAAAGCAGGCACAATGAAGAATCAGCTAGAGCCCCCGGTACCAGCTGTCCCAGGTAGAAACATCACCTTCACCACAGTGTTCCTGTGCTCCTATCAGGCCTTCACTACTCCCAGCAGGCCATGCAGGAGCAGTGTGACAGGTGACTGCCTGTCCCAGCACAGCATGGTGGTGATGATCCCACCTTATCTGTTTGTCTTTGGAGTGTCCCCACACCTCTCTGAGCTTCACTTTGCTCTTCTCACAGGCAGGGTTGTACAGGCATGAACCTCACAGTGTTATGATAGGTAGTCATGGTAGCTGCTCACCCAGTGGCAGGCTCTGCCGAGAAGGCTGCTGGGAGTGCTGTGTGTCTTCACACTTGTCCTTCACTCTCCCCAATGAAAACACTCTTGGCCTTATCCTTCCCTGGCCTGTGGCCTTTCTGTGTTTGCAAAAGAACATGGAAACAATCTGTTTGCAAAGATGTTTTGAGGTTCTGTCCATCTGGTCCAGGAAATGCTGACTGCTAGATGTGCTGTTGGGTGGGCTCTCATGGGAGAGGCTTGGGCAGGACTTCCCTTGGCAATAAGCTGCCCCACCCAGGCCTTTCCATGATCCAGACTCCTGGGACCAGGGTGCAAATCCCCAGCTCCCCACTTGTCAACAATGTGACCTGGGCAACTTTCTCAAACCCAAGCTTTGTCCACCCAAGGTCATCAGAGATGGGGGATAACAGGATGTCCTGCACAGAGTGTCTGTGCAGATTAAGTGAGGTAGAACAGACAGAACAGTGGTGGGGCCTGGCCCATTGGTTGGCAGAAGGGAGCTCACCATGTGCAGCAATTTCCACGGGTCACCCAGCAATCTGCCCAGAGGTTTAGCCACTCCATCACTATCATGTGTCTGAAGTCCACTTAACCACATGGGAGAGAAACAAACACATATTCTGAGTGTAGCTGCCACAGGGAAAAGTGTATCTGAGCTGGGAGTAATACCAGAGGGTGATCAGGATGGTGGAAGATGCCCCCTGAGGTTGAGCAGACTGGAGCTGCCCTCCAGAGCCTGGGGTTAGTGAGGATGGGCTTGTAGAAATGCCTCTCTCCTTTAACCATCAATGCTAGGTCCTGTGGGTACTGAGTCCCACAATCGGTGTGCTGCTAGTGCCCTCAGCACAGAGAAAAACCCAGGGGTTCCCACAAGGCTTCGGCCATGTCCTCTGCTTCCTGAACTCCCATTCTGGTGACCCCACCTGGGATGCAGAGATGAGGTGAGGCAGGGGCTTGTGCTGTCAACACCACTGCTCTACCCTGGGAATCTGACACACAGTAGGTGCTCGGTAAGTCATTGTTGAATGAACAGCAATACTGGGCCAAGTTTCTGTGGGTGTCTGTGCCCCCAGATCAGGGACCCCTCAGGGCCCACCTCACAAGTGACATGAAAATAATAATGCCACCAGGAGCAATAACAGTTCCTCAGAATAAGTGGGCTTTTCCAAGCACTCTCCACCTTTTGCAAAGGCCTCCCAGCAGGGAAGTGGGCTGTCAGGGGCAACACTGCACTCTCCAGTGTAACAAGGAGAAAGCCAAGGGCCACAGAGAGGAGTGCCTTTCCAGTGTCACTGCTCACTTTCCCACCTTTTGGGAGACTGGGAGGCTTTTCTACTACATTCTGGCTCTGAAGCCCCAATACTGTTTGGACATGCCTCCCTCCCTGGAGCAGGGAACCACTAAGTGACCTGTCACTTGTCACCAAGCAGACAGTCTCATTTCAGCTCATTGTGCCACCTGCAGGTTGTACTAGTAGCAGGATCCTCTGGGAGACATCACACTATCCCAACCTGAAAACAGGTGAACAGCTCACAGGTTTCCTGGAGAGGATGGTCACATGGCCTTGATCTGGCCAATCAGCATTTTCCATCCTCCCTGGCCACTGTGATTGGCTCAGGGCTGGGCACCAGCCCAATCAGGCTCCACGGAGGTCAGGCCTAGTTACTGGAATCCTGGGAGCAGAGAAGTTCTATTTCAGTTGGGAGTTGAGGGGTGATGATATCAGCCTGTGGCAGTTGGTGACTATCTTGCTCTCATAAAGGCAGAGCCATGTGAAGATGACACCAGTGGCAGAGCCCAGAGGTGGGGAAGGATGACTTCTGCTGATGTCACTGAGCACCAGGTACAGCCCTGCCTGAAGCTATCTCCCTGTGGATGTCTCAGTTAGGTAAGTCATTCTCTCCTGCCCTGTTTGCTTCTTTAAGCCACTTTGGTTTTCTGTCACTGGTTTTAAGAAAAAGATTGACTATTCCTTCAAGCTGGCTAAATGGAGACCCTGGAACTGCAACAGTGTGGTGACAGGCAACAATGTGGCTAGTAGACTCCAGAGGCCTCTGTTCAAACAGGGGATTGTAAATGACAAGGGAGAGTACACATGGCCTCAGTGAACAGATTTGCTAGTGGTAGCTCGCAGTTCCTGGATATTAGAGTGCATGCACTCAGCCAAGTCTCAGCTCTGCTCTCACACCTGCTAACTCATACATCTCCTCTCCCACCTGCCCGGCCTAGGGGGGCTGGACACCCCCGGGCACCTGAAACAGCCCAGGGCTTTGTGTTTTAATTTACACAGGCTGCCCCCACTTCTGAGGGTGAGGGTGACTGTGTTCCAGTTTACAGAGAAAACAGACTAGACGGTCTCACTGGTGAGCTGTGGGGGTGGGACCCCAATCTACCATCTGACCTATGACTTCAGAGTGGACAGCCTCCCCACCCTCAGCCAGGATGCTTGCTAAGCCTAGGGGCTCAGGAGTCCTGCTCCCTCCAGCACCCCTCCTGGAGGTGAGAGTGGGGGGTGGCTCTTCCCTATACAACATTCACCCCTGCAGGGGCACACGTGTGACCTCACAGTCTGTCATCCCTTCCTTATGACCTGGACCTCCTTGGCAGGGCATGAGAGGTGCCTTGATGTGTGAGAACTGCAGTTCATGGGTGCATACGTGGGCAGGTGCACCATGACTGAGAGGACAGCACCCCAATTTAAGCCCCCTCCATGCTCAGATGATTACATCCTGGAATTGAGGGATTCCCAGGTGTCAGGTGGCCAATTCTGGCCTTAGGTGCAAATTCTTATCACCCAGGGGGCTAATTTTTAAATTAAATTACACATTTACAATTCAATAGTCAAGCCCCTTTCTCAGCAGCCTTGTAGCCTCTCAGCTTTTACCCCTCGCTGTGACCATGTTCTTAGCTTCAAATTGAGTGCCATTATGGACATGAATATGTCCCTGTCATGTGTCACCTTCAGAGTAAGGGGCCACCAAAAACTCCCCTCCCTTCCCCTTGTCGATACCTCCACACAGTGAGTAGGGTCCTTTCGATGCAGTTGTGCAAATGTGTGAGCTAAGGGTTTAGAATGACCAGGCTAGGAGTGGTCTGCCCCACATGGCAGGGCAGGTGGGCTGGCAGGGGGTGATGGTTCACTTGTAAAACTCAGGTGGTGTCAGGCAGCGACAACAGACTGGCAGCCAAGGGCTCAGCTGGTGCAGAGTAAGCGGATTAAATGTGTTCACCCAGACACCTCGGGGATGGCAGCCCTAGAGTAAGACTACAAATGAGGAAGGTGGAGGGTCCCCAGTGCCTGGACCTCCACCTTCTAAAAATCAGGACTGAGATGTGGCTTTGAAATCAGAACACTGGGGTTCAAAGCTTCCCCCACCACTTGGTCAATAATTCAAAGCAAATGAGCCTCAGTTTTCTCATGTGTAAAATCGGAACATTGAAGCCTCTCCCTCTGAGGGTGTGGAGGGAAGTAAATGCGGTGACAGCAGAGCACAGGAGTTGTCTGGGCTGAGCCTGCACACAGGCAGGCCGTTGTTGCTTCCATGACCACCATCTTCCAGGGCAGGGTCTGCACACTCTCCCTGTGAAGGTCCAGACAGTAAACATTCTAGGCTTTGAGGGACCTACAGTCCCTGTCACAACTACCACCCTCTGCTGTTGGAGGGCAAAGGCAGCTCCTGCAGTAGGTAATCCAGGCTCGCACCCCCACTTCCTGGGATAAGTATTCCTGAGATACAATTGTCACATAACTTTGTTGGCTTTAGGTGTGCAGCATAATGACTTGTTACATGTGCATATTGTGAAATGATCACTGCATTAAGTTTACTTGACGTCTGTCATCACCCATAGTCACACACTATTTTCCTTGTGATCAGAAATTTTAAGAGGTACTCTCTTAACAACTATCAAATGCACAGCGCAGTATTGTTAACTACAGTCACCTTGCAGTACATTATGTCCCCAGGACTTGTTTATCTTCTAACTGGAAGTTTGTACATTTTGATTATCTTCCCGAATTTCAATCACCCCCTGACTCACCTCTGGCAACCACCAACCTGATCTCTGTTTCTATGGGTTTTGGTTTATTTTGTAGATTCCACATATAAATGAGATCATAGGTATTTGTCTTTCTCTGTCTTATTTATTTCACTTAGCATAATACCCTGAAGGTCCATCCAAGTTGTCACAAATGGCAGGATTTCATTTTTTTAAAGTCTGAATAAGATTCCATTATATATACATATATATGCGTCACGTTTTCTGTATCCATTCATCTGTTGATGGACACTTAGGTTGTTTACATATCTTGGTTATTGTAAATAATGATACAGTGAACGTGAGGGTGCAGTTGTCTCATTGACATAGTGATTTCATTTCCTTTGGATATATTCCCAGCAGTGGACTTGCTGGATCATACAGAAGTTCTAATTTTAAATTTTGGGGGAGTCTTCTTACTCTTTTCCAGAGTGATGGCACCAATTTACATTCCCACCAACATTGCAGAAGTTTCCCTTTTCTTCACACCACCACCATCACTTGTTATCTCTTGTATTTTGATGACACCCACCCTGACAGGTGGGAGGGGATATCTCATTGTGGTTTTGATTTGCATTTCCCTGATGGTGAGTGATGTTGAGCACCTTTTCATGTACCTGTTAGACATCTGTGTGTCTTCTTTGGAAAAATGTCTATTCAGTTCCTCTGCCCACTTTTTAAATCAGATTGCTTGTTTTTTTGCTGTTGAATTGTAAGAGTTATTTATATGTTTTTGGTGTTAACCCCTTATCAGATACATAGTATGAAAGTACTTTCTCCCCTTCTGTCTGTTACCCTAACCTCTGCTTTCTGGATGACAGGGGTCCAGGCACTTGGGAATCTCTGCTTCTCACATGTTTCCAATGGTGGGTGGGTGAGGGCTGTGTTGTGATAAAACTGCACAACCGTGGGTCACTACCCCTTCTTTTAGAAGGTGGGCTCTGAAGAGTGCAGTGTGGGCAGGGATGTTTCCCTGAAGTCATCATTTGGATGGTCATGTGCCCTGGAACTCACATCTTCTAGCCCGGATGTGATGGGGGAATTTGCAAAGGGAGGACCTTGCAGCTAAGAGACTTACCAGGTGCTCTTGTGTCTTGTTGGAAGGACCTGGAAACAAAGTTGTGTGGAACAGGGACTCCTCCAGGTCACAAGGCTCAGTTCAGACTTCTGGGATGCAGAGACCTGCTCTGAGCCACTGTCACTGAGGAGGGAAGGGCCTCAGGCAGGAGGGAGGGGTTGCTGGATTTCACTTGCCCTGTTTGTCAAGTATCAGCTCTGGTGATGTGTGGCACATGGGCTTAGCTTTGGGCATGTAAGAGGAGAGGTTCCTGGGGAAGGGCTGGCTTTTTCCTCTGATTGAGGTCCTACTGTGTGCCAAGCACAGCAGTCCTCTTAGTCAGAGCTGGAAAGCCAGGCACAGAGAGGTCAGGGAGTTTCCAGGTCACACAACATTAGGGGCATCATTAGGGTCTGATGCAGACCTGACGCCCAGCCTACATTCTCTCTCCTTTCCCAGGACCATCATGATCCCACATGTCAGCATCACCCAGAGAGGCCCAGGTATGGGCACTGGGACCTTTCCTGCCTAACATGCCAGGAGCCTTAAGAGGGAGGACAAGACACTTCCTGAGTCCATGATGCCCAGAGGCTGCTCTCAGCGAGAGGCCCAGCACACACTCTTGGATGAATCCTAGCTCTGTCCTGAGTCACTCTGTCCTCCCTGCCTCAGTCCTTCTGCCCACATGGGGCTGGAAACAGCAGCCACTTCACAAAGGTCTAAGGAAACTCCAGGATCCTGGAAGCAGGCCCTCACACAGGAAGCACGGTGGGGTCAGCCTCCATTGTCTCCTTAACTTTTCCTCACCTCTTTGCTGGATGAGGAGTCCTAGAGGGGCCCTGGCTTGTCCCAATTCTCACCCCAGATCAGGGTCCAACAGGGGGTGGTGTCCAGTCTAGACTCTGTCCTCTGCCCCTTCTGGGCACCCTCATTCCCTACACCTTGGCTGCCTGGACACTGTCTTCCAGGGGCCACTCTGTGCCTCCCACACCTACCTAGCATCCACCCACCCTGGGTTACTCCATCGCCCTCTGGCCCTTGGACACACACCTACTCCGTGTTGAGTGGAAATGAGGTGACGGACATGCTGGGCCTCCTGGACAGTCTGGGGGAGCCTGATATCCCCATCCTGCCCACCGCCCCAAGAGCCCAAGTTGGGGAGAGGGTGTGCCTCCATTCATACTCTGATTTGCTCAGATTCTCAGCACCTACCTTGCTGGGTGGATATGGGGGCAGAGGGATGATGTAAAAGCAGGAGACCTGGACAGCAGAGCATGAGAAGGGGGCTAGCCCAGGCTGGTCTCATAACCCCCTTAGCCTTGGCTTTCTCATCTTTAAAGTGGGACAGACTATTGTGAGGTGAGCAGGATCCTGACCCATAGCCAGGCACTGTCCTACACGCATAAGAGAAGATCACTGACTCCTCATGAAAATCTGTGGGGCAGGGACAGGCGTTATCAACCATTTCTGCAGAAGAAGTAACTGAGGCACAGAGAGAACAGGGGAGGTGACCACCCCAGATTACAGAGCCCAGGCCATCTGGTTCCAGTGTCCAGGCTCATGGTCAGTGCCCACTCTGGGTTTCCTTCCTCCCTTCACCCTCCACTGGGACCCATGGCTGCAGCCTCATCTCAGTGTGATTGTTCAAGGGGATCAGGATGGGGGCACTGAGGGCCCGTTTCTCTGAGCACTGCTTTCCCAGAAGGCTCAAGGGGTTGACTGTATTCACTATTGGACAACCAGGCCTGGGCCCAGGCCAGCCACACAGCAAGGCCTGAATCAATGATTGTTGAGTGAATACCTGGACCTCTGCATGTACCTGCATGTTGCTCCCATTTCCTCATCTCCACAGCTGGCTACCCGGCCAACACCTTATGTCATCAGGCCTCTGCCAGGGACAGTCAAGGGGACCAGAGCTGCTCATCTGGGGACAGGGAGCCTCAGGGGCCCTGTGTCTGTCCCAAGCATCTCCTGGGCCAATTCACAGGGAAGCCCAGCCAGCTTCCAGGAACAGCAATCAGGTCCCAATCCCAGGGGTGTAGAGTAGGTCTTGAGGGGTGTTTCCTGAGACTGACTTTGTGTATGAAGGGGTCCTGGGGGTCAGGCTGCTTTCAACCTCCATTCCAGGCCCATACCCCTGCTGGCAGCATGGAGCTAGTCATAAAGGACACAGGCTGTGGGGCCAAGGCTATAGCAGGGCTCTGCTCCCTCTCTGTGGCTCAGTGTCCTCATTTGTAACAGAGAACTAGTAACAGGGCAATGGGAGGGCTTACTGAGACCCTCCTCTGTGGCTTTGTTTGGACACTGCCCTCTCTCTGCTCAGTGCCCTTCTCTGTAATAGAGAACTAGTAACATTTTTCTTAGCCCCTTTTGGCCCCATTTTTCTGAGTCTCTTTCCACATTGAGCCCAGGGCTTTCACAGAGATCACAGACTTGGGATGTAATCAGAGTGTGGTCTCAGCCCTAGTGGTCCCAACTGAGGCCAGAGGAACTTCAGGAGGGGTGGGAATCCAGAAGTGCTTCATGGAGGAAGTGAGATCTGAGCTGTGTCCCCAAGGATGAGCTGTCATCCAGCTGAGGCCTGGCACTGAGCAGGACCCATGTACATGGTGAATGAGGGTGTGAATGAATGAATGGGCACCCCTCTAACAGAGAGTGAGGGGGGAAGTCCCCCAGGCCAAAGCAGGAAACACAGGGAACCCTGGGGGAACAGAGGGCGGGGCTGCAGTGTGATGCCTGCCTCACCCTTTATGGGTGTCTTGCCCCCACTTTAGCCTGTGTTCTGGTGGATTGGGAGCCCTTGCCTCTCCTCTGCTTCAGGATCCTGCTCTTCATTCCCAGCAACACCCACCTGTGTCACCTCAGTGTCCCCAAGTGGACCTGGACCTGTCTTGTGGGAGATTGTGAAGAGGGATTTGGTGTGCAGCCCAAGACTGAAGTGGGAGGGAGAGGATAATAGGGACCTCCAGAGGGGATCATGGGCTGGGGGAAATTGGAGGGGTGGGGAAGGCAGAGACTCAGGGCTGAAGGATCCTGCTAGTGGTGGCTCCTTCTCAAGGGGCTTCACAGGGAGGAAGCATTCATGGGGTAAAGGCAGAGCTCAGTTTGGGGCTCGCTGACATGGAACAGCTCATCACAGAGACGTCCAGAGGAGCTGGATATAGGGAACAAAGGTGCCACTGATAGGGTCAGAGCCTGAGACCCAGATGAGGTGGGGCGGTGGTGCAGGGTAAGGGGCTTGAGGATGTCAAGATGTTAATTCATTGGGGTCCTCAGGGTGGGGACCTTCATGTTCATTTCACATGGTGCCTGACAGAGCTAGACTTAGGGAGCTCACTGAGTAGACACGTGCTGACAACCTAGAGTCTCCTGTTTCCACATAAAGTCACTGGTGTGAAACCAGCTGTCACTCTTTAGAGTCATACACCCTCACCCCTGGGCTCTCTGTGTGCCTAGAGCCCAGTGGCACCTTACCTCCCACTCCCCACTGCAGGACCCTTTGCACACCTGCATTTCCACAAGCTATAAAACATCTTCTCTTGCTGTGTGTTTACCCTATGAAAACTCATTGCCCTAGGAAGAGGCCTCACATCCTGCCCTTATTAAAGTGGTAAAGCCTGTTGTTCAGAGAAGCCCCTGTCAGATCTCACAACCAACCAGGTACCTGTGCAAGAATTGATCATGCAGCCCCCTCCTCCTTGTGTGCACAGCACCCCCCCAATAACAGACTCCACACACTCAATCTTGGCCCTCGTGTAGGCACCTCTTGCCTGTGTGGCCTGATGTTGCCTATAGCAGTGTCCCTATTAAACTTTCCTAAACCCTTCTCAGACGCTGGTAATTCTTTACCAACCCAAGTAACTAGCCCGCCATTGTGCCCACAACACCTGAAACAGAATTGGCTAAATTATGCAGATTTATGATGCAGGTTAATTTGCTATAAAGGTGAAATCAAGGTTTACAAATAAAAGCAACATACATACTCACGGCAGGACTAAGAACTCACACGGATAACTAAGACCCTCCATGCGCATCCCACTGTGGCCTCAGGGCCTTTGCGCTGGCTGCTCTTTCAGCCAGGATCTCTCTCTGCCTGCTTCTTAAACACCTCCAGGAATCTGCTCAAATGTCCTCCCTGACCTTATTTTTCTCCATGGAACATATCACCTCCGGACACTGTGCATATTTTACTTAATTTTCTCTGTGTCCCCCACCAGGCTGTCTGCTGCATGAGAATGGAGACCTGCCTGCTTCACTACCTGCTGTGCCCGGTATCTGGAACCCGCACAACACACAGTAGGACGTCAGCGAATGTGTGACGGGTGTGTGATCACTGTAAGCCACAGACAAAAGTCTTCCCAGCAGTGATGGTAAGAGTCATTCATTCTCTACTTACTGAGCCCTACTGTGCACTGGATACTGACCTGGGTGGGAGGCATGCAGTGGATGAGACACAGTGAGCACACACTGCATGTTAGGAGGGACACGTGCTCTGGAGAGCACACAGGGCTGGGGGAAGTCAGGAGTGCAGGAGTGGAGGAGAAGAGGGCCAGGTGGAGACAGTGGTGGCAGAAGAGACAGAGAGGTGGGGCCCAGGTCTTGCAGGGCTTGATGGCTCCTGTGAGGGCTTTTCCTCAGGGCAGCGGAACCATGGCTGGGCGTGGAGCAGGGGCCCGGGTCCTGAATGCTATGCAGGAAATGGAGAAGGTGTCTGCTGGGGAGATGTGCGTGGAGGAGGCTGTCCCTGTAGACTGTGCAGGCAGGGAAGGCTCCTCTGAGGGGGTGACATCTGAGCTGAGCCCTTGTATGGACCGTGTTTCCACCTTCTGTAGACTGGATGCTTTTGTCTGCCCTGCAGGCCTATGCAAGACACACCCTTTTCTCAGTCACCTGGACTTGGCCTCCTGCCTCCCTTGTGGGCCCTCCCACCCCAGAAGGAGTCCTTCTAGATCTAACGCACTACCTCCTCCACTGGACTTGGACTCACACTGAGCCACTGTCCACCTGCCCAACTCACCCAGAGTCAAGTCCAGACACTTGGGGGAGCCCCTCCACCCTAGAGCCCATGAACTTACTCAAATGGCCAGTCCTCAGCCTGCTCACATGCCTCACCCTCCCCTCCTGCAGAAACCCTGTGACAGATCCTGTCCACAGCACCCTGCTTCTCCAATCCTGACCCCAGGCTTTCCCATGGTGTGTGACCCTGCATGGGGTGCAGTCCCCTCCTCCAGTCTGGTGAGTAGAAACTACCTTTTTTTTTTCTTTTGTTAATATATTTATTTTTTAATGTTTATTTTATTGAGTTATAGTCAGTTTGCATTGTTGTGTCAATTTCCAGCATACAGCATAATTTTGTCAATTGTGTTCACTTTTTCAAGAAACCATCTCTTGGCTTGATTTTTTCAAATGTTTCTAATATCTCTATTTTATTTATTTCCTCCCTGATCTTTATTATTTCCTTCCTTCTGCTTACTTTTGTTATTTTTTGCTCTTCTTTTTCTAATTCTTTTAGGTGGTAAGTTTGATTGTTTATTGCAGTTTTTCCTCTTTTTTGAGGTAGACCTGATTCTCTCGCTATAAACTTCCCTCTAAGCACTGCCTTTTCTGGATCCCATAGGTTCTGTGTGGTTGTGTTTTCATCATCATTTGTCTCACTGTGTTTTTTTATTTCTTCTTTGATTTCATCATCCACCCATTTTTTTTTTAAAGTAGTATGTTGTTTAATCTCCATGGTGTCATTTATTTCTCCTTTATTTTTCTGTAGTTAATTTCTAGTTTTATGGTATTGTGTTCAGAAAAAGTTGCTTCAAATATTTTCTATCTTCTTCAAATTGTTAATGCTTCTTTTGTGCCAAAGTATATGATCTATCCTAGAAAATGTGGTACGTGCGCTTGGGAAGAATGTATATTCTATTTTAGGGAAATATAATGTTCTGAAAATATTAACCAAGACAAATTGTTCTATTTTATCATTTAATTTCTATGTTGTCTTATTAATTTTATGTATGGAAGATCTGTCCAGTGATG
The DNA here is from genome assembly GCF_036321535.1 of Camelus dromedarius. NCBI lineage: Eukaryota > Metazoa > Chordata > Mammalia > Artiodactyla > Camelidae > Camelus > Camelus dromedarius. The sequence continues at coordinate 5,988,311 of NW_026989731.1, forward strand.
TTAATGGATAGTTAAAGTCTTCTACCATGACTGTATTCCGATCAAATTTTCCCCTTTTATCTGTTATGTATTTAGGTGCTCCTATGTTGGGTTCATATATGTTAATGAGTGTAATATCTTCATCTATGACTCCTTTAATCATTATAAAATGTCCTTCTTAATCTTTCTTTATAATCTTTGTTTTAAAGTGTATTTTATTTGAAATCACTGTTGATATTCCTGCTTTCTTGTCATTTCCATTTTTGTGGAATATCTTTTTCAATCCTCTCACTTTCAATCTATGTGTGTCCTTCTCCCCAACGTGGGTCTCTTGTATACAGTGTATTGTAGATACTTGCTTTATTATCCACTCTACACTCTATATCCTTTGATTAAAGCATTTAGTCCATTGACATTTATAATAATTATTGATAGATATGTGTTTATTATATTTTGAACTTTGTTTCGCAGTTGATTTTGTATTTCCTCTTTGTTCCTTTCATTTTCTTTTTGTGGTTTGATAATTTTCCTTTTTATTATCTTGGTGTCTTCTTAGTTTTGTGACTCTATTGTAACTTTTTGGCTTGTGGTTACCCTACTTTGTACATATATTAACCCATTACTATATCTGTTTGTTTTAAACAGATAGTAATATAAGCTCAAACTCATCCTACCAAGAACAAAAGAGAGAGAGAGAGAGAGAAAGAAACCTGTACATTTTCTTGTTCGCCTCCCCCACCCTTAATGATTTAGATGTCCTCTTTTATGATTTCATGTTTATTCTGTTGTAATTCATTGTAGCAATCACCTTTCCAATCATGGTTTTCTCCTTTTTGTACCATCCTGCTTCTTTTCTGTTTAGAGTAGGTCTTTCAATATTTCCTTTAGCATAGGTTTAGTGTTGCTAAATTCTTTTAGTTTTTACTTGTCTGTGAAGTTCTTTATCTCTCCTTCTATTCTAAAGGATAGCCTTGCTTGATAAAGTATCGTAGGCTGCATCATTTTTTCATTCAGGACTTTGAATATTCCTTGCCCCTCCCTTCTGGCCTGTACTGTTTGTGTAGAGAAATCAGCTGAAAATCTTATGGGGGTTCCCTTGTATCTCATTCTTTGTTTTTCTCTTGCTGCCTTTAGAATCATTTCCTATTCTCAACCCTGGTCATCCTAAATGTAATATGTCTTGGTGTGGGTCTGTTTGGGACCTCCTTGTTTGGGACGCTCTGTGCTTCCTGTACTTGGATATCTGATTCCTTCTTTAGGTTTGGGAAGTTTTCAGTCATGATTTCTTCAAATACCTTTTCAATCCCCTTTGTTCTTTCTTCTCCTTCTGGGACCCCCATTATGAGTAGGTTGGCATGATTTATGTTATTCCATAGGTCCCTTATATTGCTTTCATTGGTTTTTATTTGTTTTCTCTCAGCTGTTCTGTTGTCCTGTCTTCTAAGTCACATATTCATTCCTCTCAATTATCTAGCCTACATTTTACAGCCTTTAGCTCAACTCTCATCTCAGCAAATGAGTTTTCCAATTTTCACTGGCTCCTCTTTAGAGTTTCAATTTCGTTTTTTGACATATTCTCTGTCTCTATAGACAATCTCTTTTAGTTTCTTCAGTACTTTGATCACTCCTTTCTTGAAATCATCTAGTAGACTATCAATGTCTATTTCATTGATTGTTCTTTCAGGGGATTTATCTTGTTCTTTTAATTGAGAGAGGTGGCTCTGCTTCTTCATCTTGCTTATATCTCTCTGGCACTATGGCTTATGGAGTATCAGTTATCTACTGTCGTCCTTTAGGAGTTTATTTATTTATATAAAGTGGATGCAGAAATAAAACTAAGCACAAAGAAATTAGTTTTAAAAGCAGTATAATCAATAACAGAAGAACATATTGAAACAAGATAACAATTGAGTTGGGATGAATTTTTAAAACATTAAAGGAAGAAAAATATTTGAGAACAGAGTATCATCATAACAGAAGAACAAAACAAAGATAAAAATGAAATTGGACAAATTGAAAGATAATAATATTAGTATTTTAAAAGAAAATTTTAAAAGGGATTAAAAATAGAAATATAAAAATTATTTAAGAAGTAACATTTAAAAAGTAAAAGAAAATGGAACAGAAAAAGAAGAGAGGATGTTCCCGTGGAGATTGTGTGCCCTTAATAATTTTATCAAGAGGTCTTTCTTAAATAAGTGTGGTTGCCAAGTCTTACTTCTGTGCCTTTTGTCTGTTACCCCTTTGGTTACGGATGTGGCCGTTAACCTGTTAACCAGAGCCTACCCTGGCTATTGAATGGGGACTCCTATTTGTTTTGTGGTTGTCACAGCTCCTGCCCCTGCCTTGTTTCATGAACTCAGCTCATTGGTTCCAGAGACCCTCTGGTCACACCCTTGGTCTGTGCTGCTCCCAGTGCCTGTAGGTAGACATGTCACATCTCCTCCCAATGCTGCATCTTGGTGCTGCTCTCCTGCATGGTAGGTGGGCAGGGTGTGCCCCTTCCCAATGCCGTGTCCAGGTGCAGCAGTCCTGCACAGTAGTTGGGTTGGTTGCTCCCCTGTTCAGTGCTACTCCCCACTCCACATCTGTTCCACACTCTGTAGGTGGGCTTGAGGCAAATGGCCACACCAGCCCTAGTCCCTGCTCTTTGCCAGAACTCTGCTCCTTGTTCATTTGTCTTAGAGGTGGGAGTTCATAGACGCACCAGGACAGAACCTTCCTATATGTCTGGGGATGTAAACAAGTCTCAGTCCCACCTATGAGGCTGCAGAACTGCCGGGTACATATTCAGGTTTCAACCCTGCCTCTGCCTGGGTGGGTATGATGGCTGTGGCTGAGCCTCATCTCTCTTCTTCTGAGAAATCACCAGTTATGTTGCTGTGGGTCAGCAGAGACAAAGGACAAATCTCCCCTTCCCTCAGGCAAGCCAGCAGTGTTGCTTTGCTTTATTTTTTTTCTTATTTTATGGGGGGCCCAGGCTGTTCTGATCTGTATACAATCCAAGCAGTTGTCCACAGCACACTGTAGTCCCCCAGGGTTACCTCTGTACAGTCAACCAGAGTCTGCCTGGATCCAGCAGCCTGTCCCTTCCCATCCCTGATTCACTTCTAGGTTTGGGGGTTGTTGACACACTTTGTGCCCATGTAACTTAATTCTGTCAGTCAAGGGCGGTTCTGTACACATCTGAGCCTCAGAGGTTCCCTGTCCATCCTGCTGACCTCTCCGTTGGAAAGGGGGAGACCCAGTCAACCAGCACTATCCCTCCTTTGCTGCTCCCTCTTCAAAGGACCAACCCCAAGCCATTTTGCATTTCTTCCTTCTTTTTTCCGTTTCTCCTACCAGATTGGTGGCACATTTTGTCTCTTGAAAATGGCAATGTTTTATCAAAGTTCAGCAGATGTTCTGAGTGGATGGGTGTGTCTGTGAATGTCAGTCTTGGTGTATTTATTGGAGAGGATAAGAAACAAGTATCCTTCTACTCCACTATCTTGGCCTTTCTCCAAGAATATGCACTCTTAATAATTTTGTCATAAGGTTGTTTTTAATTATGGGTGGTTGCCAAGTCTTCCTTCCATGCCTTTTGCCTGTTATCCCCTTTGTTGGTGGTGTGGCTGGTGTTCTGGTGGCCTGAGTCTGCCCTGGCTATTGAGCAGGAGCTTCTTTTTTTCCTGTGGTTGTCACATTCCTGCCCATATCCTGCTGTGAAAACTCCACTTGCTGGTTCCAGAGGCCCTCCAGTCGTGCTCCTGGTCTGTGTCCCAGCATCAGTTTGTGGGTGGTCTGCACCCCCACCAGATGCCTGGTCCCAGCACCACACTTGTGCAAGGTAGTTGGCAGGTAGCTCCCCTGCCGCATTAGGTCCATGCTTCATAGGTGGAAGCATGTTTCAGAGAAAACAGCTGCCCTAGCCCTCACCCCTGCTCTGTTCCAGAACACTGCTTCTTGTCCATTTGTCTTAGAAAAGCCAATTCAGAGAGGCATCGGTGTGTAATGGTCCCCTCTGCTTGGGACTGTAAACAAATCTCAGTCCCACCTATGAGGTTGTGGAGCCCCTAGGTAGGGATTCGGCTTTTGACCCCTCCTTCACCTGGGAACGATGAACCAGAAAATATGGTGGCTATGGCTGAGCCTTGACTCTCTTCTCCCAAGAAGTCTCCAATAATGGCACTGTGGGTCTGTGGACACAAAGGCTACGGATCCCCTTCCCCCCAGGGCACACTAGCAGTGTTGCTTTGCCTTTTTTTTTTTTTTTTTTTTTGGATTTTATGGGGGACCCAGGCTGTTCTAATCTGTATACTCTCCCAGCCATGGCACACAGAACATTGCAGTCCCCCAAGGTTTCCTCTGTACAGTCAGCCCGAATCCTCTGCTTGACTCAGACAGCCTGTCCCATCCCACCTCTGCTGGTTCACGTCTAGGTCTGGGGATCATTGGGACTCTTTGTGCCCAATTAACATAGTTCTGTCAGTCAAAGGCTATTCTGTACAGATCCGAGCCGCAGATGTTCCCTCTCCATCTTGCTGAACTCGCCATTGGAGTTGGGTAGACCCAGTGTATTAATGCTATTACTCCTTTGCAGCTCCCTCCTCATTGGAATGGTCCTGAACTATTTTCCTTTTTCTTCTTTTCTCCTTTTCTCCTACCATATTTGTGGAAAATTTTATCTTTTGAGGAAGGCAATATTCTGTCAAAGTTCAGCAGGTTTTCTTGGTGGTGGGTGTGTCTGTGGATGTCACTTTTGGTGAATTTGTGGGAGAGGGGTGAGCTCTGAGCATCTTTTTTACTCCACCATCTTTCCTCCTCCTTCACTTTTTCTTTTGATTGGAACACTTAGTCCATTGACATTTATAGTAGTTATTTTATAGATGTGGTTTTATTGCCATTTTGAAATTTGTTTTCCAGTTGATTTGGTATTTCTTATTTGTTTCTTTCTTTTATTTTTTTTTATTTTTGTCATTTGATAAATTTCTTTTCTATAAGCTTGGTTTCTTTTTGGGTTTTATGACTCTTTATATACTTCTGATTTGTGGTTATCTTGTCTTTCAAGTATGGTAACCCCTTACTTCATCTGTTTGGTTTTAGTTGATAGTCATGTAGGCCCAAGTGCATCCTAAAAAGAAAGAAGACAAAAAGAAAGAAGAAAAAAAAAAAAAAAAGAAAGGGAACAAAATCTATATTCTCTTGCTCTCCTCTTTCACCTTTTATGATTTTGCTATTCTCTCTTTCTCTCTTTCTTTCTTGCTTTCTTTATTGACTTACTGACTTATTTATATCTTCATGTTTTCCCTTGCAATTCACTGTATTTATTGCATTTCCAATTATGGTTTCCTAATTTCTATAGCTTCCTGTTTATGTTTTATTTAGATTAGAACTTTCAATTTTTTTTAGCATAGATTTAGTACTGCTGAATTCTTTTAGTTTTGCTTGTCTGTGAAATTCTTTCTCTCTCTTTCTGTTCTAAAGGAGAGTCTTTCTAGATAGAATATCCTAGTTTGCAGCCTTTTCTCATTCAGGACTTTGAATATATCTTTCCACTCCCTTCTGGCCAGAAGTTTTTATGTAGAGAAATCTGCTGAATGCTTATGGGGCTCCCTTGTAACTAACATTTTGTTTTTCTCTCACTGCCTTTAGAATATTTTCTTTATCTTTAACTTTAACCATTTCAATTATAATATGTCTTGGTGTAGGTCTGTTTGGTTTCTTCTTGTTTGGGACCCTCTGTGCCTCCTGTACTTGGATAATTCTTTCCTTCTTAAGGTTTGGAAAGTTTTCAGTCATGATTTCTTTAACTATATTTTCAATCCCCTTTTCTCTTTCTTCTCCTTCTGGGACCCACTATTATGCATAGGCTGGCGCACTTTATATTATCTTGCTTTAATTGGTTTTTATTGGCTTTTATGTCTGCTGTATTGCGTTATTTCTTTTATCTTGTCTCCTAAGTCATTTATTCATTCCTCTGCATTATCTAGTCTGTTTTTGATTGCCTGTAGTTGAATTTTCTATTTTTAACTAGCTCTTCTTTATAGTTTAAATTTTCTTTTCAAAGTTTTCTGTCTCTATTGATAGTCTCTTTTAGTTCTTTCAGTGTGTTGATCATTCCCTTTTTGAAGTCTAGTAGACTATCAGTCTATTTTACTGTTTGTTCTTTCAGGGGATTTCTCTTGTTCTTTTAATTGAAAGTGGTTCCTCGGCTTCTTTATTTACTCATATTTCTCTGGCTCTATGTATTTCTTCTAGACCCGTTTCTGAGCTGTGGTGTGTAGTAGGCAGGGTGGGAGCACTTCAGTTGTGAAGAAAAATAGGCAGGAGATTTCCACTGGGGAGTTCCCTCTGTGGTGTTGTCTGTCACTTGTTATGCAGACTTACAAAGTACTATTTGTTGATGTTGGCTTTATCCCTGCTTTAGCTTTGGGAATGTCAGCCACCTACTCTGGTGCCCCTCAGGTTCTGAGCCCCAGGAAACATCAGTGCAGATCCAGCAGTGTCAGTCCCTTGGACCTGCCTTAGCAAGTGTGTAGTCACACACATGAATTTGTGGTCCACTATAGGTTCAGCTCAAACCCCAATCCCGCATCCACATATGGAACCATACACCACCCCGTTGTAAATACCCTCACTGGCCACCCTTCTTTAGTCAGAACTCCACTCACTGCCTGTAAGTCCCAGAGGTGTGGATCCACAAAGTGACCAGAGAGAGCAAATCCACCCTCTCTGCCTGGGGCTGTAAACAAATCTCAGTCCCGCCTGTGAAGTTGCAATGGCACAGGATATGGATTCAACATTCAGCTCTGCCTTTGTGCAGCAGTGTTGGCTATGACCAAGCCCCATTTCTCTTCTCATGAGAACACACCAACAATGGAGCCAAGTGGAGAAAGTGACTTTGGCCCAGCCATGCGTCATTCCTCCCCCATTATACCAACATTGGTGCTTTTTTATGAGAGTTTCAGTCTGTTCTGTTCCACACACACACACACACAGCCAGAGCTCACACTGACCTCTAGTTTCCTGATGCTGCCTCTCTGCAGTGTGACCCAGCCCTCTGCCTGGGCTTTTCACTGACTCCAGTAGCCAGTCCTGGCTCATCCCTGCTAGTTCATGTCTAGGGCTGGTCATCACAGGGACCCTCTGTGTCAGTATTCCCCAGTTCTGCCTGCCATGCAGTTGCCACTGTCTCCTCCAAACCTTGGAAGCTCTGCTTCTTTCCTAGCTGATCTCCCAGCTAGAGAGGTTGTGTCCCAGTGTGAGGGTGCCTTTCTTCCTATGCTACTTTTTCCCTGCAGGATCAGTCCTGCACTGAATTTGTCTTTCTTCTTTTTATTCCTTACCATATTTTGTGAGAATCTTCCTGTATTTCAAAATGAGAGACACTGTGCCAGAGTTCAGGAGGTTTCTGTGCAATTCAATGTTTTTGTAGATGTAATTCTTTGTGTATTTGTGGGAGAGGTCAAGCTGTGAGTCTGTCTACTCTGTCACTTTGGCTCCTTCAAATTTTAAAATAGGGCTAGGTCTTTCTTAATTACTCTCAACAAGCTGTTGTAGTTTCCAGTGTACATGTCTTGTAATTTTTCCTTGCCTCTATTGGATGCTGATTCAGAACATACACAACCTTCTAGAGAAACCTGTCCCACCCTGCCATTTGCTGCCAACTAGCTGGCCTGTGTCTGAGTCACCAAAAGGTTTTGTTCTTTATCTGATTCTTCATTCTTTAGAATTTATCATTTTACTCTCATAAATGCTGATTGTACTTGTAACAAATACTTTAAAATAAAAATAATAAACTTTATGCTGTGGATTCAATATGAATGAATCTCAAGTAACATATGCTTTAAATACCTTAGAATTAGTAAAGCAATATAGATACATTATGAACACTTGAAATGTTGCCTAAAGGAAAAGTGCAGAGATTTGCAAATCCCACCCCCAGAAGTGACCGTCATGAATGGCTTGGTGAACATCTCTCAGTCTCTATCTCTCTTATTCTCTCTGCCTCTGTCTCTCACACACCACAAGATTCATTTACATCTATGATGATTTGACACATATGTGGTCATAGATGGCATCTGGGATGTAGATGATGGATTAACAAGCATCCAAACTGAGGGCTTCCTTGACATCAGGTAAAGACCTAGCACTCATTTTTCCAGCTGCCCACAATCATTCCTCCATGTGAACCAGAACTGATGAATCCCACCCCGTCTCCATGAACATTAGTGTTGCTTCCAGTCTCCTACTAGTTAAACCAGAACTGTGATCAACATCCTTGAAAAGACGTCTTTGAAAAATTGTGCAAGAATTTTAGTATGATCAACACTAAGCATCAGCACTACTCGGAAAGGGGTGAACTTGTGGAACTGTAATTCATCCTGCATACTGTTCTCCCAGAGAGGAGTGTCTGCTCACTCTTCCCTCCAGGGGATCTACTGTGGCCTCTGCCTCCTCATGTTGTCACTAGAGCTGGTTGTCACCAGGCTAAATTCCTGCCAGTGTGATGGTGACCAATGCTGTCTCCAAAGTGTGTACATCTGTGTGCATCCTCACTTGAGAGGTCAAGCACCTCTAATATACACTGGCCACCTGCATTGCCTCTTGTTGGAATTGCATGTGTTTGTTCTGTTTCTGTTTAGAACACAGTGTTTCAAGAAGTTTTTGGACCACAGGGATGTGAAACCTTTCTCTGACTTTAGGTTATGAAAAATGATTTTTCCAGGTTGTGGTTTGTCTTTCATGGCTTTTGAATATTATTATTTTTTATTTTGTAGGTTATGTTTTGCCACAGGAAGAGCTAAGCATCTCCCTTCTGGCTCTGGTTTCACATATAGAATAGCAGTTCCTATCTCGAGATTATGCACATAGTTACTAAAAATTTTCATTTTGTACATCTCATGTTTAATCCACCTGGGTTTCCATTTCAAATAACCAAAATGCTACTTCAAGTAAAAAAAAAAAAAAAACCAGTCCCTTGTTAAAATATGAGAGCAGACACAAACAGCCACCTTTTGTATGATTTCATTGATAGGGAACATCCAGGGTAGGGAAAGACACACAGAAAGAAATAGGATTAGGGCTTGTCAGGGGCTGGGGGAGGGAGAAAAGAGAATGTGTGCTTTGGATACAGGGTTTTATTATGAGGAAAGAAACAGTCTGAAACTACACAGTGATGATGGTTACACAGCATTGTGAATGCACTTAATGCTCCTGAATTGCACAATTTAAAATGGAAAAACATCTAAATTTTATTATTGTAAACTTAAAACATAAAAATAGATGATACTCTAAATGACATGAAAGAAAACAAGGAAATTACAGAAAAAACAAACAAAAATGATGCCAGGAGAAGGGAAGTAAAGTTTGGGTCTGGGAGTGGGTTGATTCTGAGAATTAGATGACAGTGTTGGTGTTTGCAGAGGCATCTCAGCCCGTAGGGGTGGTGATGCCTGAATTGGCTCTGGGTCTCATAGAAGTGTGTGTTTAGGTGCAGGAGGAGCTACAAGATCAGGCTCAGGGTCTCCCTGCAGGACTGGTAAAGTAACCTGTCTCTAGGTCTCCTGTAGGGCTAGTCTTACAGTCTCCCTGCAGAGCTGGTGGGATGTGACACGGTTCTGTGTTTTTTGCAGGTGCAGGTTCGGGTTCCCCTGCAGAGTTGGTAGAATGGGACCCAGTCCTGTGTCTCATGCAGGATCCAGCTCAGGATCTCATGCAAGACCAGGCTCAGGGTCTCCTTGTAAGACTTGTGGAATGAGACCCCATCCTTTTTCTCCTGCAGCAGCAGATTCATGGTGTCCCTGCAAGGTTTTGCAATTTCACCCTACTCTGTATCACCTGCAGGCACAGGCTCAGACTGTCCCTGCTGGGTTGATGGAATATGACAAATCTCTGATTCTCTTGCAGAAGCAGGCTCAGGGTCCCTCTACAGGGCTAGTCAATTTTGTTCCAGTCCTAGGTCCCTTGCAGGTGCAGGATTGGGGTCTTCTTTCAGGGCTGGTGAAATGTGACTCAGCTGTTGGTCTCCTGCAGAAACAGGCAGAGTTTCTCCCTGCAAGCCTTGTGGAATGAGACCCAGTGCTGGGTCTCCTACAGGAGCATGCTCGGGGTCTCTATGCAGGTCTAGTGGAATTGGACCTGGCTAATGGTCTCCCTGCAGTGCTGTTGGAATTGGTCCAATCCTTGGGTGTCTTGAAGGTGCAGGCTCTAAGTCTCCCTGCATTGCTGGTGAAATGTGAGCCAGTTGTGGTTCTCCTGAAGGAACAGTCTCAGGGTTTCCCTGCAGGGCTGGTGGATGGGACTTAGTCCTGGGTCTCCTGGAGGAGCAGGCTCTGGGTCATTTTAGAGCTGTTGCAATATGACCAATCTCAGGTTCTCCTGCAGGAGTAGGCTCGGGGCCTTCCTGCAGGGCTAGTGGAATTGGACACGGCTCATGGTCTCCCTGCAGTGCCATTGGAATTGGTCCAATTCTTGGGTCTTTTGAAGGTGTAGGTTCTAAGTCTCCCTGCATTGCTCATGGAATGTGACCTGGCTCTGGGTCTTCTGCAGGAGCAGGCTGATAAATTACCTGTAGGGCTGGTGGAATGTGACATGGCTCTTAGTCTCCTGCCAGAGCTGATTCAGTGTCTTTCCACAGGGCTGGTAGAATTGGCCCCAGGCCTGGGTCTCCTGCATGTGCAGGCTCAGGTATCCCTGCAGGGCTTGTGGAATGTGACTGGGTTTCTGTTTCCTTCAGTGGCAGGCTCAGACTCTCCTTGCAGTGTTGCTGGAATGGCACATGGCTCTGAGTTTCCTGTAACAGCAGTCTTATGTTCTTCCTAAAGGGCTAGTGGAATATGACTCAGACCTTGGTCACTTGCAGGAGCAGGCTAGTTTTCTCCCTGCTGGGATGGTGGAATCAGACCCTGTCCTGGGTCTTCTGCAGAAGCAGGCTCCAGGTCTTCCTGCAGGGCTGTTGGAACATGACCCCATCACTTGTTCTGCTTCAGGAATAGGCACAGGGTCTTCTTGCAAGGATAGTGTAATTGGACCCAGCTCAGAGGTCACTACAGTGCTGATGGAATGTGACCTGGCTCTGTGGTTCCTGCAAGTGTAGGTTCTGTGTCTCCCTTCAGGGTTGGTTTAATGGGACCCATTCCTTGGTCTCCTGTAGAAGTAGGCTCAGAGTCTCCCTGCAGGGCTGATGGAATGGGACCCATCTCTGGGTCACCTGCCAGAACAGATTTGGACTCTACCTTCAGGCTGGAGGAATTGGGCCTGTTCTTGCATTTCCTGCAGGAACAGGCCTTGGGTCTTCCTGGAAGAATACTGTAATATGACCCATCTCTGGTTCTCTTGCAGGAGAGGCTCATGGTCTCCCTAGAAGGTTAGCAGAATTTGTCCCATTCCTTGGTCCAAGGCTCAGGGTATCCCTGCAAGGTTGGTGGAATGGGACCTAGTCCTGTGTCTCCTGCAGCAGCAGGTTCTGTTCTCTTTGCAGGGCTGGTGGAATGTGACTCCACTCTGTAGTATTTTTTGCAGATGCAGGCTTAGGGACCCCACCAGAACTGATGGCTCTTAGTCTCCTATGGGAGCAGGTGAGGGATTCCCTGCAGAGCTGGTGGAATTCGTCCCAGTACTCAGTCTCTTGCAATTGCAGGCTCAGTGTCTCCCTGCAGGGTTTGTGGAATATGACTTGGCTGTGGGTATCCTGCAGGAGCAAGCTCAGTGTTTCCGTGCAGGGTTGGTGGAATGAGATCTAGTTCTGGCTCTTCTACAGGAGGAAGCTGGGGTTCTCCCTGGAAAGGCTGATGGAATTGGACTGGGATGTCTGTCTCCTGCAGGAGCAAGCCTAGGGATTACCTGCAGAGCTGGTAGAATGTCACACAACTCTTGTTCTTCTGCAGGAGCTGGCTCATGTTCTCTGTGAAGGGCTTGGTCTCCCCCAGGAGCAGGTTTGTAGTCTCACTACAGGGCTGGGGTTATGTGACCCGCTCTGTGTTTTCTGCAGATGCAGTCTCAGTGTTTGACTGCAGGTTTGGTGGAATGGGACGAAGTCCTGGGTTTCCTGGAGTAGCAGGCTCACAGTCTCCCTTCTGGGGTATTGGAATGTGACCCAGTCATGTGTTTCCTGCTGAAGTGGTCTCAGGATATCCCTGCAGGGCTGTTGGAATTGTACCTTGCTCTGTATCACCTGCAGGATCAGGTTTGTGCTCTCCCAGCAAGGCTGGTGGATTTGGACCTATTCCTGGGTCTCCTGCAGGAGCAGGTTTTCAGTCTTCCTGCAGGGCTTCTGGAATATGACATATCTCTAATTTTCCTGCAGGATCAGGCTTGTGGGTCACCCAGCAAGGCTAGTGGAATTGGACCCACTTCAAGGTCTTAGTGCATGGTTGATGGAATGGGACCCAGTCCGGGGTCTCCTGCAGGAATTGGCTCAGAGTCTCCCTGCAGGACTGGTGAAATTGGACCCATTCCTGAGTCTCCTGCAGGAGGAGGCCCTGCATCTTCCTGGAGGGATGGTGGAATATGACAGAGATCTGGTTCTCCTGCAGGAATAGGCTCAAGGTCTCCCTACAAGGCTAGTGGAATTGGACACATTCCTGGATCCATTGCAAGTGAAGGCTTGGGGGTCTTCCTACACAGCTGGTGGAATGTGATTTGGCTCTGAGTCTCCTGCAGGAATAGGCTCAGGGTCTCCTTGAAAGATTGGTGAAATGGGACACAGTGCTGTGTCTCTTGCAGTAGCAGGCTCAGGTTCTCCCTACAGTGTTGGTAAAATTGGACGTGGCTCTAATTCAACTGCAGTAGCAGACTGAGGGTATACCTGCATGGCTGGTTTAGTGTGAAGGAACAGCAAGTCTTAATACATTGGCCCACTACTGGGAAAAGTATAAACAGGGCTTGGTGCATGGTCTCTTGTATTGTCTGAAGAAGCCCCTTGAGATGTGTTGATTCTGATGACCTCTTCCAAGAACTTGAACACTTTTAGAATCTCTGCCATCTCATCTTGTTTAGACTGAAGGAATCTGCCTTTCATCAGTTCTTGGAATAGAGATCAACACAAAATGAAAGAGGGAAGAAAAAATTACCAATCTATCTATTGAGAAATCAGCTGAAGACATTAGAAAGTTCTCTTGCAATGCACTTGTTTCTATTTTGGTGCATTTAGAATCATTTCTTTATTATCAACTTTGGCCATTTAAATTAGAATATATATTGTTGTAGGCCTACTGGGGTTCATTATGCTTGGACCCTCTGTGCTTCCTGTGTTGAGATAGCTGGTTCTATCTTTGGTTTAAGAAAATTTCAGTCTGATTTCTTCAAATATCTTTTCAAACCATTTGTCTTTCTTCTTTTCCATGTGGGATCCCTATGAGTCATAGACTGGTATGTTTTCTCTTATCCCAGGTTTCAGTTGCATTGCTTACATTGGTTTTCACTTGCTTTTCTATGTCGTGTCCTGACTGAGTGATTGCGGTTATCCTGCTTTCGAAGTCACTTATTTGTTCCTCTGCATTATCTAGTCCGATTTGGACTGTCTTTAGCTTAGCTATTCTCACCGTTGAGTTTTCTGATTCTATTTGGCTCATCTAAAGTGTTTCTCTTTCCATTTATACTAGCCTGCATTTGTATTCATAGACTCAAGATTTCCTTCAGTGTTTTTATGTCCTCCCTTTTCAAGTCATGTTCTAGTAAATTTTGGTCTAATACATTGGATGTTCTTTCAGGAGACTCCTGTCTTTTGAAAATTTGCAATGGTTCTTTTAACTTTATTATATCTCTCTATCGCTATGGGTTAAGGATTATCAGTTATCTATTATAGACTTGAACAGCTTTTGTAAGTGAAATCATTTCTGTGCACATTTAGTATTAATGCTGTGAGGATTGTTTTTGGTATGTAATGATGCCATGCATTCCTTCTGTGTCTGTTGCCTGTTATATCTATGATTGATAGTGTGGTTTTTGTTGTGGTGAATACAACCTATTCTAGTAAAGTTAGCAGAGTGTCATTTTGGTTAAATGCTTATCATAGCTCTGACAGTGCTGGGACTAGTAATTTTTGCTGGAATAGAGGCTTCCAAATGGTTTCTGGGCTGCCGGCTGGATATGTGGATAGGGAATGGTTCCAATACACTCTCATGGAAGTGCATTCGTCCTTACTATTGTCACGGAAAAGTCAAAATTTTATAATGGTTCCCTCAGGTTCTCTGCAAACAAAAACAAAAGTGGAAACAAATCTAATGATGTCACACATTAGAACCTGTTGAAGCATGCAGTGCCACAGTTGGATCCTTAGTGTAGTACTGGGTCAGCACCACAACTATTGTTGCATTAGCATGTGGTAGTCAAGGCTGATGGAAAGGCTTCAAATTCACCTATTGTTCAGCAGATCTCTGCTCCAAGAACTCTTGCAATAAGGCATTGGAACTCAAAGGCAAGCATGAGGCATTTCAAAACCTCTGCTTTGGACAATAAGAAATTTCAATCCTGCCTATGAAAGTTGCAGATCCTTGGGCTATAGAATCTGATTTCAACAATAAATTGCCCTGGATTCTAGAAACTAGATGAAGATGGCTCTGAATGAGACCCATTTCTCCTTTATGGAGAAAATGAGCAATTATACCGTGGATGTGGAAAGACTGTGACTAAGGCCCTGGGTTACTAAGCTAATCCACAACACATATGCCAGCAGATTTAATATTAAGAGAGGACCCAGGCAGATATGTTCTCTAGATAGTACGAACCACAGCCCAAAACAATCTCCAAACCCCTGGGAATAAATTTGTGACATCAGCCACAGCCCTAACACACAGATTCCACAGGCAGTCCTAGCTCAAAATTAACAGGTGGAGCATTGGTCTGGGAATGAATTGCAGAGAAATTTTGTGATTATTGCTTTTAGATATGTCAACAAAACGTCCACTATGCACTCTTTTAACCCTCAGCACATTGTTTTCCATCTCAAATGGCCTGTCCACTTTAGAGTGTGCATTCCAGTAAAACACAGTTTCCCCTTTACTTTAGCAGATCCTAAAGCTTTTAATACTGATTTCAAACCCAAGGGCCACTGAATCCCTCAGACCAGATGCACGGCTTCTCTAGTTGAGCCCCACACGTGCTCTATTGGCAAAATGCAAAATTGATCCTGGGCCTGCAAGATGCAGTGAATGTGGCCATGGCACATATCGAAAAACTCAACCTCACACGCCAATGTGGTTGCTTTCTTACTGGGGTAACAGGTCGGATTGCTCGCTTGATAGAACCCACCACAACCCACAACGCACTCCAGATCCCTGAGACTCAGCGTGTGCCATTATATGTAGCTCTATAACTCATTTTCCGCTGCCTCGGTTAGCTCAAATTTGGCAGATCGGATCTTGGACTCAGAAGCTATTGTGGGGATATTTTGTGATGATTTCTATGAGTTATGTCAGCCAAGCATCTGCTGTGCACTCTTCTAACACTCAGCACATTACCTACAGTCCCATGTGTGCTGTCCGCTTGAGAGTGTGCGTCCAAGTAAAACAGAAATTCACCTTTGCTGCTCCATCAGCAGAGGTCAGATCCTGCACAGATTTCCATTTTCTACTTTGCCTTCTCCTGCTTCCAGGTTTCCTGAGGCCTCAGCCTGTCTTTGGAAGTAACAGACCACTCTTCAGAAAGTGTCCTGTGCCAAGGGCTGGGTGAGAGGAAGTATACAATGCTGTGTATATGGGAGGGAGTGAGCGCAGGTTGCACTGGTTCTCTGCCAACTGGGCATCGATAAATCAACACTTTCCAGTTGTAATTCACAGAAATGTGATGTTTGTATAGCTCTGTTTTCTAAAAAGCCATGGTTGGAGGGATTGTCCAAAGACTCCATTTTTGACATTGTGTTGATAAAACAGTTGCAGTTTTTAAGAAGGTTAATAGAATTGATTTACATGTTTTGGGATTTATATGAAAATGAAGTTAGTGTTTGAAACGTACTAAATTTACCTAGAAGTCCGACTTGTCAATTTTTGTAACATTATGTCAGCTCTAAGAAAAATGTAGACAGATAGAAAGTAAAATCGCAGTCCAAATTGTTGAAGGGGACATGTCAACTCTTTACTGTTGAAGCCTCCAACACCAACAGGAACCATGAAGTACCTATTGAAACCATGAAATAACCGAGAACCTGGGTTTCCGTTGTGCATGTGGTGCCCTAAACTCCCAATGACAAATACTGGCCAATGTTGGCAATTCAAGGGGTAATATTCCTCTCTAGGAAAGTACAAGAAAAACCAAACAAAATATATACATTTAGGCTTGATTCCAATAGCACTTACAGGCATTTTAGCTATGAGAACCCTGCTGCAGGTATGCTAGGCTATTGAAAAGGAGGTGTTCTTCTATCAGTGATGAGAACGCTTAATCATCCGAACATTTTGGGTAAAGCAATTTAACACAACCAAGTCTGCACCCCCAATATATCGTGCACCCGGTGCTTGACTGAAGAGAAAGACGGTCCACAATACATGTGTCTTTAAATGCTTTCATGAATTTACAGTTCAGGTCACTATCTGACATAATATTTACCTATATATACTGTGTAGAAAAACTGAGGCCTAGTACATATTCAAGTTCAGTCAAAGATTCCTCTCACTTACCACACTCCCTTCACCCCAGACAAGACATAAACCCAGCATTTGCTGAATCTAGGGGAAGGTCATCATTTCTTGGTGTGAGCTAAGTATTCAATTCCCAACTAATTAAGGCGAGAGTATTTGACCTTTCAGGAGTTCACTGTTGTTCACAGAGTGTGAAGATGGAGGAACTCTGATTCTAGGAGGGGCTTGCTCTTCTCCTACTGGCTTCATTGCAGCTCAGGTTCTGTTCATTTAAAATGGATGCCTGAGTGGAAGGGAGGGAAGAGCATGTGCTTGATAGCAAGGACCAAACCTGGGAAAAGGCTTACCTGGGCTTGGTGCATTTTGGTCTGAATGGTTTGTAAATGCCCCTTGGGACCTGTGGATTCTCATGACCTCTCCAAGAACATGAGTGCTTTTATCATCTCTGCCATCTCTTCTCTTTTAGACGTCAGGAATCATGGAGCCGTTCTTGGAGCAGAGAATGGAGTAACTTTCTCAAGTGCACGTTGACACTCCGAATGTTTCTGCCAGTATCACAGAGGTTCAGTATGTCTCATGAATGTCTTTCGAGCCTGGTATTCCCTAGAGATGTCTCCATGCCGGTATTCTCCATTGTAGCGGAACAACTCTCATCAATATGTTCGCATCTCTCCTCAATCCGTGCAGCCAGCTTTTCTGCCAGCTTCTCTTCGTGTCTCCCATAAAGTCGACTTCAACAGAACTGGGCAAGTCTTAAAGTACCTCGGAGCCTCACCAGTAAGCTGATGACAGGCAGATCTTCCACTGTCTGCCCTCTCAGGTTCTGGAAACTTACCCGTGAACTTAGGTCTTTGGGCAGCAGCATTATCTCGAACTTACACAGCGTCCAGAACAAAAGACTTAAGCCAATCTCCACAAAGGGCGGCAGCCCCTCCATCACACTGATCCACCCACAGAATTCTGCCCAATTACCTTGGATCCACCAGCCACAACAAGCCTCGCAGTACACACCAATATTCCACCTAGAATCCAACCGGTAACTGCCATCCCCAATGGTTGCTGAATAGTGTCAGTGTTGGGGGATGGGCTGCATCAAACAAGAGGTTCCTAAGTTAAATGTGATTCTATCCACTAGCGTTCCATTGTCCTTTTGTCTTCCCTCTATCCTTTGGTTCAGATCTGTTTATACAGTACAAACGGTGGGAAGTGTGTCCATTTTTAGTTTATGGTTTCACACTTCTTGAAACTTTCTAACAGCTCACAGTACAGAGAGACCCCACTAAAGGAAACTCATGTTTGTGAAATATCCATTCACCCAGAATACATATCGGTCTGTTGCTTTCTGCTGAAACACCCATGCTCTCAGAAAATGGATCCACTTGTTTCATGGGGGCTGAAATTCCGAGAAATGAAACCAATCCCAATGTGCACTTTACTGTCTGTCTCGTTTGCTCTTTGTACAAATTTGCAGAGCTACTTGTCTTTGTTATAGGCTTATGCCGTTTCTTCTCTACTTAGAGTAGAATATGGCATTCATTCTTGCTGTTGGAAAAATTGTAAGTCTATATCACGGACTATGACCAAATCTTATTCAAAATCGGCATTTGGGTTAGGTCACGATATGCTCTTTTGAATCAATATTTATGAATATAAATGCAAGTGTCTGTGTTCTGAGTACAAGTGTTTTGATTACATTTAAGCTGCGATCCTGGGTCGATTCGTGCTGAATGATCCTTGACATCAATTTGAGTATTTTGTTTTGAACACTGATGGTTTCTTTGGTATATGTCAGCCAACCATACCCTTTAGGTTTCTCTCTGTTTGTTTGTTTGTTTGTTTGCTTGTTGTTGGATTTGCAGACACATTAGGCCATGCATCACTCCGTTTGCTTCAATCAGAGAGTCAAATATGTGAATCACTTAAGATAGTGCTTAAAATCACCTATGATTTCCTGCTACCCTCTCCCATCTTATGGCTTTGATGTCCTCCTTGCCTTCTTCTTGTTTCTTGTTTGTAACTCACGCTCTTCTTGCATTTCCAATAATGGTTTTTCTTATTTCCATTTCATCTTGCTACTTTACTATTCAGGGTAGAATTCTCAATCTTTCTTTTAGGATAAGTTTTGAACTGCTGAATTCTTTTAAGATTTGCTGGTCTGTGAATTTCCCTAGCTCTGCCGTTATTAGAAATGGCAGTCATGTGGCATAGGCTACCCATGATTACAGCTGTATCTCATTCAGGATATGGCCTATGTCCTTGCACTCCTGCCTGTTCTGCAATATTTCTGCCGAGATATGGGCTGAAACCCCCCTGGAGGTTCTGTTGTGACTAAATTGCTTTCCTCTAGATGCATTTTCAATCACTGGGGTTATCATGAACTTTGTTGATTTGAATTGTACAGCTGCAATTAGGTCTATTGGGATTCCACCTCTTTTGGACGCTGTGTAGTTCCTGAATTCGTATAGATGATTCTTTCTTGTCTTTCAGCAAGTTTCAGTCTGACTTTTCTACAATTATCTTTTCAGGCTTTTTTTGTTAATCTTGCTTTTCCATCTGGGACTCTTACGAATCATACTCTTTCATGATTTGTCTTACCCCAGGCTTCAACAGCAATGTTTGCTTTGGTTTGCACTTCTTTTTCTATGTCTTCTTCTGATCGAGGGATTTCTGTTCCCCTGTCTTCACAGTCTTTCACGAGTCCATTTGTATTATTAAGTCTGCTTTGGACTGACTTTAGCCCTGGTATTGTCTCATCCTTGGGTTTTCTGATATTGTTTGTCTCTTTTTTAGAATTTCTTTTCCCCTTTCCTGGTATACTGCCTTTGTGATTCTGAGACACTGTTGTACTTCATGTTTTCCTCACCTCAGTTTTCAATACTTGCTCTGGTAGCGTTTTGCAGTCTAGATGTTTGAAAGCTTATTTTTTGGGGCTTCAAACTCTATGGAACTGAAAATTGTACTTCCTGTTTCTTTTTCTATACTTCTTTAACTCTTCTTGTTAAGTAATATCAGGTATCTAATATAGATTTATAGGGCTTGGTTAAGTGAAAATTTTAGACCATTGGGTGTAAAACGATCCATGATATTTCTGTGAGGACAATTTTCCCTAGGCATTGATGCCATGTCCTTTTCCTGTGTGTGTTGTCTTTTATATATCTAATTGCTGGTGTTGCCTTTGTTGTGATGAGCACATCATATTATTTCAATTAGTAAAACTTCGTTTTATTGCACTTACCTCACAATTCTGAAAGTGCAGAGTACACTTCCTCTTCTGGAAATGAAGCTTAAATGTTTTCAGCTTGGCATTCGTCTGTACGTCATATTGGAGTCTTTCCAAAACAGAAAACTGAGAGTGCGCTTGTGCTTTCTCTTGCCATGGGAATGTCCCAATGTTACCAGTACTTCCCAGAGCTTCTCTGTCTACAGAAACACCAGTGGAAACTTATGTATGGATGTCATACATCAGGGCCTGCTGGAATGATCCCGCAGACCGATCTTTGTGTCCTCTGGGCATTACCATGTCAGTGCCATCCAAAATGTAGCATCTGCATTTGCGAGACAATGCTGAAGGAAATTCTTCAACTTCTCACGTTGTGGACTTTGACCACTCTTCCTTGATCCCTCATCCTGGGGTCATGGGTGCACGAAAGCAACCACAGAGTTTTACTGAATTCTCTTCCTCAAACCAATCCGTAATCCCTGTCCAGGTTACGACTGTTTCAGATCCTGAAGCTTTTAATACTGATTTCAAACCCAAGGGACACTGAATCCCTGAGACCAGATGAACGACTTCTCTAGTTGAGCCCCACACGTGCTCTATTAGCAAAATGCCAAATTGATCCTGGGCCTGCAAGATGCAGTTAATGTGGCCATGGCACATATCGAAAAACTCAACCTCACACGCCAATGTGGTTGCTTTCTTACTGGTGAAACAGGTCGGTTTGCTCCCTTGATAGAACACACCACAAACCACAGCACACTCCAGATCCCTGAGACACAGCGTGTGCCATTATCTGTAGCTCTATACCTCATTTTCCGCTGCCTCTGCTAGCTCAAATTTGGCAGAACGGATATTGGTCTCAGAATCAATTGTGGGGATATTTTGTGCTGATTTCTAGGAGTTATGTCAGCCAAGCATCTGCTGTGCACTCTTCTAACACTCAGCGCATTACCTACAGTCCCATGTGTGCTGTCCGCTTGAGAGTGTGCGTCCAAGTAAAACAGAAATTCACCTTTGCTGCTCCATCAGCAGAGGTCAGATCCTGCACAGATTTCCATTTTCTACTTTGCCTTCTCCTGCTTCCAGGTTTCCTGAGGCCTCAGCCTGTCTTTGGAAGTAACAGACCACTCTTCAGAAAGTGTCCTGTGCCAAGGGCTGGGTGAGAGGAAGTTTACAATGCTGTGTATATGGGAGGGAGTGAGCGCAGGTTGCACTGGTTCTCTGCCAACTGGGCATCGATAAATCAACACTTTCCAGTTGTAATTCACAGAAATGTGATGTTTGTATAGCTCTGTTTTCTAAAAAGCCATGGTTGGAGGGATTGTCCAAAGACTCCATTTTTGACATTGTGTTGATAAAACAGTTGCAGTTTTTAAGAAGGTTAATAGAATTGATTTACATGTTTTGGGATTTATATGAAAATGAAGTTAGTGTTTGAAACGTACTAAATTTACCTAGAAGTCCGACTTGTCAATTTTTGTAACATTATGTCAGCTCTAAGAAAAATGTAGACAGATAGAAAGTAAAATCGCAGTCCAAATTGTTGAAGGGGACATGTCAACTCTTTACTGTTGAAGCCTCCAACACCAACAGGAACCATGAATTACCTATTGAAACCATGAAATAACCGAGAACCTGGGTTTCCGTTGTGCATGTGGTGCCCTAAACTCCCAATGACAAATACTGGCCAATGTTGGCATTTCAAGGGGTAATATTCCTCTCTAGGAAAGTACAAGAAAAACCAAACAAAATATATACATTTAGGCTTGATTCCAATAGCACATACAGGCATTTTAGCTATGAGAACCCTGCTGCAGGTATGCTAGGCTATTGAAAAGGAGGTGTTCTTCTATCAGTGATGAGAACGCTTAATCATCCGAACATTTTGGGTAAAGCAATTTAACACAACCAAGTCTGCACCCCCAATATATCGTGCACCCGGTGCTTGACTGAAGAGAAAGACGGTCCACAATACATGTGTCTTTAAATGCTTTCATGAATTTACAGTTCAGGTCACTATCTGACATAATATTTACCTATATATACTGTGTAGAAAAACTGAGGCCTAGTACATATTCAAGTTCAGTCAAAGATTCCTCTCACTTACCACACTCCCTTCACCCCAGACAAGACATAAACCCAGCATTTGCTGAATCTAGGGGAAGGTCATCATTTCTTGGTGTGAGCTAAGTATTCAATTCCCAACTAATTAAGGCGAGAGTATTTGACCTTTCAGGAGTTCACTGTTGTTCACAGAGTGTGAAGATGGAGGAACTCTGATTCTAGGAGGGGCTTGCTCTTCTCCTACTGGCTTCATTGCAGCTCAGGTTCTGTTCATTTAAAATGGATGCCTGAGTGGAAGGGAGGGAAGAGCATGTGCTTGATAGCAAGGACCAAACCTGGGAAAAGGCTTACCTGGGCTTGGTGCATTTTGGTCTGAATGGTTTGTAAATGCCCCTTGGGACCTGTGGATTCTCATGACCTCTCCAAGAACATGAGCGCTTTTATCATCTCTGCCATCTCTTCTCTTTTAGACGTCAGGAATCATGGAGCCGTTCTTGGAGCAGAGAATGGAGTAACTTTCTCAAGTGCACGTTGACACTCCGAATGTTTCTGCCAGTATCACAGAGGTTCAGTATGTCTCATGAATGTCTTTCGAGCCTGGTATTCCCTAGAGATGTCTCCATGCCGGTATTCTCCATTGTAGCGGAACAACTCTCATCAATATGTTCGCATCTCTCCTCAATCCGTGCAGCCAGCTTTTCTGCCAGCTTCTCTTCGTGTCTCCCATAAAGTCGACTTCAACAGAACTGGGCAAGTCTGAAAGTACCTCGGAGCCTCACCAGTAAGCTGATGACAGGCAGATCTTCCACTGTCTGCCCTCTCAGGTTCTGGAAACTTACCCGTGAACTTAGGTCTTTGGGCAGCAGCATTATCTCGAACTTACACAGCGTCCAGAACAAAAGACTTAAGCCAATCTCCACAAAGGGCGGCAGCCCCTCCATCACACTGATCCACCCACAGAATTCTGCCCAATTACCTTGGATCCACCAGCCACAACAAGCCTCGCAGTACACACCAAGATTCCACCTAGAATCCAACCGGTAACTGCCATCCCCAATGGTTGCTGAATAGTGTCAGTGTTGGGGGATGGGCTGCATCAAACAAGAGGTTCCTAAGTTAAATGTGATTCTATCCACTAGCGTTCCATTGTCCTTTTGTCTTCCCTCTTTCCTTTGGTTCAGATCTGTTTATACAGTACAAACGGTGGGAAGTGTGTCCATTTTTAGTTTATGGTTTCACACGTCTTGAAACTTTCTAACAGCTCACAGTACAGAGAGACCCCACTAAAGGAAACTCATGTTTGTGAAATATCCATTCACCCAGAATACATATCGGTCTGTTGCTTTCTGCTGAAACACCCATGCTCTCAGAAAATGGATCCACTTGTTTCATGGGGGCTGAAATTCCGAGAAATGAAACCAATCCCAATGTGCACTTTACTGTCTGTCTCGTTTGCTCTTTGTACAAATTTGCAGAGCTACATGGCTTTGTTACAGGCTTATGCCGTTTCTTCTCTACTTAGAGTAGAATATGGCATTCATTCTTGCTGTTGGAAAAAATTGTAAGTCTATATCACGGACTATGACCAAATCTTATTCAAAATCGGCATTTGGGTTAGGTCACGATATGCTCTTTTGAATCAATATTTATGAATATAAATGCAAGTGTCTGTGTTCTGAGTACAAGTGTTTTGATTACATTTAAGCTGCGATCCTGGGTCGATTCGTGCTGAATGATCCTTGACATCAATTTGAGTATTTTGTTTTGAACACTGATGGTTTCTTTGGTATATGTCAGCCAACCATACCCTTTAGGTTTCTCTCTGTTTGTTTGTTTGTTTGTTTGCTTGTTGTTGGTTTTGCAGACACATTAGGCCATGCATCACTCCGTTTGCTTCAATCAGAGAGTCAAATATGTGAATCAATTAAGATAGTGCTTAAAATCACCTATGATTTCCTGCTACCCTCTCCCATCTTATGGCTTTGATGTCCTCCTTGCCTTCTTCTTGTTTCTTGTTTGTAACTCACGCTTTTCTTGCATTTCCAATAATGGTTTTTCTTATTTCCATTTCATCTTGCTACTTTACTATTCAGGGTAGAATTCTCAATCTTTCTTTTAGGATAAGTTTTGAACTGCTGAATTCTTTTAAGATTTGCTGGTCTGTGAATTTCCCTAGCTCTGCCGTTATTAGAAATGGCAGTCATGTGGCATAGGCTACCCATGATTACAGCTGTATCTCATTCAGGATATGGCCTATGTCCTTGCACTCCTGCCTGTTCTGCAATATTTCTGCCGAGATATGGGCTGAAACCCCCCTGGAGGTTCTGTTGTGACTAAATTGCTTTCCTCTAGATGCATTTTCAATCACTGGGGTTATCATGAACTTTGTTGATTTGAATTATACAGCTGCAATTAGGTCTATTGGGATTCCACCTCTTTTGGACGCTGTGTAGTTCCTGAATTCGTATAGATGATTCTTTCTTGTCTTTCAGCAAGTTTCAGTCTGACTTTTCTACAATTATCTTTTCAGGCTTTTTTTGTTAATCTTGCTTTTCCATCTGGGACTCTTACGAATCATACTCTTTCATGATTTGTCTTACACCAGGCTTCAACAGCAATGTTTGCATTGGTTTGCACTTCTTTTTCTATGTCTTCTTATGATCGAGGGATTTCTGTTCCCCTGTCTTCACAGTCTTTCACGAGTCCGTTTGTATTATTAAGTCTTCT
This sequence comes from Camelus dromedarius, assembly GCF_036321535.1. Taxonomy (NCBI): domain Eukaryota; kingdom Metazoa; phylum Chordata; class Mammalia; order Artiodactyla; family Camelidae; genus Camelus; species Camelus dromedarius. The sequence continues at coordinate 6,012,860 of NW_026989731.1, forward strand.
TTGGACTGACTTTAGCCCTGGTATTGTCTCATCCTTGGGTTTTCTGATATTGTTTGTCTCTTTTTTAGAATTTCTTTTCCCCTTTCCTGGTATACTGCCTTTGTGACTCTGAGACACTGTTGTACTTCATGTTTTCCTCACCTCAGTTTTCAATACTTGCTCTGGTAGCGTTTTGCAGTGTAGATGTTTGAAAGCTTATTTTTTGGGGCTTCAAACTCTATGGAACTGAAAATTGTACTTCCTGTTTCTTTTTCTATACTTCTTTAACTCTTCTTGTTAAGTAATATCAGGTATCTAATATAGATTTATAGGGCTTTGTTAAGTGAAAATTTTAGACCATTGGGTGTAAAACGATCCATGATATTTCTGTGAGGACAATTTTCCCTAGGCATTGATGCCATGTCCTTTTCCTGTGTGTGTTGTCTGGTATATATCTAATTGCTGGTGTTGCCTTTGTTGTGATGAGCACATCATATTATTTCAATTAGTAAAACTTCGTTTTATTGCACTTACCTCACAATTCTGAAAGTGCAGAGTACACTTCCTCTTCTGGAAATGAAGCTTAAATGTTTTCAGCTTGGCATTCGTCTGTACGTCATATTGGAGTCTTTCCAAAACAGAAAACTGAGAGTGCGCTTGTGCTTTCTATTGCCAGGGGAATGTCCCAATGTTACCATTACTTCCCAGAGCTTCTCTGTCTACAGAAACACCAGTGGAAACTTATGTATGGATGTCATACATCAGGGCCTGCTGGAATGATCCCGCAGACCGATCTTTGTGTCCTCTGGGCAGTACCATGTCAGTGCCATCCAAAATGTAGCATCTGCATTTGCGAGACAATGCTGAAGGAAATTCTTCAACTTCTCACGTTGTGGACTTTGACCACTCTTCCTTGATCCCTCATCCTGGGGTCATGGGTGCACGAAAGCAACCACAGAGCTTTACTGAATTCTCTTCCTCAAACCAATCCGTAATCCCTGTCCAGGTTACGACTGTAGCAGATCCTGAAGTTTTTAATACTGATTTCAAACCCAAGGGACACTGAATCCCTGAGACCAGATGAACGACTTCTCTAGTTGAGCCCCACACGTGCTCTATTAGCAAAATGCCAAATTGATCCTGGGCCTGCAAGATGCAGTTAATGTGGCCATGGCACATATCGAAAAACTCAACCTCACACGCCAATGTGGTTGCTTTCTTACTGGTGAAACAGGTCGGTTTGCTCCCTTGATAGAACACACCACAAACCACAGCACACTCCAGATCCCTGAGACACAGCGTGTGCCATTATCTGTAGCTCTATACCTCATTTTCCGCTGCCTCTGCTAGCTCAAATTTGGCAGAACGGATATTGGTCTCAGAATCAATTGTGGGGATATTTTGTGCTGATTTCTAGGAGTTATGTCAGCCAAGCATCTGCTGTGCACTCTTCTAACACTCAGCGCATTACCTACAGTCCCATGTGTGCTGTCCGCTTGAGAGTGTGCGTCCAAGTAAAACAGAAATTCACCTTTGCTGCTCCATCAGCAGAGGTCAGATCCTGCACAGATTTCCATTTTCTACTTTGCCTTCTCCTGCTTCCAGGTTTCCTGAGGCCTCAGCCTGTCTTTGGAAGTAACAGACCACTCTTCAGAAAGTGTCCTGTGCCAAGGGCTGGGTGAGAGGAAGTTTACAATGCTGTGTATATGGGAGGGAGTGAGCGCAGGTTGCACTGGTTCTCTGCCAACTGGGCATCGATAAATCAACACTTTCCAGTTGTAATTCACAGAAATGTGATGTTTGTATAGCTCTGTTTTCTAAAAAGCCATGGTTGGAGGGATTGTCCAAAGACTCCATTTTTGACATTGTGTTGATAACACAGTTGCAGTTTTTAAGAAGGTTAATAGAATTGATTTACATGTTTTGGGATTTATATGAAAATGAAGTTAGTGTTTGAAACGTACTAAATTTACCTAGAAGTCCGACTTGTCAATTTTTGTAACAATATGTCAGCTCTAAGAAAAATGTAGACAGATAGAAAGTAAAATCGCAGTCCAAATTGTTGAAGGGGACATGTCAACTCTTTACTGTTGAAGCCTCCAACACCAACAGGAACCATGAAGTACCTATTGAAACCATGAAATAACCGAGAACCTGGGTTTCCGTTGTGCATGTGGTGCCCTAAACTCCCAATGACAAATACTGGCCAATGTTGGCATTTCAAGGGGTAATATTCCTCTCTAGGAAAGTACAAGAAAAACCAAACAAAATATATACATTTAGGCTTGATTCCAATAGCACATACAGGCATTTTAGCTATGAGAACCCTGCTGCAGGTATGCTAGGCTATTGAAAAGGAGGTGTTCTTCTATCAGTGATGAGAACGCTTAATCATCCGAACATTTTGGGTAAAGCAATTTAACACAACCAAGTCTGCACCCCCAATATATCGTGCACCCGGTGCTTGACTGAAGAGAAAGACGGTCCACAATACATGTGTCTTTAAATGCTTTCATGAATTTACAGTTCAGGTCACTATCTGACATAATATTTACCTATATATACTGTGTAGAAAAACTGAGGCCTAGTACATATTCAAGATCAGTCAAACATTCCTCTCACTTACCACACTCCCTTCACCCCAGACAAGATATAAACCCAGCATTTGCTGAATCTAGGGGAAGGTCATCATTTCTTGGTGTGAGCTAAGTATTCAATTCCCAACTAATTAAGGCGAGAGTATTTGACCTTTCAGGAGTTCACTGTTGTTCACAGAGTGTGAAGATGGAGGAACTCTGATTCTAGGAGGGGCTTGCCCTTCTCCTACTGGCTTCATTGCAGCTCAGGTTCTGTTCATTTAAAATGGATGCCTGAGTGGAAGGGAGGGAAGAGCATGTGCTTGATAGCAAGGACCAAACCTGGGAAAAGGCTTACCTGGGCTTGGTGCATTTTGGTCTGAATGGTTTGTAAATGCCCCTTGGGACCTGTGGATTCTCATGACCTCTCCAAGAACATGAGCGCTTTTATCATCTCTGCCATCTCTTCTCTTTTAGACGTCAGGGATCATGGAGCCGTTCTTGGAGCAGAGAATGGAGTAACTTTCTCAAGTGCACGTTGACACTCCGAATGTTTCTGCCAGTATCACAGAGGTTCAGTATGTCTCATGAATGTCTTTCGAGCCTGGTATTCCCTAGAGATGTCTCCATGCCGGTATTCTCCATTGTAGCGGAACAACTCTCATCAATATGTTCGCATCTCTCCTCAATCCGTGCAGCCAGCTTTTCTGCCAGCTTCTCTTCGTGTCTCCCATAAAGTCGACTTCAACAGAACTGGGCAAGTCTGAAAGTACCTCGGAGCCTCACCAGTAAGCTGATGACAGGCAGATCTTCCACTGTCTGCCCTCTCAGGTTCTGGAAACTTACCCGTGAACTTAGGTCTTTGGGCAGCAGCATTATCTCGAACTTACACAGCGTCCAGAACAAAAGACTTAAGCCAATCTCCACAAAGGGCGGCAGCCCCTCCATCACACTGATCCACCCACAGAATTCTGCCCAATTACATTGGATCCACCAGCCACAACAAGCCTCGCAGTACACACCAAGTTTCCACCTAGAATCCAACCGGTAACTGCCATCCCCAATGGTTGCTGAATAGTGTCAGTGTTGGGGGATGGGCTGCATCAAACAAGAGGTTCCTAAGTTAAATGTGATTCTATCCACTAGCGTTCCATTGTCCTTTTGTCTTCCCTCTTTCCTTTGGTTCAGATCTGTTTATACAGTACAAACGGTGGGAAGTGTGTCCATTTTTAGTTTATGGTTTTACACGTCTTGAAACTTTCTAACAGCTCACAGTACAGAGAGACCCCACTAAAGGAAACTCATGTTTGTGAAATATCCATTCACCCAGAATACATATCGGTCTGTTGCTTTCTGCTGAAACACCCACGCTCTCAGGAAATGGATCCAATTTTTTCATGGGGGCTGAAATTCCGAGAAATGAAACCAATCCCAATGTGCACTTTACTGTCTGTCTCGTTTGCTCTTTGTACAGTTTTGCAGAGCTAATTGTCTTTGTTATAGTCTTATGCCGTTTCTTCTCTACTTAGGGTAGAATATGGCATTCATTCTTGCTGTTGGAAAAATTGTAAGTCTATATCACGGACTATGACCAAATCTTATTCAAAATCGGCATTTGGGTTAGGTCACGATATGCTCTTTTGAATCAATATTTATGAATATAAATGCAAGTGTCTGTGTTCTGAGTACAAGTGTTTTGATTACATTTAAGCTGCGATCCTGGGTCGATTCGTGCTGAATGATCCTTGACATCAATTTGAGTATTTTGTTTTGAACAGTGATGGTTTCTTTGGTATATGTCAGCCAACAATACCCTTTAGGTTTCTCTCTGTTTGTTTGTTTGTTTGTTTGATTGTTGTTGGTTTTGCAGACACATTAGGCCATGCATCACTCCGTTTGCTTCAATCAGAGAGTCAAATATGTGAATCACTTAAGATAGTGCTTAAAATCACCTATGATTTCCTGCTACCCTCTCCCATCTTATGGCTTTGTTGTCCTCCTTACCTTCTTCTTGTTTCTTGTTTGTAACTCACGCTCTTCTTGCATTTCCAATAATGGTTTTTCTTATTTCCATTTCATCTAGCTACTTTACTATTCAGGGTAGAATTCTCAATCTTTCTTTTAGGATAAGTTTTGAACTGCTGAATTCTTTTAAGATTTGCTGGTCTGTGAATTTCCCTAGCTCTGCCGTTATTAGAAATGGCAGTCATGTGGCATAGGCTACCCATGATTACAGCTGTATCTCATTCAGGATATGGCCTATGTCCTTGCACTCCTGCCTGTTCTGCAATATTTCTGCCGAGATATGGGCTGAAACCCCCCTGGGGGTTCTTTTGTGACTAAATTGCTTTCCTCTAGATGCATTTTCAATCACTGGGGTTATCATGAACTTTGTTGATTTGAATTATACAGCTGCAATTAGGTCTATTGGGATTCCACCTCTTTTGGACGCTGTGTAGTTCCTGAATTCTTATAGATGATTCTTTCTTGTCTTTCAGCAAGTTTCAGTCTGACTTTTCTACAATTATCTTTTCAGGCTTTTTTTGTTAATCTTGCTTTTCCATCTGGGACTCTTACGAATCATACTCTTTCATGATTTGTCTTACCCCAGGCTTCAACAGCAATGTTTGCATTGGTTTGCACTTCTTTTTCTATGTCTTCTTCTGATCGAGGGATTTCTGTTCCCCTGTCTTCACAGTCTTTCACGAGTCCGTTTGTATTATTAAGTCCGCTTTGGACTGACTTTAGCCCTGGTATTGTCTCATCCTTGGGTTTTCTGATATTGTTTGTCTCGTTTTTAGTATTTCTTTTCCCCTTTCCTTGTATACTGCCTTTGTGATTCTGAGACACTGTTGTACTTCATGTTTTCCTCACCTCCGTTTTCAATACTTGCTCTGGTAGCGTTTTGCAGTCTAGATGTTTGAAAGCTTATTTTTTGGGGCTTCAAACTCTATGGAACTGAAAATTGTACTTCCTGTTTCTTTTTCTATACTTTTTTACCTCTTCTTGTCAAGTAATATCATGTATCTAATATAGATTTATAGGGCTTTGTTAAGTGAAAATTTTAGACCATTGGGTGTAAAAAGATCCATGATATTTCTGTGAGGACAATTTTTCCTAGGCATTGATGCCATGTCCTGTTACTGTGTGTGTTGTCTGAGATATTTCTAATTGCTGGTGTTGCCTTTGTTGTGATGAGCACATCATATTATTTCAATTAGTAAAACTTCGTTTTATTGCACTTACCTCACAATTCTGAAAGTGCATAGTACACTTCCTCTTCTGGAAATGAAGCTTAAATGTTTTCAGCTAGGCATTCTGCTGTACGTCATATTGGAGTCTTTCCAAAACAGCAAACTGAGAGTCCGCTTGTGCTTTCTATTGCCAGGGGAATGTCCCAATGTTACCAGATCTTCCCAGAGTTTCTCTGTCTACAGAAACACCTGTGGAAACATATGTATGGATGTCATATATCAGGGCCTGCTAGAATGATCCCGCAGACCGATCTTTGTTTCCTCTGGGCAGTACCATGTCAGTGCCATCCAAATTGTAGCATCTGCATTTGGGAGATAATTCTGAAGGAAATGCTTGAACTTCTCACGTTGTGGACTTTGACCACTCTTCCGTGATCCCTCATCCTTGGGTCATGGGTGCACGAATGCAACCCCAGAGCTGTACCGATTTCTCTTCCTCAAACCAATTCGTAATCCCTGTCCAGGTTACGACTGTAGCACATCCTGAATCTTTTAATACTGAATCAATCCAAAGGGCCACTGAATCCCTGAGACCAGATGCACGACTTCTCTAGTTGAGCCTCACACGTGCTCTATTGGCAAAATTCCAAATTGATCCTGGGCCTGCAAATTCAGTGAATGTGGCCATGGCACATATCGAAAATCTCAAACTCACACGCCAATGTGGTTGCTTTCTTACTGTGGTAACAAGTCTCTTTGCTCTCTTGATAAAACCCACCACAACACACAACGCACTCCAGATCCCTGAGACTCTGCGTGTGCCATTATCTGTAGCTCTATACCTCATTTTCCGCTGCCTCTGCTAGCTCAAATTTGGCAGAACGTATCTTGGTCTCAGAATCAATTGTGGGGAGAGTTTTTGCTGATTTCTATGAGTTATGTCAGCCAAGCATCTGCTGTGCACCCTTCTAACACTCAGCGCATTACCTACATTCCCATGTGTGCTGTTCGCTTCAGAGTGTGCGTCCAAGTAAAACAGAGTTTCACCTTAGTTTCTCCATCAGCAGAGGTCAGATCCTGCACAGATTTCCATTTCCTACTTTGCCTTCTCCTGCTTCCAGGTTTCCTGAGGCCTCAGCCTGTCTTTGGAAGTAACAGACCACTCTTCAGAAAGTGTCCTGTGCCAAGGGATTGGTGAGTCGAAGTTTACATTTCTGTGTACATGTGAAGGAGTGAGCGCAGGTTGAAATGGTTCTCTGCCAACTGGGCATCGATAAATCAACACTTTCCAGAAGTAATTCACAGAAATGTGATGATTGTTTAGCTCTGATTTCTATAAAGCCATGGTTGGAGGGATTGTCCGAAGACTCCAATTTTGACATTGTTTGATAACAGAGTTGCAGTTTTTAAGAATGTTAATAAAATTGATTTACATGTTTTGGGATTTATATGAAAATGAAGTTAGTGTTTGAAACTTACTAAATTTTCCTAGAAGTCTGACTTCTCAATTTTTCTAACATTATGTCAGCTCTAAGAAAAATGTAGACAGATAGAAAGTAAAATCGCTGTCCAAATTGTTGAAGGGGACATGTCAACTCTTTACTTTTGAAGCCTCCAACACCAACAGGAACCATGAAGTACCTATTGAAACCATGAAATAACCGAGAACCTGGATTTCCGTTGTGCATGTGGTGCGCTATACTCCCAATGACACATACTGGCCAATGTTGGCATTTCAAGGGGTAACATTCCTCTCTAGGAAAGTACAAGAAAAACCAAACAAAATATATACATTTAGGCTTGATTCCAAAAGCACATACAGGCATTTTAGCTATGAGAACCCTGCTGCAGGTATGCTAGGCTATTTAAAAGCAGGTGTTCTTCTATCAGTGATGAGAACGCTTAATCATCCGATCATGTTGTGTAAAGCAATTTAACACAACCAAATCTGCACCCCCAATATATCGTGCAACCGTTGCTTGACTGAAGACAAAGACGGTCCATAATACCTGTGTCTTTAAAGGCTTTCATGTCTTTTACAGTTCAGGTCACAATCTGATATAATATTTACCTATATATACTGTCTTGAAAAACTGAGGCCTAGTACATATTCAAGTTCAAAGTTTCCTCTCGCTAACCACACTTCCTTCACCCCAGACAAGACATAAACCCAGCATTTGCTGAATCTAGGGGAAGGTCATCATTTCTTGGTGTGAGATAAGTATTAAATCCCCAACTATTTTAAGCGAGAGTATATGACCTTTCAGGATTTCACAGTTGTTCACAGAGTGTGAAGATGGAGGAACTCTGATTCTAGGAGGGGCTTGCTCTTCTCCTACTGGCTTCATTGCAGCTCAGGTTCTGATCCTTTAAAATGGATGCCTGAGTGGTGGGGAGGGAAGAGCAAGTGCTTGATAGCAAGACCCAAACCTGGGAAAAGGCTTACCTGGGCTTGGTGCATTTTGGTATGAATGGATTGTAAATGCCCCTTGGGACCTGTGGATTCTCATGACCTCTTCCAAGAACATGAGCGCTTTTATCATCTCTGCCATCTCTTCTCTTTTAGACGTCAGGAATCTTGGAGCCATTCTTGGAGCAGAGAATTGAGTGACTTTCTCAAGTGCACGTTGACACTCCGAAAGTTTCTGCCAGTATCACAGAGGTTCAGTAAGTTTCATGAATGACTTTCGAGCCTGGTATTCTCTAGAGATGTCTCCATGCCGGTATTCTCCATTGTAGCGGAACAACTCTCATCAATATGTTCGCATCTCTCCTCAATCCGTGCAGCCAGCTTTTCTGCCAGCTTCTCTTCGTGTCTCCCATAAAGTCGACTTCAACAGGACTGGGCAAGTCTGAAAGTACCTCGGAGCCTCACCAGTAAGCTGATGACAGGCAGATCTTCCACTGTCTGCCCTCTCAGGTTCTGGAAACTTACCCGTGAACTTAGGTATTTGGGCAGCAGAATTATCTCGAACTTACACAGCGTCCCGTACAAAAGACCTAAGCCAATCTCCACAGAGGGCGGCAGCCCCTCCATCACACTGATCCACCCACAGAATTCTGCCCAGTTACCTTGGATCCACCAGCCACAACAAGCCTCGCGGTACACACCAAGATTCCTCCTAGAATCCAACCGGTAACTGCCATCCCCAATGGTTCCTTAATATTGTCATTGTTGGGGGAGGGGCTGCATTAAACGAGAGGTTCCTAGGTTAAATGTGATTCTATCCACTAGCGTGCCACTGTCCTTTTATCTTCCCTCTTTCCTTAGTTTCAGATCTGTGTATACAGTACAAACGGTGGGAAGTGTGTCAATTTTTAGTTTATGGTTTCACACGTCTTGAAACTTTCTAACAGCTCACATTACACAGAGACCCCACTAAAGGAAAGTCATGTTTTTGTAATATCCATTCACCCAGAAAACATATTCGTCTGTTGCTTTCTGCTGAAACACCCACGCTCTCAGAAAATGGATCCACTTGTTTCATGGGGGCTGAAATTCCGAGAAATGAAACCAATCCCAATGTGCACTTTACTGTCTGTCTCGTTTGCTCTTAGAACTGTTTTACAGATCTACTTGTATTTGTTATAGGCTTATGCCGTTTCTTCTCTACTTAGGGTAGAATATGGCATTCATTCTTGCTTTTGGAAGAATTGTAATTCTATATCACGGACTATGACCAAATGTTATTCATAATCGGCATTTGGGTTAGGTCACGATATGCTCTTTTGAATCAATATTTATGAATAATATTGCACGCGTCTGTGTTCTGAATACAAGTGTGTTGAGTACATTTAAGCTGCGATACTGTGTCGGTGCGTGCTGAATAATCTTTGACATCAATTTGAGTATTTTGTTTTGAATACTCATGGTTTCTTTGGTATATGTCAGCCAACCGTACCCTTTTGATGTCTCTCTGTTTGTTTGATTTTTTGTTTGTTTGCTTGTTGTTGGGTTTGCAAACACTTTAGGTCATGCATCACTCCGTTTGCTTCAATCAGAGAGTCATATAAGTGAATCACATAAGATAGTGCTTAAAATCACCTATGATTTCCTACTACCCTCTCCCATCTTATGGCTTTGATGTCCTCCTTGCCTTCTTCTTGTTTCTTGTTTGTAACTCACGCTCTTCTTGCATTTCCAATAATGGTTTTTCTTATTTCCATTTCATCTTGCTACTTTTCTATTCAGGGTAGAATTGTCAATCTTTCTTTTAGGATAAGTTTTGAACTGCTGAATTCTTTTAAGCTTTGCTGGTCTGTGAATTTCCCTAGCTCTGCCGTTATTAGAAATGGCAGTCATGTGGCATAGGCTACCCATGATTACAGCTTTTTCTCATTCAGGATATGGCCTATGTCCTTGCACTCCTCCCTTTTCTGCAATATTTCGGCTGTGATATGAGCTGAAACCCCTCTGGAGGTTCTGTTGTGACTAAATGCTTTCCTGTAGATGCATTTTAAATCACTGGGGTGATCATGAACTTTGTTGATTTGAATTATACAGCTGCAAGTAGGTCTATTGGGATTCCAACTCCTTTGGACGCTGTGTAGATACTGAATTCTTATAGATGTTACTTTCTTGTTTTTCAGAAAGTATCAGTCTGAATGTTATACAATTATCATTTCAGGCTTTTTTTTAATCTTGCTTTTCCATCTGGGACTCTTAAGAATCTTACTCTTTCATGCTTTGTCTTACCCCAGGCTTCAACAGCATTGTTTGCATAGGTTTGCAATTCATTTTCCTATATCTTTTCTGATCGAGGAATTTCTGTTCCCCTGTCTTCACAGACTTTCACGAGTCCATCTGCATTATCAAGTCTGCTTTGGACTGAATTTAGCCATGTTATTGTCTCATCCTTGGGTTTTCTGATGCTGTTTGGCTCATTTTTAGAGTTTCTCTTCCCTTTCCGGGTATACTGCCTTTTGTGATTCTGAGACACTGTTGTACTTCATGTTTTCCTCACCTCAGGTTTCAATACTTCCTCTGGTAGCGTTTTGCAGTCTAGATGTTTGAAAGCTTATTTTTCAGGCCTTCAAAATCTTTGGAACTGAAAATGGTACTTCCTGTTTCTTATACTATAGTTCATTATCTCTACTGGTCAAGTAATATCAGGTATCTAATATAGAATTATAGGGCTTTGATAAGTGAAAATTTTAGACAATTGGGTGTACAAAGTTCCATGATATTTCTGTGAGGACAATTTTCCCTAGGCATTGATGCCATGTCCTGTTCCTGTGTGTGTTGTCTGGTATATCTCTAATTGCTTGTGTTGCCTTTGTTGTGATGAGCACACCATATTATTTCAATTAGTAAAACTTCGTTTTATTGCACTTACCTCACAATTCTGAAAGTGCAGGGTACACTTCCTCTTCTGGAAATGAAGCTTAAAGGTTTTCAGCTCGTCGTTCTGCTTTACATAATATTGGAGTCTTTCCAGAACAGCAAACTGAGAGTGCGCTTGGGCTTTCTCTTGCCATGGGAATGTCCAAATGTTACCAGTTCTTCCCAGAGCTTCTCTGTCTACAGAAACAACAGTGGAAACATATGTATGGATGTCATATATCAGGGCCTGCTGGAATGATGCCGCAGACCGATCTTTGTGTCCTCTGGGCAGTACCATGCCAGTGCCATCCAAATTGTAGCATCTGCATTTGGGAGATAATGCTGAAGGTAATGCTTCAACTTCTCACGTTGTGGACTTTGACCACTCTTCCTTGATCCCTCATCTTTGGGTCATGGGTGCATGTATGCAACCACAGAGCTGTACCGAATTCTCTTCCTCAAACCAATCCGTAATCCCTGTCCAGATTACGACTGTAGCAAATCCTGAAGCTTTTAATACTGATTTCATACACAAGGGCCACTGAATCCTTCAGACCAGATTCACGGCTTCTCTATTTGAGAACCACACGTGCTCTATTGGCAAAATGCCAAATTGATCCAGGGCCGGAAAGATGCACTGGATGTGGCCATGGCACATATCGAAAACTCAACTTCACATGCCAATGTGGTTGTTTCTTACTGGGGTAACAGGTCAGTTTGCTCTCTTGATAGAACCCACCAGAACCCACAACACACTCCAGAGCCCTGAGACTCAGCGTGTGCCATTATCTGTAGATCTATATCTCATTTTCCGCTGCCTCTGCTAGCTAAACTTTGCAGGTCGGATCTTGGTCTCAGAATCATTTATGGGGATATTTTGTGCTGATTTCTATGAGTTATGTCAGCCAAGAATCTGCTGTGCACTCTTCTAACACTCAGCGCATTACCTACAGTCCCATGTGTTCTGTCCGCTTGAGAGTGTGCGTCCAAGTAAAACAGAGTTTCACCTTTGCAGCTACATCAGCAGAGGTCAGATCCTGCACAGATTTCCATTCTCTACTTTGCCTTCTCCTGATTCCAGGGTTCCTGAAGCCTCATCCTGTCATTGGAAGTAACAGGCCACTCTTCATATAGTGTCCTGTGACATGGGCTGGGTGAGTGGATGTTTACATTGCTGTGTACATGCGAGGGAGTGAGCGCAGGTTGCACTGGTTCTCTGCCAACTGGGCATCGATAAATCAACACTTTCCAGATGTAATTCACAGAAATGTGATATTTGTTTAGCTCTGTTTTCTATAAATCCATGGTTGGAGGGATTGTCCGAAGACTCCAATTTTGACATTGTGTTGATAACACAGTTGCAGTTTTTAAGAAGGTTAATAGAATTGATTTACATGTTTTGGGATTTATATGAAAATGAAGTTAGTGTTTAAAACGTACTAAATTTACCTAGAAGTCCGACTTGTCAATTTTTGTAACAATATTTCAGCTCTAAGAATAATGTAGACAGTTAGAAAGTAAGATCGCAGTCCAAAATGTTGAAGGGGACATGTCAACTCCTTACTGTTGAAGCCTCCAACACCAACAGGAAACATGAAGTACCTATTGAAACCATGAAATAACCGAGAACCTGGGTTTCCGTTGTGCATGTGGTGTCCTATACTCCCAATGACACATACTGGCCAATGTTGGCATTTCAAGGGGTAATATTCCTCTCTAGGAAAGTACATGAAAAACCAAACAAAATATATACATTTAGGCTTGATTCCAAAAGCACATACAGGCATTTTAGCTATGAGAACCCTGCTGCAGCTATGCTAGGCTATTGAAAACAGGTGTTCTTCTATCAGTGATGAGAACGCTTAATCATCCGGTCATGTTGTGTAAAGCAATTTAACACACCCGTGTGCACTTCCAAGATTTCGTGTACCCGGGGCTTGATTGAAAAGTTAGATGTTCCAAATAACATGAGTCTTTAATGTCTTTCACTACTTTTACAGTTGAGTTCACTATCTGACTTATAATATTTGATTATACTCTCTTGAAATACTGAGGCATAATACATATTCAAGTTCAGTAAAAGAGTTCCCTCACTTACAACACTCCCTTCACCCCAAAGAAGACATAAAAAAAGCATTTGCTCAGTCTAGGGAAAGGTCATCATTTCTTTGTGTGAGATGATTACTCAATTCCTATCTATCTTAGTCAAAAATATTTGACCTTTAAAGATTTCACTGTAGTTCACAGAGTGTGAAGATGGAGGAACTCTGATTCTAGGAGGGGCTTGCTCTTCTCCTACTGTCTTCATTGCAGCTCAGGATCTGATCCTTTAAAATGGATGCCTGAGTGGAGGGGAGGGAAGAGCAAGTGCTTGATAGCAAGGCCCAAACCTGGGAAAAGGCTTACCTGGGCTTGGTGCATTTTGGTCTGAATGGTTTTTAAATGCCCCTTGGGACCTGTGGATTCTCATGACCTCTTCCAAGAACATGAGCACTTTATCATGTCTGCCATCTCTTCTCTTTTAGACGTCAGGAATCTTGGAGCCGTTCTTGGAGCAGAGAATGGAGTGACATTCTCAAGTGCACGTTGACACTCCGAATGTTTCTGCCAGTATCACAGAAGTTCAGAAGGTCTCATGAATGTCTTTCGAGCCTGGTATTCTCTAGAGATGTCTCCATGCCGGTATTCTCCATTGTAGCGGAACAACTCTCATCAATATGTTCGCATCTCTCCTCAATCCATGCAGCCAGCTTTTCTGCCAGCTTCTCTTCGTGTCTCCCATAAAGGCGACTTCAACAGGACTGGGCAAGACTGAAAGTACCTCGGAGCCTCACCAGTAAGCTGATGAAAGGCAGTTCTTCCACTGTCTGCCCTTTCAGCTTCTGGAAACTTACCCGTGAACTTAGGTCTTTGGACAGCAGCATTATCTCGAACTTACACAGCTTCCTGATCAAAAGAATTAAGCCAATCTCCACAAAGGGCGGCAGCACCCCCATCACACTGATCCACCCACAGAATTCTGCCCAGTTACCTTGGATCCACCCGCCACAAGAAGCCTCCCTGTACACACCAAGATTCCACCTGGAATCCAACCGGTAACTGCCATCCCCAATGGTTGCTGAATAGTGTCAGTGTTGGGGGAGGGGCTGCATCAAACGAGAGGTTCCTAATTTAAATGTGATTCTATCCACTAGCGTGCCATTGTCCTTTTAACTTCCCTCTTTCCTTTGGTACATATCTGTATATACAGTACAAACGGAGGGAAGTGTGCCCATTTTTAGTTTATGGTTTAACACGTCTTGAAACTTTCTAACATTTCACAGTTCACAGACACCCCACTAAAGAAACTGATGTTTGTGTAATATCCATTCACCCAGAATACATATCCGTCTGTTGCTTTCTGCTGAAAAACCCACGCTCTCAGAAAATGGATCCATTTGTTTCATGGGGGCTGAAATTCCGAGAAAAGAAACCAGTCCCATTGTGCACTTTATTGTCTGTCTCGTTTGCTCTTAGTACAGTTTTGAAGAGCTATTTGCTTTGTTGTAGGCTTATGCCGTTTCTTCTCTACGTAGTGTAGAATATGGCATTCATTCTTGCTTTTGGAAGAATTGTAAGTCTATATCACGGACTATGACCAAATCTTATTCAAAATCGTCATTTGGGTTAGGTCACTATATGCTCTTTTGAATCAATATTTATGAATATTAATGCACACGTCTGTGTTCTGAATACAAGTGTGTTGAGTACATTTAAGCTGCGATACTGGGTCGATGCGTGCTGAAAGATCCTTGACACCCTTTTTAGTATTTTGTTTTGAATACTCATGGTTTCTTTGGTATATGTCAGCCAACCGTACCCTTTTGGTGTCTCTCTGTTTGTTTGATTGTTTGTTTGTTTGCTTGTTGTTGGTTTTGCAAACACATTAGGCCATGCATCACTCCGTTTGCTTCAATCAGAGAGTCATATATGTGAATCACTTAAGATAGTTCTTAAAATCACCTATGATTTCCTGCTACCCTCTCCCATCTTACGGCTTTGATGTCCTCCTAGCCTTCTTCTTGTTTCTTGTTTGTAACTCACGCTCTTCTTGCATTTCCAATAATGGTTTTTCTTATTTCCATTTCATCTTGCTACTTTTCTATTCAGGGTAGAATTGTCAATCTTTCTTTTATGATATGTTTGGAACTGCTGAATTCTTTTAAGATTTGCTGGTCTGTGAATTTCCCTAGCTCTGCCGTTATTAGAAATGGCAGTCATGTGGCATAGGCTACCCATGATTACAGCTTTTTCTCATTCAGGATATGGCCTATGTCCTTGCACTCCTCCCTGTTCTGAAATATTTCGGCCGAAATATGAGCTGAAACCCCTCTGGAGGTTCTGTTTTGGCTAAATTACTTTCCTGTGGATGCATTTTAAATCACTGGGGTGATCATGAACTTTGTTGATTTGAATTATACAGCTGCAAATATGTGTATTGGGATTCCAACTCCTTTGGACGCTGTGTAGTTCCTGAAATCGTATAGATGAACCTTTCTTGGCTTTCAGCATGTTTCATTGTGATTTTTCTTCAAATACCTTTTCAGAATTTTTTTTTTATCTCTTGCTTTTCCATTTATGACACTTGTGAATACTGTTCTTTCATTCTTTGTCTTACCCCAGGATTCAACCTCGATGTTTGCATTGGTTTGCACTTGCTTTTCTATGTCTTCTTCTGATGAGGGATTTCTGTTCCCCTGTCTTCACAGTCATTCACGAGTCCCTCTGCATTATCTAGTCTGCTTCGGACTGACTTTAGCCCAGTTATTATCTCATCCATTGAGTTTTCTTATATTATTTGGTTCTTCTTTAGAGTTTCCCTTCCCCTTTTCATGTATTCTGCCTTTTGTGATTCTGAGACACTGTTGTTCTTCAGTGTTTTCCTCACCTCCGTTTTCAATGCTTGCTCTGGTAGCATTTTTCCGTCTAGTTGCTTGAAACTTATTGTTTTGGCCTTCAAACTCTCTGGAACTGAAATGGTACTTCTGGTTTCTTTTCCTATACTTCTTTTTCTCTACATGTCAAGTACTATGTGTTAACTAATATACACTTACAAGGCTTGGTTAAGTGAAAACTTTAGACTTTGGTGTACGCAATTCCATGATATTTATGTGAAGACAATTTTCCCTAGACATTGATGCCATGTCCTGTTCCTGTGTGTGTTGTCTGTTATATCTCTAATAGCTGGTGATGCCTTTGTTGTGATGAACACAGTGTAATATTTCAATTAGTATATCCTCATTTGTATTATGCTAATCTCACATCTGAATGTGCACAGGGCACTTCCTCTATTGGAAATGAAACTTCTGGAGGGTTTCAGCTCTGCATTCTTCTGTATGTCATATTGGTGTGTTTCAAACCCAGCCAACAGACAGTGTGCTTGTAATTTTTATTTTCATGGGATTGTCCCAATGTTACCAGTTCTTCCCAGAGCTTCCCTGTCTTCAGAAAAACAAGTGGAAACATATGTATGGATGTCATACTTCAGGGCCTGCTGGAATGATCCCGCAGACTGACCTATGTGCCCTCTGTGCAGTACCATGTCAGTGCCATCCAAAATGTAGCTTCTTCATTTTTAGATAATGCTGAAGGATATGCTTCATCTTCTCACTCTGTGGAATTAGACCACTCTTCCTTGTTCTCTCATCCTTGTGTCATGGGTTCACGAAGGCAACCACAGAGCTTTTCCACATACTCTGCCTCAAACCAGACCATAATCCCAGTCCAGGTTACGAATGTAGCATATCCTAAATCTTTTAACAGTGATTTCAACCCCAACGCCTCTGTAAACCTCAGACTAGATGCATGATAATGCTGATTGAGCTGCACACGTTCTCTATTTGAAAAATGCCAAATTGGTCCCTTATACTGTGGATGCAGTGGATGAGGCTATAGGACATATTGATAAACTCAACCTCACACGCCAGTGTGGTTGATTTCTCACTGAGGTCACAGTTCTGTTTGCTGTCTTGATAGGACCCACCATAACCCACAACGCACTCTAGATCCCTGAGTTCTCCGTGTGAAGTCATCCATAGCCCTATCCCCCTTTTTCCGCTGCGTCTGCTAGCTCAAATTTGGCAGTTCGGATCTTGGTCTCAGATTCAATTGTGGGGATATATTGTGCTGATTGCTTTGAGTTCTGTCAGCCAAGCATCTGCTGTGCACTCTTCTAACACTCAGCGCATCACCTTCAATCCCATGTGTGCTGCCCGCTTGAGAGTGTGCGTCCAAGTAAAACAAAGTTTCACCACTGATGCTCCATTACCAGAGGTCAGATCCTGCACTGGTTTCCATTCTCTACATTGCCTTTTCCTGCTTCCAGGTTTTCTGAGGCTTCATCCTGTCTTTCGATATAACAGACCATCCTTCAGCAAGTTTCCTGTGCCAAGGGCTGGGTGAGTGGATGTTTACATTTCTGTGTACATGGGACGGAGTGAGCACAGGTTACACTTATTCTCTGCTAACTGAGCATTGATAAATCAACACATTCCTGATATAATTCAAAGAAATGTGATGTTTGATTAGCTCTGTTTTCTTTACAGCCATGGTGGGTGGGTTTGTTCGTAGACTTCAATTTTGACAAGTGTTGATAACTCAGTTGCTGTTTTTAAGAATGTTAATAGAATTGATTTACATGTTTTGGGATTTATAAGAAAATGAAGTTAGAATTTGAAACATACTAAATCCACCTAGATGCCAGACATGTCAATTTTGTAAGATTATGTCAACTCTAAGAAAAATATAGAAAGATATAAAGTAAAAATGCTGTCCAATATGTTGAAGGGGATATGTCAACTCTTTATGTTGAAGCCTCCAACACCAACCGGAACCATGAAGTGTCTATTGGAACCATGAAATAACCGAGAACCTGGGTTTCCCTTGTACATGTGGTTCCCTATACTCCCAATGACACATACTGGCCAATGTTGGAATTTCAAGGGTAACATTATTCTTTAGGGAAATACAACAAAAACCAAACAATATATATACATTTAGGCTTGATTCCAAAAGCACCTACAGGCATTTTAGCTATGAGAATCCTGATGCACCTATGCTAGGCAATTGAGAACCAGGTGTTCTTGTATCATTGATGAGAACGTTTAATCATCCCATCATATTGCGTACAACAATTTAACTAAACCAAGTGTGGACCCCCATGATATCGTGCACCCGCGTCTTGACAGAAGTCTAAGACGCTCTACAATAACTGTGTCTTTAATGTCTTTCAAAACTTTTACAATTCAGTTCACTATCTGTCTTATAATATTCCTCTATACTTTATAAAAACATGAGGCCGAATACATATTCAAGTTCAGTCAAAGTTTCCCCTCACTTACCACACTCCCTTCACCCCAAAGAATACATAACCCCAGCATTTGCTGAATCTAGGTGTAGGTCATCATTTCTTTGTGTGAGCTAAGTATTCAATTCCTATCTATTTAATCGAGAGTATTTGACCTTTAAGGAGTTCACCGTTGTTCAAAGAGTGTGAATTTGGAGGAACTCTGATTCTAGGAGGGGCTTGCTCTTCTCCTACTGGCTTCATTGCATCTCAGGTTCTGATCCTTTAAAATGGATGCCTGAGTGGAGGGGAGGGAAGAGCAAGTGCTTGATAGCAAGGCCCAAACCTGGGAAAAGGCTTACCTGGGCTTGGTGCATTTTGGTCTGAATGGTTTGTAAATGCCCCTTGGGACCTGTGGATTCTCATGACCTCTTCCAAGAACATGAGCGCTTTTATCAACTCTGCCATCTCTTCTCTTTTAACCTTCAGGAATCTTGGACCCGTTCTTGGAGCAGGGAATTGAATAAATTTCTCTAGTGCACGTTGACACTCCGTACATTTCTACCAGTATCACTGAGGTTCAGTAGGTCTCATGAAAGGCTTTTGAGCCTGTATTCTCTAGAGATGTCTCCATGCCGGTATTCTCCATTGTAGCAGAACAACTCTCATCAATATGTTCTCATCTCAGCTCAATCAGTCCAGCCAGCTTTTCTGCCAGGTTCTCTTCGTGTCTTCCATAAAGTTGACTTCAACAGGACTGGGAAGACTGAAAGTAACTCGGAGCCTCACCAGTAATCTGATGATAGGCAGATCTTTCACTGTCTGCAATTTCAGTTTCTGGAAACTTACCCTTGAACTCCGGTCTTAGGGCAGCAGCAGTAACTCGAACTAACACAGTTTCCTGAGAAAAAGACAAAAGCCAATCTCCACAGAGGGCAGCAACCCATTCATCACACTGATCCACCGACCGAATTCTGCCCAGTTACCTTGGATCCACCAGCCACAAAAAGCCTCGCTGTACACACCAACATTCCATCTGGAATTCCATCCGATAAATGCCTTCCCCAATGTTTGCTGCACATTTACAGTGATGGGGGAGGGGCTGCATTAAAATAGAGGTTCCTAAGTGATATGTGATTCAATCCACTAGCGTCCCATGGTCCTTTTTTCTTCCCTCTTTCCTTTTTCCCAATCTTTTTACTCTGTACAACCTGAAGGAATTGTGTTCATTTACAGTTTACGGTTTCACACATCTTGAAACATTCTAACAGTTCACAGTACAAAGAGACCCACTAAAGAAAACTCATGTTTGTGTAAAATCCATTCACTCAGAATACATATCCTTCTGTTGCTTTCTGCTGAAACACCCACACTCTCAGAACATGGATCCATTTTTTTCATGGGTGTGAAATTCCAAGAAGTGAAACCAATCCCAATGTGCACTTTACTGTCTGTCTCGTTTGCTCTTAGTACAGTTTTGCAGAGCTACTTGTCTTTGCTATACTCTTATGCCATTTCTTCTTTAAGTAGGGTAGAATATGGCCTTCGTTCATTCTGTTGGAAGACTTGTAAGCCTTTATCATGTTCTATGACCCAATATTATTCAAAACC
Organism: Camelus dromedarius; assembly: GCF_036321535.1. Lineage (NCBI taxonomy): Eukaryota > Metazoa > Chordata > Mammalia > Artiodactyla > Camelidae > Camelus > Camelus dromedarius. The sequence goes on from NW_026989731.1 coordinate 6,032,867, forward strand.
GTCATTTGATTTGGGTCATGATGTGCACTTATGAATCAATATTTATGAATATTAATGCACGCATCTGTTTTTGAATACAAGTGTGTTGAGTACATGCTAGCCGCCATACTGGGTTGATGCATGCTGAATGATCCTTGACATCACTTTGAGTATTTTGTATTGAATATCTATGGTTATTTGGTATATGTCAGCAAACTTTAACCTTTTGGTGTTTGTTTGTTTGTTTGATTGTTTGTTTTGCAAACACATTAGGCCATGCCTCTCTCCTTTTGCTTCAGACAGTCATATAAGATGATTCACTTAAGATAGTGCTTAAAATCACCTATGATTTCCTGCTAAAATCTCCCATGTTTAGGATTGTGATGTCTTCTTTGCCTTCTTCCTGTATCTTCTTTGCAACTCATGCTCTTCTTGCGTTTCCAATAATGGTTTTCTTATTTCAATTTCATCTTGCTACTTTTTTTTTCAGGGAAGGATTCTCAACTTGTTTTTTAGGATCAGTTTCAAACTGCTGAATTCTTTTAAGGTTTGCCAGTCAGTGAAATTCCCTAGCTCTGCCGTTCTTAGTAATGGCGATCATTTGGCATTGGCTACCCTAGATTGCAGCTTTTTCTCATTCAGGATATGGCCTATGTCCTGGCACTCCTCCCTGTTTTGCAAAATTTCTGCCGAGATATGAGCTGAAATGCCTCTGGTGGTTCTGTTGTGACTAAGTTGCTTTCCTCAAGGTGCATTTTAGATCACTGGGATGATCATGAACTTTGTTTATTTGAATTCTACAGCTGATTGTTTGTCTATTGCTATTTCACCTACTTTGGATAATTTGTAATTCCTGAATTCGTATAGATGATCCTTTCTTGGCTTTCAGCATGTTTCATTGTGATTTTTGTACAAATACCTTTTCAGAATTTTTTATTTCATCTATTTCTTTTCCACTTGGGACTCTTATGAATCCTATTCTTCCATTCATTTTCTTACCCCAGGATTCAACAGCGATGTTAGCGTTGGTTTGCACTTGGTTTTCTATGCCTTCTTCTGATCGAAGGATTTCTTTTCCCCTGTCTTCACAGTCATTCACGAGTCCCTCTGCATTATCTAGTCTGCTTAGGACTGAATTTAGCCCAGTTATTATCTCATCCATTGAGTTTTCTGATATTATTTGGTTCTTCTTTAGAGTTTCCCTTCCCCTTTTCGTGTATTCTGCCTTTTGTGATTCTGAGACACAGTTTTTTCTACTGTGTTTTCCTCACCTCCATTTTCAATGCTTGATCTGGTAGCATTTTGCCATCCAGATGCTTGAAAGCTTATTGTTTGGGCCTTCAGTCTCTTTGGAACTGAAATTGTACTTCCTGTTTCTTTTACTATACTTCTATTTCTCTACTGGTCAAGTACTATCAGGTATCCAATATAGACTTAAAAGGCTTGGATAAGTGAAAACTTTAGACTCTTTGGTGTACACAATTCCATGATATTTCTGTGAGGACAATTTTCCCTAGATATTGATGCCATGTCCTATTCCTCTGTGTGTTGTCTGGTATATCTCTAATTCCTGGTGTTGCATTTGTTGTGATGAACACACCATACTATTTCAATTAGTATAACCTCAGTTTTATTATGCTAATCTCACAGTTCAGAAAGTGCACATGGCACTTCCTCTAGTGGAAATGAAGCTTCTAAAGAGTTTCAGCTCTGCATTCTTCTGTATGTCATATTGGTGTGTTTCCAACACAGCCAACAGATATTGCGCTTGTAAGTTTTATTTCCATGGGAATGTCCCAATGTTACCAGTTCTTCCCAGAGCTTCCCTGTCTTCAGAAACACCAGTGGAAACATATGTATGGATGTCATACTTCAGGACCTGCTGGAATGATCCCACAGACCGACCTATGTTTCCTCTGTGCAGTACCATGTCAGTGCCATCCAAAATGTAGCTTCTGCATTTGGGAGATAATGCTGAAGGAAATGCTTCATCTTCTCACTCTGTGGAATTTGAACACACTTCCTTGTTCTCTCATCCTTGTGTCTTGGGTTCTCAAAGGCAACCACGGAGCTGTTCAGCATCGTCTGCCTGAAACCAGAACGTAATCCCAGTCCACGTTACGAATGTAGCTTATCCTAAATTATTTAATACTGATTTCAGTCCCAACGCCCCCTGGAACACTCAGATCAGATGCATGATATCTCTGATTGATCCCCACATGTGCTCTATTTGCAAAATGCAAAATTGGTCCCTGGTCATGCAGATGCAGTGGATGAGGCAATAGGACATATTGATAAACTCAACCTCATACGCCAGTGTGGTTGATTTGTCACTGAGGTCATAGTTCTGTTTGCTCTTTTTATAGGACCCACCATAAACCACAGTGCACTCTAGATCCCTGAGTTCTGCGTGTGCCATCATCCGTAGCCCTATCCCTCTTTTTCTGCTGCCTCTGCTAGCTCAAATTTGGCAGCTCGAATCTTGGTCTCAGATTCAATTGTGGGGATATTTTGTGTTGATTTCTTTGAGTTCTGTCAGCCAAGCATCTGCTGTGCACGCTTCTAACACTCAGGGCATCACCTTCAATCCCAAGTTTGCTGCCGGCTTGAGAGTGTGCGTCCGAGTAATACTGAGTATCACCTTTTATGCTCCATTACCAGAGGTCAGATCCTGCACTGGTTTGCATTCTCTACTTTGCCGTCTCCTGCTTCAATGTTTTCTCAGGCCTCATCCTGTCTTTGGATGTAACAGACCAATCATCGGCAAGTTTCCTGTGCCAAGGGCTTGGTGAGTGGATGTTTACATTGCTGTGTACATGGGAGTGAGAGTGCACAGGTTACACTGGTACTCTGCCAAATGAGCATTGATAAATCAACACTTTCCTGATATAATTCACAGAAATGTGATGTTTGTTTAGCTCTGTTTTCTATACACCCATCATGGGAGGGTTTGTCCGTAGACCACAGTTTTGATATTGTGTTGATAACTCAGTTGCAGTTTTTAAGAAGGTTAATAGAATTGATTTACATGTTTTGGGATTTATAAGAAAATGAAGTTAGTTTTTGTAACATACTAAATCCACCTAGATTCCAGACTTGTCAATTTGTAATATTTTGTCAACTCTAAGAAAAATATAGACAGTTAGAAAGTAAAATCGCAGTCCAAAATGTTGAAGGGGAAATGTTAACTCTTTACTGTTGAAACCTCCAACACCAACAGGAACCATGAAGTTCCTATAGGAACCATGAAATAGCCGAGAACCTGTGTTTCCCTTGTGCATGTGGTTCCCTTTATTCCCAATGACACATACTGGCCAACGTTGGCATTTCAAGGGGTAACATACCTCTTTAGGAAAATACAAGTAAAACCAACAAAATATATACATTTAGGCTTGATTCCAAAAGCACATACAGGCATTTTAGCTATGAGAACCCTGATGCAGCTATGCTAGGCAATTGAGAACCAGGTGTTCTTCTATCATTGGTGAGAATGCTTAATCATCCGATCATATTGGGTAAAGCAATTTCACACAACCAAGTGTGCACCCCCATGATATCGTGCACCAGGGGATTGACAGAAGCATAAGACTCTCTATATAACCTGTGTCTTTAAAGTATTTCATGAATTTTACAGTTCAGTTCACTATCTGACTTATAATATTTGACTATACTGTCGTGAAAAACTGAAGGCCGAATACATATTCAAGTTCAGTCAAATATTCCCCTCACTTATCACACTCCCTTCACCCCAAACTAGAAATAACCCCAGCATTTGCTGAATCTAGGGGAAGGTCATCATTTCTTTGTGTGAGCTAAGTATTCAATTCCTATCTATTTTAGTCGAGAGTATTTGACTTTAAGGAGTTCTCCGTTGTTCACACAGTGTGAATTTGGAGGAACTCTGATTCTAGGAGGGGCTTGTTCTTCTCCTACTGGCTTCATTGCAGCTCAGGTTCTGATCCTTTAAAATGGATGCCTGAGTGGAGGGGAGGGAAGAGCAAGTGCTTGATAGCAAGGCCCAAACCTGGGAAAAGGCTTACCTGGGCTTGGTGCATTTTGGTCTGAATGGTTTGTAAATGCCCCTTGGGACCTGTGGATTCTCATGACCTCTTCCAAGAACATGAGCGCTTTTATCATCTCTGCCATCTCTTCTCTTTTAGACGTCAGGAATCTTGGAGCCGTTCTTGGAGCAGAGAATGGAGTGACTTTCTCAAGTGCACGTTGACACTCCGAATGTTTCTGCCAGTATCACAGAGGTTCAGTAGGTCTCATGAATGTCTTTCGAGCCTGGTATTATCTAGAGATGTCTCCATGCCGGTATTCTCCATTGTAGCGGAACAACTCTCATCAATATGTTCGCATCTCTCCTCAATCAGTGCAGCCAGCTTTTCTGCCAGCTTCTCTTCGTGTCTCCCATAAAGTCGACTTCAACAGGACTGGGCAAGTCTGAAAGTACCTCGGAGCCTCACCAGTAAGCTGATGACAGGCAGTTCTTCCACTGTCTGCCCTCTCAGATTCTGGAAATTTACCCGTGAACTTAGGTCTTTGGGCAGCAGCATTATCTCGAACTTACACAGCGTCCCGAACAAAAGACCTAAGCCAATCTCCACAAAGGGCGGCAGCCCCTCCATCACACTGATCCACCCACAGAATTCTGCCCAGTTACCTTGGATCCACCAGCCACAACAAGCCTCGTGGTACACACCAAGATTCCACCTAGAATCCATCCGGTAACTGCCATCCCCAATGGTTGCTGAATATTGTCAGTGTTGGGGGAGGGGCTGCATCAAATGAGAGGTTCCTAAGTTAAATGTGACTCTATCCACTAGCGTGCCATTGTCCTTTTATCTTCCCTCTTTCCTTTGGTTCAGATCTGTATATACAGTACAAACGGAGGGAAGTGTGTCCATTTTTAGTTTATGGTTTCACACGTCTTGAAACTTTCTAACAGCTCACAGTACACAGAGACCCCACTAAAGGAAACTCATGTTTGTGTAATATCCATTCACCCAGAATACATATCCGTCTGTTGCTTTCTGCTGAAACACCCACGCTCTCAGAAAATGGATCCATTTGTTTCATGGGGGCTGAAATTCCGAGAAATGAAACCAATCCCAATGTGCACTTTACTGTCTGTCTCGTTTGCTCTTAGTACAGTTTTGCAGAGCTACTTGTCTTTGTTGTAGGCTTATGCCGTTTCTTCTCTACTTAGGGTAGAATATGGCATTCATTCTTGCTTTTGGAAGAATTGTAATTCTATATCACGGACTATGACCAAATCTTATTCAAAATCGGCATTTGGGTTAGGTCACAATATGCTCTTTTGAATCAATATTTATGAAGATTAATGCACGCGTCTGTGTTCTGAATACAAGTGTGTTGAGTACATTTAAGCTGCGATACTGGGTCGATGCATGCTGAATGATACTTGACATCAATTTGAGTATTTTGTTTTGAATACTCATGGTTTCTTTGGTATATGTCAGGCAACCGTACCCTTTTGGTGTCTGTCTGTTTGTTTGATTGTTTGTTTGTTTGCTTGTTGTTGATTTTGCAAACACATTAGGCCATGCATCACTCCGTTTGCTTCAATCAGAGAGTCATATATGTGAATCACTTAAGATAGTGCTTAAAATCACCTATGATTTCCTGCTACCCTCTCCCATCTTATGGCTTTGATGTCCTCCTTGCCTTCTTCTTGTTTCTTGTTTGTAACTCACGCTCTTCTTGCATTTCCAGTAATGGTTTTTCTTATTTCCATTTCATCTTGCTACTTTTCTATTCAGGGTAGAATTCTCAATCTTTCTTTTAGGATAAGTTTTGAACTGCTGAATTCTTTTAAGCTTTGCTGGTCTGTGAATTTCCCTAGCTCTGCCATTATTAGAAATGGCAGTCATGTGGCATAGGCTACCCATGATTACAGCTTTATCTCATTCAGGATATGGCCTATGTCCTTGCCCTCCTCCCTGTTCTGCAATATTTCGGCCGAGATACGAGCTGAAACCCCTCTGGAGGTTCTGTTGTGACTAAATTGCTTTCCTCTAGATGCATTTTAAATCACTGGGGTGATCATGAACTTTGTTGATTTGAATTATACAGCTGCAAGTAGGTCTATTGGGATTCCACCTCCTTTGGATGCTGTGTAGTTCCTGAATTCGTATAGATGATTCTTTCTTGTCTTTCAGCAAGTTTCAGTCTGACTTTTCTACAATTACATTTTCAGGCATTTTTTTTTTTGTTAATCTTGCTTTTCCATCTGGGGCTCTTACCAATCATACTCTTTCATGATTTGTCTTAGCCCAGGCTTCAACAGCAATGTTTGCATTGGTTTGCACTTCTTTTTCTATGTCTTCTTCTGATCGAGGGATTTCTGTTCCCCTGTCTTCACAGTCTTTCACGAGTCCGTCTGAATTTTCAAGACTGCTTTGGACTGACTTTAACCCTGGTATTGTCTCATCCTTGGGTTTTCTGATATTGTTTGGCTCGTTTTTAGAGTTTCTCTTCCCCTTTCCTGGTATACTGCCTTTTGTGATTCTGAGACACTGTTGTACTTCATGTTTTCCTCACCTCAGTTTTCAATACTTGCTCTGGTAGTGTTTTGCAGTCTAGATGTTTGAAAGCTTATTTTTTGGGCCTTCTAATTCTTTGGAACTGAAAATGGTACTTCCTGTTTCTTTTACTATACTTCTTTATCTCTACTGGTTAAGTAATATCAGGTATCTAATATAGATTTATAGGGCTTTGTTAAGTGAAAATTTTAGACCATTGTGTGTACAAAGTTCCATGATATTTCTGTGAGGACAATTTTCCCTAGGCATTGATGCCATGTCCTGTTCCTGTGTGTGTTGTCTGGTATATCTCTAATTGCTGGTGTTGCCTTTGTTGTGATGAGCACACCATATTATTTCAATTAGTAAAACTTCGTTTTATTGCACTTACCTCACCATTCTGAAAGTGCAGAGTACACTTCCTCTTCTGGAAATGAAGCTTAAAGGTTTTCAGCTCGGCATTCTGCTGTACGTCATATTGGAGTCTTTCCAAAGCAGAAAACTGAGAGTGCGCTTGTGCTTTCTATTGCCATGGGAATGTCCCAATGTTACCAGTTCTTCCCAGAGCTTCTCTGTCTACAGAAACACCAGTGGAAACATATGTATGGATGTCATACATCAGGGCCTGCTGGAATGATCCCGCAGACCGATCTTTGTTTCCTCTGGGCAGTACCATGTCAGTGCCATCCAAAATGTAGCATCTGCATTTGGGAGATAATGCTGAAGGGAATGCTTCAACTTCTCACGTCGTGGACTTTGACCACTCTTCCTTGATCCCTCATCCTTGGGTCATGGGTGCACGAATGCAACCACAGAGCTGTACCGAATTCTCTTCCTCAAACCAATCCGTAATCCCTGTCCAGGTTATGACTGTATCAGATCCTGAAGCTTTTAATACTGATTTCAAACCCAAGGGCCACTGAATCCCTCAGACCAGATGCACGGCTTCTGTAGTTGAGCCCCACACGTGCTCTATTGGCAAAATGCCAAATTGATCCTGGGCCTGCAAGATGCAGTGGATGTGGCCATGGCACATATCGAAAAACTCAACCTCACACGCCAATGTGGTTGCTTTCTTACTGGGGTAACAGGTCGGTTTGCTCTCTTGATAGAACCCACCACAACCCACAACACACTCCAGATCCCTGAGACTGAGCGTGTGCCATTATCTGTAGCTCTATACCTCATTTTCCGCTGCCTCTGCTAGCTCAAATTTGGCAGATCGGATCTTGGTCTCAGAATCAATTGTGGGGATATTTTGTGCTGATTTCTATGAGTTATGTCAGCCAAGCATCTGCTGTGCACTCTTCTAACACTCAGCGCATTACCTACAGTCCCATGTGTGCTGTCCGCTTGAGAGTGTGCGTCCAACTAAAACAGAGTTTCACCTTTGCTGCTCCATCAGCAGAGGTCAGATCCTGCACAGATTTCCATTCTCTACTTTGCCTTCTCCTGCTTCCAGGTTTCCTGAGGCCTCATCCTGTCTTTGGAAGTAACAGACCACTCTTCGGAAAGTGTCCTGTGCCAAGGGTTGGGTGAGTGGAAGTTTACATTGCTGTGTACATGGGAGGGAGTGAGCGCAATTTGCGCTGGTTCTCTGCCAACTGGGCATCGATAAATCAACACTTTCCAGATGTAATTCACAGAAATGTGATGTTTGTTTAGCTCTGTTTTCTATAAAGCCATGGTTGGAGGGATTGTCCGAAGACTCCAATTTTGACATTGTGTTGATAACACAGTTGCAGTTTTTAAGAAGGTTAATAGAATTGATTTACATGTTTTGGGATTTATATGAGAATGAAGTTAGTGTTTGAAACGTACTAAATTTACCTAGAAGTCAGACTTGTCAATTTTTGTAACATTATGTCAGCTCTAAGAAAAATGTAGACAGATAGAAAGTAAAATCGCAGTCCAAAATGTTGAAGGGGACATGTCAACTCTTTACTGTTGAAGCCTCCAACACCAACAGGAACCATGAAGTACCTATTGAAACCATGAAATAACCGAGAACCTGGGTTTCCGTTGTGCATGTGGTGCCCTATACTCCCAAAGACACATACTGGCCAATGTTGGCATTTCAAGGGGTAACATTCCTCTCTAGGAAAGTACAAGAAAAACCAAACAAAATATATACATTTAGGCTTGATTCCAAAAGCACATACAGGCATTTTAGCTATGAGAACCCTGCTGCAGCTATGCTAGGCTATTGAAAAGCAGGTGTTCTTCTATCAGTGATGAGAACGCTTAATCATCCGATCATGTTGGGTAAAGCAATTTAACACAACCAAGTCTGCACCCCCAATATATCGTGCACCCGGTGCTTGACTGAAGAGAAAGACGGTCCACCAAACCTGTGTCTTTAAAGCCTTTCACGACTTTTACAGTTCAGGTCACTATCTGACATAATATTTACCTATATATACTGTCTTGAAAAACTGAGGCCTAGTACATATTCAAGTTCAGTCAAAGATTCCTCTCACTTACCACACTCCCTTCACCCCAGACAAGACATAAACCCAGCATTTGCTGAATCTAGGGGAAGGTCATCATTTCTTTGTGTGAGCTAAGTATTCAATTCCTAACTATTTTAGGCGAGAGTATTTGACCTTTAAGGAGTTCACAGTTGTTCACAGAGTGTGAAGATGGAGGAACTCTGATTCTAGGAGGGGCTTGCTCTTCTCCTACTGGCTTCATTGCAGCTCAGGTTCTGATCATTTAAAATGGATGCCTGAGTGGAGGGGAGGGAAGAGCAAGTGCTTGATAGCAAGGCCCAAACCTGGGAAAAGGCTTACCTGGGCTTGGTGCATTTTGGTCTGAATGGTTTGTAAATGCCCCTTGGGACCTGTGGATTCTCATGACCTCTTCCAAGAACATGAGCGCTTTTATCATCTCTGCCATCTCTTCTCTTTTAGACGTCAGGAATCTTGGAGCCGTTCTTGGAGCAGAGAATGGAGTGACTTTCTCAAGTGCACGTTGACACTCCGAAAGTTTCTGCCAGTATCACAGAGGTTCAGTATGTCTCATGAATGTCTTTCGAGCCTGGTATTATCTAGAGATGTCTCCATGCCGGTATTCTCCATTGTAGCGGAACAACTCTCATCAATATGTTCGCATCTCTCCTCAATCAGTGCAGCCAGCTTTTCTGCCAGCTTCTCTTCATGTCTCCCATAAAGTCGACTTCAACAGGACTGGGCAAGTCTGAAAGTACCTCGGAGCCTCACCAGTAAGCTGATGACAGGCAGTTCTTCCACTGTCTGCCCTCTCAGATTCTGGAAATTTACCCGTGAACTTAGGTCTTTGGGCAGCAGCATTATCTCGAACTTACACAGCGTCCCGAACAAAAGACCTAAGCCAATCTCCACAAAGGGCGGCAGCCCCTCCATCACACTGATCCACCCACAGAATTCTGCCCAGTTACCTTGGATCCACCAGCCACAACAAGCCTCGTGGTACACACCAAGATTCCACCTAGAATCCAACCGGTAACTGCCATCCCCAATGGTTGCTGAATATTGTCAGTGTTGGGGGAGGGGCTGCATCAAATGAGAGGTTCCTAAGTTAAATGTGACTCTATCCACTAGCGTGCCATTGTCCTTTTATCTTCCCTCTTTCCTTTGGTTCAGATCTGTATATACAGTACAAACGGAGGGAAGTGTGTCCATTTTTAGTTTATGGTTTCACACGTCTTGAAACTTTCTAACAGCTCACAGTACACAGAGACCCCACTAAAGGAAACTCATGTTTGTGTAATATCCATTCACCCAGAATACATATCCGTCTGTTGCTTTCTGCTGAAACACCCACGCTCTCAGAAAATGGATCCATTTGTTTCATGGGGGCTGAAATTCCGAGAAATGAAACCAATCCCAATGTGCACTTTACTGTCTGTCTCGTTTGCTCTTAGTACAGTTTTGCAGAGCTACTTGTCTTTGTTGTAGGCTTATGCCGTTTCTTCTCTACTTAGGGTAGAATATGGCATTCATTCTTGCTTTTGGAAGAATTGTAATTCTATATCACGGACTATGACCAAATCTTATTCAAAATCGGCATTTGGGTTAGGTCACAATATGCTCTTTTGAATCAATATTTATGAAGATTAATGCACGCGTCTGTGTTCTGAATACAAGTGTGTTGAGTACATTTAAGCTGCGATACTGGGTCGATGCGTGCTGAATGATACTTGACATCAATTTGAGTATTTTGTTTTGAATACTCATGGTTTCTTTGGTATATGTCAGGCAACCGTACCCTTTTGGTGTCTGTCTGTTTGTTTGATTGTTTGTTTGCTTGTTGTTGGTTTTGCAAACACATTAGGCCATGCATCACTCCGTTTGCTTCAATCAGATAGTCATATATGTGAATCACTTAAGATAGTGCTTAAAATCACCTATGATTTCCTGCTACCCTCTCCCATCTTATGGCTTTGATGTCCTCCTTGCCTTCTTCTTGTTTCTTGTTTGTAACTCACGCTCTTCTTGCATTTCCAGTAATGGTTTTTCTTATTTCCATTTCATCTTGCTACTTTTCTATTCAGGGTAGAATTCTCAATCTTTCTTTTAGGATAAGTTTTGAACTGCTGAATTCTTTTAAGCTTTGCTGGTCTGTGAATTTCCCTAGCTCTGCCGTTATTAGAAATGGCAGTCATGTGGCATAGGCTACCCATGATTACAGCTTTATCTCATTCAGGATATGGCCTATGTCCTTGCACTCCTCCCTTTTCTGCAATATTTCGGCCGAGATACGAGCTGAAACCCCTCTGGAGGTTCTGTTGTGACTAAATTGCTTTCCTCTAGATGCATTTTAAATCACTGGGGTGATCATGAACTTTGTTGATTTGAATTATACAGCTGCAAGTAGGTCTATTGGGATTCCACCTCCTTTGGATGCTGTGTAGTTCCTGAATTCGTATAGATGATTCTTTCTTGTCTTTCAGCAAGTTTCAGTCTGACTTTTCTACAATTACATTTTCAGGCATTTTTTTTTTTGTTAATCTTGCTTTTCCATCTGGGGCTCTTACCAATCATACTCTTTCATGATTTGTCTTAGCCCAGGCTTCAACAGCAATGTTTGCATTGGTTTGCACTTCTTTTTCTATGTCTTCTTCTGATCGAGGGATTTCTGTTCCCCTGTCTTCACAGTCTTTCACGAGTCCGTCTGAATTTTCAAGTCTGCTTTGGACTGACTTTAACCCTGGTATTGTCTCATCCTTGGGTTTTCTGATATTGTTTGGCTGGTTTTTAGAGTTTCTCTTCCCCTTTCCTGGTATACTGCCTTTTGTGATTCTGAGACACTGTTGTACTTCATGTTTTCCTCACCTCAGTTTTCAATACTTGCTCTGGTAGTGTTTTGCAGTCTAGATGTTTGAAAGCTTATTTTTTGGGCCTTCTAATTCTTTGGAACTGAAAATGGTACTTCCTGTTTCTTTTACTATACTTCTTTATCTCTACTGGTTAAGTAATATCAGGTATCTAATATAGATTTATAGGGCTTTGTTAAGTGAAAATTTTTGACCATTGGGTGTACAAAGTTCCATGATATTTCTGTGAGGACAATTTTCCCTAGGCATTGATGCCATGTCCTGTTCCTGTGTGTGTTGTCTGGTATATCTCTAATTGCTGGTGTTGCCTTTGTTGTGATGAGCTCACCATATTATTTCAATTAGTAAAACTTCGTTTTATTGCACTTACCTCACCATTCTGAAAGTGCAGAGTACACTTCCTCTTCTGGAAATGAAGCTTAAAGGTTTTCAGCTCGGCATTCTGCTGTACGTCATATTGGAGTCTTTCCAAAACTGCAAACTGAGAGTGCGCTTATGCTTTCTATTGCCATGGGAATGTCCCAATGTTACCAGTTCTTCCCAGAGCTTCTCTGTCTACAGAAACACCAGTGGAAACATATGTATGGATGTCATACATCAGGGCCTGCTGGAATGATCCCGCAGACCGATCTTTGTTTCCTCTGGGCAGTACCATGTCAGTGCCATCCAAAATGTAGCATCTGCATTTGGGAGATAATGCTGAAGGGAATGCTTCAACTTCTCACGTCGTGGACTTTGACCACTCTTCCTTGATCCCTCATCCTTGGGTCATGGGTGCACGAATGCAACCACAGAGCTGTACCGAATTCTCTTCCTCAAACCAATCCGTAATCCCTGTCCAGGTTATGACTGTATCAGATCCTGAAGCTTTTAATACTGATTTCAAACCCAAGGGCCACTGAATCCCTCAGACCAGATGCACGGCTTCTGTAGTTGAGCCCCACACGTGCTCTATTGGCAAAATGCCAAATTGATCCTGGGCCTGCAAGATGCAGTGGATGTGGCCATGGCACATATCGAAAAACTCAACCTCACACGCCAATGTGGTTGCTTTCTTACTGGGGTAACAGGTCGGTTTGCTCTCTTGATAGAACCCACCACAACCCACAACACACTCCAGATCCCTGAGACTGAGCGTGTGCCATTATCTGTAGCTCTATACCTCATTTTCCGCTGCCTCTGCTAGCTCAAATTTGGCAGATCGGATCTTGGTCTCAGAATCAATTGTGGGGATATTTTGTGCTGATTTCTATGAGTTATGTCAGCCAAGCATCTGCTGTGCACTCTTCTAACACTCAGCGCATTACCTACAGTCCCATGTGTGCTGTCCGCTTGAGAGTGTGCGTCCAACTAAAACAGAGTTTCACCTTTGCTGCTCCATCAGCAGAGGTCAGATCCTGCACAGATTTCCATTCTCTACTTTGTCTTCTCCTGCTTCCAGGTTTCCTGAGGCCTCATCCTGTCTTTGGAAGTAACAGACCACTCTTCGGAAAGTGTCCTGTGCCAAGGGTTGGGTGAGTGGAAGTTTACATTGCTGTGTACATGGGAGGGAGTGAGCGCAATTTGCGCTGGTTCTCTGCCAACTGGGCATCGATAAATCAACACTTTCCAGATGTAATTCACAGAAATGTGATGTTTGTTTAGCTCTGTTTTCTATAAAGCCATGGTTGGAGGGATTGTCCGAAGACTCCAATTTTGACATTGTGTTGATAACACAGTTGCAGTTTTTAAGAAGGTTAATAGAATTGATTTACATGTTTTGGGATTTATATGAGAATGAAGTTAGTGTTTGAAACGTACTAAATTTACCTAGAAGTCAGACTTGTCAATTTTTGTAACATTATGTCAGCTCTAAGAAAAATGTAGACAGATAGAAAGTAAAATCGCAGTCCAAAATGTTGAAGGGGACATGTCAACTCTTTACTGTTGAAGCCTCCAACACCAACAGGAACCATGAAGTACCTATTGAAACCATGAAATAACCGAGAACCTGGGTTTCCGTTGTGCATGTGGTGCCCTATACTCCCAAAGACACATACTGGCCAATGTTGGCATTTCAAGGGGTAACATTCCTCTCTAGGAAAGTACAAGAAAAACCAAACAAAATATATACATTTAGGCTTGATTCCAAAAGCACATACAGGCATTTTAGCTATGAGAACCCTGCTGCAGCTATGCTAGGCTATTGAAAAGCAGGTGTTCTTCTATCAGTGATGAGAACGCTTAATCATCCGATCATGTTGGGTAAAGCAATTTAACACAACCAAGTCTGCACCCCCAATATATCGTGCACCCGGTGCTTGACTGAAGAGAAAGACGGTCCACCAAACCTGTGTCTTTAAAGCCTTTCACGACTTTTACAGTTCAGGTCACTATCTGACATAATATTTACCTATATATACTGTCTTGAAAAACTGAGGCCTAGTACATATTCAAGTTCAGTCAAAGATTCCTCTCACTTACCACACTCCCTTCACCCCAGACAAGACATAAACCCAGCATTTGCTGAATCTAGGGGAAGGTCATCATTTCTTTGTGTGAGCTAAGTATTCAATTCCTAACTATTTTAGGCGAGAGTATTTGACCTTTAAGGAGTTCACAGTTGTTCACAGAGTGTGAAGATGGAGGAACTCTGATTCTAGGAGGGGCTTGCTCTTCTCCTACTGGCTTCATTGCAGCTCAGGTTCTGATCATTTAAAATGGATGCCTGAGTGGAGGGGAGGGAAGAGCAAGTGCTTGATAGCAAGGCCCAAACCTGGGAAAAGGCTTACCTGGGCTTGGTGCATTTTGGTCTGAATGGTTTGTAAATGCCCCTTGGGACCTGTGGATTCTCATGACCTCTTCCAAGAACATGAGCGCTTTTATCATCTCTGCCATCTCTTCTCTTTTAGACGTCAGGAATCTTGGAGCCGTTCTTGGAGCAGAGAATGGAGTGACTTTCTCAAGTGCACGTTGACACTCCGAAAGTTTCTGCCAGTATCACAGAGGTTCAGTATGTCTCATGAATGTCTTTCGAGCCTGGTATTATCTAGAGATGTCTCCATGCCGGTATTCTCCATTGTAGCGGAACAACTCTCATCAATATGTTCGCATCTCTCCTCAATCAGTGCAGCCAGCTTTTCTGCCAGCTTCTCTTCATGTCTCCCATAAAGTCGACTTCAACAGGACTGGGCAAGTCTGAAAGTACCTCGGAGCCTCACCAGTAAGCTGATGACAGGCAGTTCTTCCACTGTCTGCCCTCTCAGATTCTGGAAATTTACCCGTGAACTTAGGTCTTTGGGCAGCAGCATTATCTCGAACTTACACAGCGTCCCGAACAAAAGACCTAAGCCAATCTCCACAAAGGGCGGCAGCCCCTCCATCACACTGATCCACCCACAGAATTCTGCCCAGTTACCTTGGATCCACCAGCCACAACAAGCCTCGTGGTACACACCAAGATTCCACCTAGAATCCAACCGGTAACTGCCATCCCCAATGGTTGCTGAATATTGTCAGTGTTGGGGGAGGGGCTGCATCAAATGAGAGGTTCCTAAGTTAAATGTGACTCTATCCACTAGCGTGCCATTGTCCTTTTATCTTCCCTCTTTCCTTTGGTTCAGATCTGTATATACAGTACAAACGGAGGGAAGTGTGTCCATTTTTAGTTTATGGTTTCACACGTCTTGAAACTTTCTAACAGCTCACAGTACACAGAGACCCCACTAAAGGAAACTCATGTTTGTGTAATATCCATTCACCCAGAATACATATCCGTCTGTTGCTTTCTGCTGAAACACCCACGCTCTCAGAAAATGGATCCATTTGTTTCATGGGGGCTGAAATTCCGAGAAATGAAACCAATCCCAATGTGCACTTTACTGTCTGTCTCGTTTGCTCTTAGTACAGTTTTGCAGAGCTACTTGTCTTTGTTGTAGGCTTATGCCG
The DNA here is from genome assembly GCF_036321535.1 of Camelus dromedarius. NCBI lineage: Eukaryota > Metazoa > Chordata > Mammalia > Artiodactyla > Camelidae > Camelus > Camelus dromedarius. The sequence continues at coordinate 6,048,638 of NW_026989731.1, forward strand.
TTTCTTCTCTACTTAGGGTAGAATATGGCATTCATTCTTGCTGTTGGAAGAATTGTAATTCTATATCACGGACTATGACCAAATCTTATTCAAAATCGGCATTTGGGTTAGGTCACAATATGCTCTTTTGAATCAATATTTATGAAGATTAATGCACGCGTCTGTGTTCTGAATACAAGTGTGTTGAGTACATTTAAGCTGCGATACTGGGTCGATGCGTGCTGAATGATACTTGACATCAATTTGAGTATTTTGTTTTGAATACTCATGGTTTCTTTGGTATATGTCAGGCAACCGTACCCTTTTGGTGTCTGTCTGTTTGTTTGATTGTTTGTTTGCTTGTTGTTGGTTTTGCAAACACATTAGGCCATGCATCACTCCGTTTGCTTCAATCAGATAGTCATATATGTGAATCACTTAAGATAGTGCTTAAAATCACCTATGATTTCCTGCTACCCTCTCCCATCTTATGGCTTTGATGTCCTCCTTGCCTTCTTCTTGTTTCTTGTTTGTAACTCACGCTCTTCTTGCATTTCCAGTAATGGTTTTTCTTATTTCCATTTCATCTTGCTACTTTTCTATTCAGGGTAGAATTCTCAATCTTTCTTTTAGGATAAGTTTTGAACTGCTGAATTCTTTTAAGCTTTGCTGGTCTGTGAATTTCCCTAGCTCTGCCGTTATTAGAAATGGCAGTCATGTGGCATAGGCTACCCATGATTACAGCTTTATCTCATTCAGGATATGGCATATGTCCTTGCACTCCTCCCTTTTCTGCAATATTTCGGCCGAGATACGAGCTGAAACCCCTCTGGAGGTTCTGTTGTGACTAAATTGCTTTCCTCTAGATGCATTTTAAATCACTGGGGTGATCATGAACTTTGTTGATTTGAATTATACAGCTGCAAGTAGGTCTATTGGGATTCCACCTCCTTTGGATGCTGTGTAGTTCCTGAATTCGTATAGATGATTCTTTCTTGTCTTTCAGCAAGTTTCAGTCTGACTTTTCTACAATTACATTTTCAGGCATTTTTTTTTTTGTTAATCTTGCTTTTCCATCTGGGGCTCTTACCAATCATACTCTTTCATGATTTGTCTTAGCCCAGGCTTCAACAGCAATGTTTGCATTGGTTTGCACTTCTTTTTCTATGTCTTCTTCTGATCGAGGGATTTCTGTTCCCCTGTCTTCACAGTCTTTCACGAGTCCGTCTGAATTTTCAAGTCTGCTTTGGACTGACTTTAACCCTGGTATTGTCTCATCCTTGGGTTTTCTGATATTGTTTGGCTGGTTTTTAGAGTTTCTCTTCCCCTTTCCTGGTATACTGCCTTTTGTGATTCTGAGACACTGTTGTACTTCATGTTTTCCTCACCTCAGTTTTCAATACTTGCTCTGGTAGTGTTTTGCAGTCTAGATGTTTGAAAGCTTATTTTTTGGGCCTTCTAATTCTTTGGAACTGAAAATGGTACTTCCTGTTTCTTTTACTATACTTCTTTATCTCTACTGGTTAAGTAATATCAGGTATCTAATATAGATTTATAGGGCTTTGTTAAGTGAAAATTTTTGACCATTGGGTGTACAAAGTTCCATGATATTTCTGTGAGGACAATTTTCCCTAGGCATTGATGCCATGTCCTGTTCCTGTGTGTGTTGTCTGGTATATCTCTAATTGCTGGTGTTGCCTTTGTTGTGATGAGCTCACCATATTATTTCAATTAGTAAAACTTCGTTTTATTGCACTTACCTCACCATTCTGAAAGTGCAGAGTACACTTCCTCTTCTGGAAATGAAGCTTAAAGGTTTTCAGCTCGGCATTCTGCTGTACGTCATATTGGAGTCTTTCCAAAACTGCAAACTGAGAGTGCGCTTATGCTTTCTATTGCCATGGGAATGTCCCAATGTTACCAGTTCTTCCCAGAGCTTCTCTGTCTACAGAAACACCAGTGGAAACATATGTATGGATGTCATACATCAGGGCCTGCTGGAATGATCCCGCAGACCGATCTTTGTTTCCTCTGGGCAGTACCATGTCAGTGCCATCCAAAATGTAGCATCTGCATTTGGGAGATAATGCTGAAGGGAATGCTTCAACTTCTCACGTCGTGGACTTTGACCACTCTTCCTTGATCCCTCATCCTTGGGTCATGGGTGCACGAATGCAACCACAGAGCTGTACCGAATTCTCTTCCTCAAACCAATCCGTAATCCCTGTCCAGGTTATGACTGTATCAGATCCTGAAGCTTTTAATACTGATTTCAAACCCAAGGGCCACTGAATCCCTCAGACCAGATGCACGGCTTCTGTAGTTGAGCCCCACACGTGCTCTATTGGCAAAATGCCAAATTGATCCTGGGCCTGCAAGATGCAGTGGATGTGGCCATGGCACATATCGAAAAACTCAACCTCACACGCCAATGTGGTTGCTTTCTTACTGGGGTAACAGGTCGGTTTGCTCTCTTGATAGAACCCACCACAACCCACAACACACTCCAGATCCCTGAGACTGAGCGTGTGCCATTATCTGTAGCTCTATACCTCATTTTCCGCTGCCTCTGCTAGCTCAAATTTGGCAGATCGGATCTTGGTCTCAGAATCAATTGTGGGGATATTTTGTGCTGATTTCTATGAGTTATGTCAGCCAAGCATCTGCTGTGCACTCTTCTAACACTCAGCGCATTACCTACAGTCCCATGTGTGCTGTCCGCTTGAGAGTGTGCGTCCAACTAAAACAGAGTTTCACCTTTGCTGCTCCATCAGCAGAGGTCAGATCCTGCACAGATTTCCATTCTCTACTTTGCCTTCTCCTGCTTCCAGGTTTCCTGAGGCCTCATCCTGTCTTTGGAAGTAACAGACCACTCTTCGGAAAGTGTCCTGTGCCAAGGGTTGGGTGAGTGGAAGTTTACATTGCTGTGTACATGGGAGGGAGTGAGCGCAATTTGCGCTGGTTCTCTGCCAACTGGGCATCGATAAATCAACACTTTCCAGATGTAATTCACAGAAATGTGATGTTTGTTTAGCTCTGTTTTCTATAAAGCCATGGTTGGAGGGATTGTCCGAAGACTCCAATTTTGACATTGTGTTGATAACACAGTTGCAGTTTTTAAGAAGGTTAATAGAATTGATTTACATGTTTTGGGATTTATATGAGAATGAAGTTAGTGTTTGAAACGTACTAAATTTACCTAGAAGTCAGACTTGTCAATTTTTGTAACATTATGTCAGCTCTAAGAAAAATGTAGACAGATAGAAAGTAAAATCGCAGTCCAAAATGTTGAAGGGGACATGTCAACTCTTTACTGTTGAAGCCTCCAACACCAACAGGAACCATGAAGTACCTATTGAAACCATGAAATAACCGAGAACCTGGGTTTCCGTTGTGCATGTGGTGCCCTATACTCCCAAAGACACATACTGGCCAATGTTGGCATTTCAAGGGGTAACATTCCTCTCTAGGAAAGTACAAGAAAAACCAAACAAAATATATACATTTAGGCTTGATTCCAAAAGCACATACAGGCATTTTAGCTATGAGAACCCTGCTGCAGCTATGCTAGGCTATTGAAAAGCAGGTGTTCTTCTATCAGTGATGAGAACGCTTAATCATCCGATCATGTTGGGTAAAGCAATTTAACACAACCAAGTCTGCACCCCCAATATATCGTGCACCCGGTGCTTGACTGAAGAGAAAGACGGTCCACCAAACCTGTGTCTTTAAAGCCTTTCACGACTTTTACAGTTCAGGTCACTATCTGACATAATATTTACCTATATATACTGTCTTGAAAAACTGAGGCCTAGTACATATTCAAGTTCAGTCAAAGATTCCTCTCACTTACCACACTCCCTTCACCCCAGACAAGACATAAACCCAGCATTTGCTGAATCTAAGGGAAGGTCATCATTTCTTTGTGTGAGCTAAGTATTCAATTCCTAACTATTTTAGGCGAGAGTATTTGACCTTTAAGGAGTTCACAGTTGTTCACAGAGTGTGAAGATGGAGGAACTCTGATTCTAGGAGGGGCTTGCTCTTCTCCTACTGGCTTCATTGCAGCTCAGGTTCTGATCCTTTAAAATGGATGCCTGAGTGGAGGGGAGGGAAGAGCAAGTGCTTGATAGCAAGGCCCAAACCTGGGAAAAGGCTTACCTGGGCTTGGTGCATTTTGGTCTGAATGGTTTGTAAATGCCCCTTGGGACCTGTGGATTCTCATGACCTCTTCCAAGAACATGAGCGTTTTCATCATCTCTGCCATCTCTTCTCTTTTAGACGTCAGGAATCTTGGAGCCGTTCTTGGAGCAGAGAAAGGAGTGACTTTCTCAAGTGCACGTTGACACTCCGAATGTTTCTGCCAGTATCACAGAGGTTCAGTAGGTCTCATGAATGTCTTTCGAGCCTGGTATTCTCTAGAGATGTCTCCATGCCGGTATTCGCCATTGTAGCGGAACAACTCTCATCAATATGTTCGCATCTCTCCTCAATCCGTGCAGCCAGCTTTTCTGCCAGCTTCTCTTCGTGTCTCCCATAAAGTCGACTTCAACAGGACTGGGCAAGTCTCAAAGTACCTCGGAGCCTCACCAGTAAGCTGATGACAGGCAGTTCTTCCACTGTCTGCCCTCTCAGTTTCTGGAAACTTACCCGTGAACTTAGGTCTTTGGGCAGCAGCATTATCTCGAACTTACACAGCGTCCCGAACAAAAGACCTAAGCCAATCTCCACAAAGGGTGGCAGCCCCTCCATCACACTGATCCACCTACAGAATTCTGCCCAGTTACCTTGGATCCACCAGCCACAACAAGCCTCGTGGTACACACCAAGATTCCACCTAGAATCCAACCGGTAACTGCCATCCCCAATGGTTGCTGAATATTGTCAGTGTTGGGGGAGGGGCTGCATCAAATGAGAGGTTCCTAAGTTAAATGTGACTCTATCCACTAGCGTGCCATTGTCCTTTTATCTTCCCTCTTTCCTTTGGTTCAGATCTGTATATACAGTACAAACGGAGGGAAGTGTGTCCATTTTTAGTTTATGGTTTCACACGTCTTGAAACTTTCTAACAGCTCACAGTACACAGAGACCCCACTAAAGGAAACTCATGTTTGTGTAATATCCATTCACCCAGAATACATATCCGTCTGTTGCTTTCTGCTGAAACACCCACGCTCTCAGAAAATGGATCCATTTGTTTCATGGGGGCTGAAATTCCGAGAAATGAAACCAATCCCAATGTGCACTTTACTGTCTGTCTCGTTTGCTCTTAGTACAGTTTTGCAGAGCTACTTGTCTTTGTTGTAGGCTTATGCCGTTTCTTCTCTACTTAGGGTAGAATATGGCATTCATTCTTGCTGTTGGAAGAATTGTAATTCTATATCACGGACTATGACCAAATCTTATTCAAAATCGGCATTTGGGTTAGGTCACAATATGCTCTTTTGAATCAATATTTATGAAGATTAATGCACGCGTCTGTGTTCTGAATACAAGTGTGTTGAGTACATTTAAGCTGCGATACTGGGTCGATGCGTGCTGAATGATCCTTGACATCAATTTGAGTATTTTGTTTTGAATACTCATGGTTTCTTTGGTATATGTCAGCCAACCGTACCCTTTTGGTGTCTGTCTGTTTGTTTGATTGTTTGTTTGTTTGCTTGTTGTTGGTTTTGGAAACACATTAGGCCAGGCATCACTCCGTTTGCTTCAATCAGAGAGTCATATATGTGAATCACTTAAGATAGTGCTTAAAATCACCTATGATTTCCTGCTACCCTCTCCCATCTTATGGCTTTGATGTCCTCCTTGCCTTCTTCTTGTTTCTTGTTTGTAACTCACGCTCTTCTTGCATTTCCAGTAATGGTTTTTCTTATTTCCATTTCATCTTGCTACTTTTCTATTCAGGGTAGAATTCTCAATCTTTCTTTTAGGATAAGTTTTGAACTGCTGAATTCTTTTAAGCTTTGCTGGTCTGTGAATTTCCCTAGCTCTGCCGTTATTAGAAATGGCAGTCAGGTGGCATAGGCTACCCATGATTACAGCTTTATCTCATTCAGGATATGGCCTATGTCCTTGCACTCCTCCCTGTTCTGCAATATTTCGGCCGAGATACGAGCTGAAACCCCTCTGGAGGTTCTGTTGTGACTAAATTGCTTTCCTCTAGATGCATTTTAAATCACTGGGGTGATCATGAACTTTGTTGATTTGAATTATACAGCTGCAAGTAGGTCTATTGGGATTCCACCTCCTTTGGACGCTGTGTAGTTCCTGAATTCGTATAGATGATTCTTTCTTGTCTTTCAGCAAGTTTCAGTCTGACTTTTCTGCAATTACATTTTCAGGCATTTTTTTTTTTTGTTAATCTTGCTTTTCCATCTGGGGCTCTTACCAATCATACTCTTTCATGATTTGTCTTACCCCAGGCTTCAACAGCAATGTTTGCATTGGTTTACACTTCTTTTTCTATGTCTTCTTCTGATCGAGGGATTTCTGTTCCCCTGTCTTCACAGTCTTTCACGAGTCCGTCTGAATTATCAAGTCTGCTTTGGACTGACTTTAACCCTGGTATTGTCTCATCCTTGGGTTTTCTGATATTGTTTGGCTCGTTTTTAGAGTTTCTCTACCCCTTTCCTGGTATAATGCCTTTTGTGTTTCTGAGACACTGTTGTACTTCATGTTTTCCTCACCTCAGTTTTCAATACTTGCTCTGGTAGTGTTTTGCAGTCTAGATGTTTGAAAGCTTATTTTTTGGGCCTTCTAATTCTTTGGAACTGAAAATGGTACTTCCTGTTTCTTTAACTATACTTCTTTATCTCTACTGGTTAAGTAATATCAGGTATCTAATATAGATTTATAGGGCTTTGTTAAGTGAAAATTTTAGACCATTGGGTGTACAAAGTTCCATGATATTTCTGTGAGGACAATTTTCCCTAGGCATTGATGCCATGTCCTGTTCCTGTGTGTGTTGTCTGGTATATCTCTAATTGCTGGTGTTGCCTTTGTTGTGATGAGCACACCATATTATTTCAATTAGTAAAACTTCGTTTTATTGCACTTACCTCACCATTCTGAAAGTGCAGAGTACACTTCCTCTTCTGGAAATGAAGCTTAAAGGTTTTCAGCTCGGCATTCTGCTGTACGTCATATTGGAGTCTTTCCAAAACAGCAAACTGAGAGTGCGCTTGTGCTTTCTATTGCCATGGGAATGTCCCAATGTTACCAGTTCTTCCCAGAGCTTCTCTGTCTACAGAAACACCAGTGGAAACATATGTATGGATGTCATACATCAGGGCCTGCTGGAATGATCCCGCAGACCGATCTTTGTTTCCTCTGGGCAGTACCATGTCAGTGCCATCCAAAATGTAGCATCTGCATTTGGGAGATAATGCTGAAGGGAATGCTTCAACTTCTCACGTCGTGGACTTTGACCACTCTTCCTTGATCCCTCATCCTTGGGTCATGGGTGCACGAATGCAACCACAGAGCTGTACCGAATTCTCTTCCTCAAACCAATCCGTAATCCCTGTCCAGGTTATGACTGTATCAGATCCTGAAGCTTTTAATACTGATTTCAAACCCAAGGGCCACTGAATCCCTCAGACCAGATGCACGGCTTCTGTAGTTGAGCCCCACACGTGCTCTATTGGCAAAATGCCAAATTGATCCTGGGCCTGCAAGATGCAGTGGATGTGGCCATGGCACATATCGAAAAACTCAACCTCACACGCCAATGTGGTTGCTTTCTTACTGGGGTAACAGGTCGGTTTGCTCTCTTGATAGAACCCACCACAACCCACAACACACTCCAGATCCCTGAGACTGAGCGTGTGCCATTATCTGTAGCTCTATACCTCATTTTCCGCTGCCTCTGCTAGCTCAAATTTGGCAGATCGGATCTTGGTCTCAGAATCAATTGTGGGGATATTTTGTGCTGATTTCTATGAGTTATGTCAGCCAAGCATCTGCTGTGCACTCTTCTAACACTCAGCGCATTACCTACAGTCCCATGTGTGCTGTCCGCTTGAGAGTGTGCGTCCAACTAAAACAGAGTTTCACCTTTGCTGCTCCATCAGCAGAGGTCAGATCCTGCACAGATTTCCATTCTCTACTTTGCCTTCTCCTGCTTCCAGGTTTCCTGAGGCCTCATCCTGTCTTTGGAAGTAACAGACCACTCTTCGGAAAGTGTCCTGTGCCAAGGGTTGGGTGAGTGGAAGTTTACATTGCTGTGTACATGGGAGGGAGTGAGCGCAATTTGCGCTGGTTCTCTGCCAACTGGGCATCGATAAATCAACACTTTCCAGATGTAATTCACAGAAATGTGATGTTTGTATAGCTCTGTTTTCTATAAAGCCATGGTTGGAGGGATTGTCCGAAGACTCCAATTTTGACATTGTGTTGATAACACAGTTGCAGTTTTTAAGAAGGTTAATAGAATTGATTTACATGTTTTGGGATTTATATGAGAATGAAGTTAGTGTTTGAAACGTACTAAATTTACCTAGAAGTCAGACTTGTCAATTTTTGTAACATTATGTCAGCTCTAAGAAAAATGTAGACAGATAGAAAGTAAAATCGCAGTCCAAAATGTTGAAGGGGACATGTCAACTCTTTACTGTTGAAGCCTCCAACACCAACAGGAACCATGAAGTACCTATTGAAACCATGAAATAACCGAGAACCTGGGTTTCCGTTGTGCATGTGGTGCCCTATACTCCCAAAGACACATACTGGCCAATGTTGGCATTTCAAGGGGTAACATTCCACTCTAGGAAAGTACAAGAAAAACCAAACAAAATATATACATTTAGGCTTGATTCCAAAAGCACATACAGGCATTTTAGCTATGAGAACCCTGCTGCAGCTATGCTAGGCTATTGAAAAGCAGGTGTTCTTCTATCAGTGATGAGAACGCTTAATCATCCGATCATGTTGGGTAAAGCAATTTAACACAACCAAGTCTGCAACCCCAATATATCGTGCACCCGGTGCTTGACTGAAGAGAAAGACGGTCCACCAAACCTGTGTCTTTAAAGCCTTTCACGACTTTTACAGTTCAGGTCACTATCTGACATAATATTTACCTATATATACTGTCTTGAAAAACTGAGGCCTAGTACATATTCAAGTTCAGTCAAAGATTCCTCTCACTTACCACACTCCCTTCACCCCAGACAAGACATAAACCCAGCATTTGCTGAATCTAGGGGAAGGTCATCATTTCTTTGTGTGAGCTAAGTATTCAATTCCTAACTATTTTAGGCGAGAGTATTTGACCTTTAAGGAGTTCACAGTTGTTCACAGAGTGTGAAGATGGAGGAACTCTGATTCTAGGAGGGGCTTGCTCTTCTCCTACTGGCTTCATTGCAGCTCAGGTTCTGATCCTTTAAAATGGATGCCTGAGTGGAGGGGAGGGAAGAGCAAGTGCTTGATAGCAAGGCCCAAACCTGGGAAAAGGCTTACCTGGGCTTGGTGCATTTTGGTCTGAATGGTTTGTAAATGCCCCTTGGGACCTGTGGATTCTCATGACCTCTTCCAAGAACATGAGCGCTTTCATCATCTCTGCCATCTCTTCTCTTTTAGACGTCAGGAATCTTGGAGCCGTTCTTGGAGCAGAGAATGGAGTGACTTTCTCAAGTGCACGTTGACACTCCGAATGTTTCTGCCAGTATCACAGAGGTTCAGTAGGTCTCATGAATGTCTTTCGAGCCTGGTATTCTCTAGAGATGTCTCCATGCCGGTATTCTCCATTGTAGCGGAACAACTCTCATCAATATGTTCGCATCTCTCCTCAATCCGTGCAGCCAGCTTTTCTGCCAGCTTCTCTTCGTGTCTCCCATAAAGTCGACTTCAACAGGACTGGGCAATTCTCAAAGTACCTCGGAGCCTCACCAGTAAGCTGATGACAGGCAGTTCTTCCACTGTCTGCCCTCTCAGATTCTGGAAACTTACCCGTGAACTTAGGTCTTTGGGCAGCAGCATTATCTCGAACTTACACAGCGTCCCGAACAAAAGACCTAAGCCAATCTCCACAAAGGGCGGCAGCCCCTCCATCACACTGATCCACCCACAGAATTCTGCCCAGTTACCTTGGATCCACCAGCCACAACAAGCCTCGTGGTACACACCAAGATTCCACCTAGAATCCAACCGGTAACTGCCATCCCCAATGGTTGCTGAATATTGTCAGTGTTGGGGGAGGGGCTGCATCAAATGAGAGGTTCCTAAGTTAAATGTGACTCTATCCACTAGCGTGCCATTGTCCTTTTATCTTCCCTCTTTCCTTTGGTTCAGATCTGTATATACAGTACAAACGGAGGGAAGTGTGTCCATTTTTAGTTTATGGTTTCATACGTCTTGAAACTTTCTAACAGCTCACAGTACACAGAGACCCCACTAAAGGAAACTCATGTTTGTGTAATATCCATTCACCCAGAATACATATCCGTCTGTTGCTTTCTGCTGAAACACCCACGCTCTCAGAAAATGGATCCATTTGTTTCATGGGGGCTGAAATTCCGAGAAATGAAACCAATCCCAATGTGCACTTTACTGTCTGTCTCGTTTGCTCTTAGTACAGTTTTGCAGAGCTACTTGTCTTTGTTGTAGGCTTATGCCGTTTCTTCTCTACTTAGGGTAGAATATGGCATTCATTCTTGCTGTTGGAAGAATTGTAATTCTATATCACGGACTATGACCAAATCTTATTCAAAATCGGCATTTGGGTTAGGTCACAATATGCTCTTTTGAATCAATATTTATGAAGATTAATGCACGCGTCTGTGTTCTGAATACAAGTGTGTTGAGTACATTTAAGCTGCGATACTGTGTCGATGCGTGCTGAATGATCCTTGACATCAATTTGAGTATTTTGTTTTGAATACTCATGGTTTCTTTGGTATATGTCAGCCAACCGTACCCTTTTGGTGTCTGTCTGTTTGTTTGATTGTTTGTTTGTTTGCTTGTTGTTGGTTTTGGAAACACATTAGGCCAGGCATCACTCCGTTTGCTTCAATCAGAGAGTCATATATGTGAATCACTTAAGATAGTGCTTAAAATCACCTATGATTTCCTGCTACCCTCTCCCATCTTATGGCTTTGATGTCCTCCTTGCCTTCTTCTTGTTTCTTGTTTGTAACTCACGCTCTTCTTGCATTTCCAGTAATGGTTTTTCTTATTTCCATTTCATCTTGCTACTTTTCTATTCAGGGTAGAATTCTCAATCTTTCTTTTAGGATAAGTTTTGAACTGCTGAATTCTTTTAAGCTTTGCTGGTCTGTGAATTTCCCTAGCTCTGCCGTTATTAGAAATGGGAGTCAGGTGGCATAGGCTACCCATGATTACAGCTTTATCTCATTCAGGATATGGCCTATGTCCTTGCACTCCTCCCTGTTCTGCAATATTTCGGCCGAGATACGAGCTGAAACCCCTCTGGAGGTTCTGTTGTGACTAAATTGCTTTCCTCTAGATGCATTTTAAATCACTGGGGTGATCATGAACTTTGTTGATTTGAATTATACAGCTGCAAGTAGGTCTATTGGGATTCCACCTCCTTTGGACGCTGTGTAGTTCCTGAATTCGTATAGATGATTCTTTCTTGTCTTTCAGCAAGTTTCAGTCTGACTTTTCTACAATTACATTTTCAGGCATTTTTTTTTTTGTTAATCTTGCTTTTCCATCTGGGGCTCTTACCAATCATACTCTTTCATGATTTGTCTTACCCCAGGCTTCAACAGCAATGTTTGCATTGGTTTGCACTTCTTTTTCTATGTCTTCTTCTGATCGAGGGATTTCTGTTCCCCTGTCTTCACAGTCTTTCACGAGTCCGTCTGAATTATCAAGTCTGCTTTGGACTGACTTTAGCCCTGGTATTGTCTCATCCTTGGGTTTTCTGATATTGTTTGGCTCGTTTTTAGAGTTTCTCTTCCCCTTTCCTGGTATACTGCCTTTTGTGATTCTGAGACACTGTTTTACTTCATGTTTTCCTCACCTCAGTTTTCAATACTTGCTCTGGTAGTGTTTTGCAGTCTAGATGTTTGAAAGCTTATTTTTTGGGCCTTCTAATTCTTTGGAACTGAAAATGGTACTTCCTGTTTCTTTTACTATACTTCTTTATCTCTACTGGTTAAGTAATATCAGGTATCTAATATAGATTTATAGGGCTTTGTTAAGTGAAAATTTTAGACCATTGGGTGTACAAAGTTCCATGATATTTCTGTGAGGACAATTTTCCCTAGGCATTGATGCCATGTCCTGTTCCTGTGTGTGTTGTCTGGTATATCTCTAATTGCTGGTGTTGCCTTTGTTGTGATGAGCACACCATAATATTTCAATTAGTAAAACTTCGTTTTATTGCACTTACCTCACCATTCTGAAAGTGCAGAGTACACTTCCTCTTCTGGAAATGAAGCTTAAAGGTTTTCAGCTCGGCATTCTGCTGTACGTCATATTGGAGTCTTTCCAAAACAGCAAACTGAGAGTGCGCTTGTGCTTTCTATTGCCATGGGAATGTCCCAATGTTACCAGTTCTTCCCAGAGCTTCTCTGTCTACAGAAACACCAGTGGAAGCATATGTATTGATGTCATACATCAGGGCCTGCTGGAATGATCCCGCAGACCGATCTTTGTTTCCTCTGGGCAGTACCATGTCAGTGCCATCCAAAATGTAGCATCTGCATTTGGGAGACAATGCTGAAGGAAATGCTTCAACTTCTCACGTTGTTGACTCTGACCACTTTCACTTAATCTTTCATCTTTTTTGTCATGGGTGCACGAATGCAAACACAGAGCTGTACCGAATTCTCTACCTCAAACCAATCCGTAATCCCTGTCCAGATTATGACTGTAGCAGATCCAAAAGCTTTTAATACTGATTTCAAACCCAAGGTCCACTGAATAGCTCAGACCAGATGCATGGCTTCTCTATTTGAGCCCCACACGTGCTCTATTGGCAAATTACCAATTTGATCCTGGGCCTGCAAGATGCAGTGGATGTGGCCATGGCACATATCAAAAAACTCAACCTCACACGCCAATGTGGTTGAATTCTTACTGGGGTAACAGGTCGGGTTGCTCTCTTGATAGAACACACCACAACCCACAACGCACCCCAGATCCCTGAGACCCAGAATGTGCCATTATCTGTAGCTCTATACCTCATTTCCAAATGCCTCTGCTAGCTCAAATTTGGCACATCGGATATTGGTTTCAGAATCTATTGTGGGGATATTTTGTGCTGATTTCTAGGACTTATGTCAGCCAAGAATCTGCTGTGCACTCTTCTAACACTCAGCACATTACCTACACTCCCATGTGTGCTGTCCGCTTGAGAGTGTGCGTCCAAGTAAAACAGAGTTTCACCTTTGCTGCTCCATCAGCAGAGGTCAGGTCCTGCACTGATATCAATTCTCTACTTTGCCTTCTCCTGCTTCCAGGTTTTCTGAGGCCTCAGCCTGCCTTTGGAAGTAACAGACCACTCTTCAGAAAGTGTCCTGTGCCAAGGGCTGGGTGAGTGGAAGTTTACATTGCTGTGTACATGGGAGTGAGTGAGCGCAGTTTGCACTGGTTCTCTGCCAACTGGGTATCGATAAATCAACACTTTCCAGATGTAATTCACAGAAATGTATTGTTTGTTAGCTCTGTTTTCAATAAAGCCATGGTTGGAGGTAATCTCCGAAGACTACAATTTTGACATTGTGTTGATAACACAGTTGCAGTTTTTAAGAAGGTCAATAAAATTGATTTACATGTTTTGGGATTTATATGAAAATGAAGTTAGTGTTTGAAACGTACTAAATTTACCTAGAAGTCACACTTGTCAATTTTTGTAACATTATGTCAGCTCTAAGTAAAATGTAGACAGATAGAAAGTAAAATCACAGTCCAAATTGTTGAAGGGGACATGTCAACTCTTTACTGTTGAAGCCTCCAACACCAACAGGAACCATGAAGTACCTATTGAAACCATGAAATAACCGAGAACCTGGATTTCCATTGTGCATGTGGTACCCTATAGTCCCAATGAAACATACTGGTCAATGTTGGCATTTCAAGGGGTAACATTCCTCTCTAGGAAAGTACAAGAAAAAACAAACAAAATATATACATTTAGACTTGATTCCAAAAGCACATACAGGCATTTTAGCTATGAGAACCCTGCTGCAGCTATGCTAGGCTATTGAAAAGCAGGTGTTCTTCTATCAGTGATGAGAACGCTTAATCATCCGATCATGTTGGGTAAAGCAATTTAACACAACCAAGTCTGCACCCCCAATATATCGTGCACCCGGTGCTTGGCTGAAGACAAAGACTGTCCACCAAAACTGTGTCTTTAAAGGCTTTCACGACTTTTACAGTTCAGGTCACTATCTGGTATAATATTTACTTATACTGTCTTGAAACACTGAGCCCTAGTACATATTCAAGTTCAGTCAAAATTCCTCTCACTTACCACACTCCCTTCACCCCAGACAAGACATAAACCCAGCATTTGCTGAATCTAAGGGAAGGTCATCATTTCTTGGTGTGAGCTAAGTATTCAATTCCCAACTATTTTAGGCGAGAGTATTTGACCTTTCAGGAATTCACTGTTGTTCACAGAGTGTGAAGATGGAGAAACTCTGATTCTAGGAGGGGCTTGCTCTTCTCCTACTGGCTTCATTGCAGCTCAGGTTCTGATCCTTTAAAATGGATGCCTGAGTGGAGGGGTGGGAAGAGCAAGTGCTTGATAGCAAGGCCCAAACCTGGGAAAAGGCTTACCTGGGCTTGGTGCATTTTGGTCTGAATGGTTTGTAAATGCCCCTTGGGACCTGTGGATTCTCATGACCTCTTCCAAGAACATGAGCGCTTTTATCATCTCTGCCATGTCTTCTCTTTTAGACGTCAGGAATCTTGGAGCCGTTCTTGGAGAAGAGAATGGAGTGACTTTCTCAAGTTCACGTTGAAACTCTGAATGTTTCTGCCAGTATCACAGAAGTTCAGTAGGTCTCATAAATGTCTTTCGAGCCTGGTATTCTCTAGAGATGACTCCATGCCGGTATTCTCCATTGTAGCGGAACAACTCTCATCAATATGTTCGCATCTCTCCTCAATCCGTGCAGCCAGCTTTTCTGCCAGCTTCTCTTCGTGTCTCCCATAAAGTCGACTTCAACAGGCCTGGGCAAGTCTGAAGGTACCTCGGAGCCTCACCAGTAAGATGATGACAGGCCAATCTTCCACTGTCTGCCCTCTCAGTTTCTGGAAACTTACCCGTGAACTTAGGTCTTTGGGCAGCAACATAATCTCGAAATTATATAGCGTCCCGAACAAAATAATTAAGCCAATCTCCACAAAGGGCGGCAGCCCCTCCATCACACTGATCCACCCACAGAATTCTGCCCAGTTACCTTGGATCCACCAGCCACAACAAGCCTCGTGGTACACACCAAGATTCCAACTAGAATCCAACCGGTAACTGCCACCCCAATGGTTGCTGAATATTGTCATTGTTGGGGGAGGGGCTGCATCAAACGAGAGGTTCCTAAGTTAAATGTGATTCTATCCACTAGCGTGCCACTGTCCTTTTATCTTCCCTCTTCCCTTTGGTTCAGATCTGTATATACAATACAAAAGGAGGGAAGTGTGTCCATTTTTAGTTTATGGTTTCACACGTCTTGAAACTGTCTAACAGCTCACAGTACACAGAGACCCCACTAAATGAAACTCATGTTTGTGTAATATCCGTTCACTCAGAATACATATCCGTCTGTTGCTTTCTGCTGAAACACCCACGCTCTCAGTAAATGGATCCACTTTTTTCATGGGGGCTGAAATTCCGAGAAATGAAACCAATCCCAATGTGCACTTTACTGTTTGTCTCGTTTGCAGTTAGTACACTTTTGCAGAGCTACATGTCTTTGTTATATGCTTATGTCGTTTCTTCTCTACTTAGGGTAGAATATGGCATTCATTCTTGCTATTAGAAGAATTGTACGTCTTTATCAAGGACTATGATCAAATCTTATTCAAAATCGGCATTTGGGTTAGATCACGATATGCTCTTTTGAATCAATATTTATGAATATTAATGCACGCGTCTGTGTTTTGAATACAAGCGTGTTGAGTATATTTAAGTTGCTATAGTGGGTCGGTGACTGCTGAATGATCCTTGACATCACTTTGAGAAATTTGTTTTGAATACTCATGGTTTCTTTGGTATATGTCAGCCAACCGTACCCTTTTGGTGTCTGTTTGTTTGTTTGATTGTTTGTTTGTTTGCTTGTTGTTGGTTTTGCAATCACATTAGTCCATGCATCACTCCGTTTGCTTCAATCAGAGGGTCATATATGTGAATCACTTAAGATAGTGCTTAAAATCACCTATGATTTCCTGCTACCCTCTCCCATCTTATGGCTTTGATTTCCTCCTGGCCTTCTTCTTCTTTCTTGTTTGTAACTCACACTCTTCTTGCATTACCAATGATGTTTTTTCTTATTTCCATATCATCTTGCTACTTTTGTATTCAGGGTAGAATTCTCAATCTTATTTTAGGATAAGTTTTGCACTGCTGAATTCTTTTAAGCTTTGATGGTCTGTGAATTTCCCTAGCTCTGCCGTTATTAGAAATGGCAGTCATGAGGCAAAGGCTACCCATGATTACAGCTTTTTCCCATTCAGGATATGGCCTATGTCCTTGCACTCCTCCCTGTTCTGCAATATTTCTGCCGAGATATGAGCTGAAACCCCTCTGGAGGTTCTGTTGTGACTAAATTGTTTCCTCTAGATGCATTTTAAATCACTGGGGTGATCATGAACTTTGTTGATTTGAATTATAGAGCTGCAAGTAGGTCTATTGGGATTCCACCTCCTTTGGACGCTGTGTAGTTCCTGAAATCGTATAGATGATACTTTCTTCACTTTCAGCAAGTTTCAGTCTGACTTTTCTACAATTATCTTTTCAGACTTTTTTTTGTTAATCTTGCTTTTCCATCTGGGACACTTATTAATCATACTCTTTCATGATTTGTCTTATCCCAGGCTTCAACAGCAATGTTTGCATTGGTTTGCACTTCTTCTTCTATGACTTCTTCAGATCGAGGGATTTCTGTTCCCCTGTCTTCACAGTTTTTCAATAGTCCATCTGCATTATCAAGTCTGCTTTGGACTGACTTTAGTCCTGGTATTGTCTCATCCTTGTGTTTTCTGTTATTATTTGGCTCGTTTGTCGAGTTTCTCTTCCCATTTCCCGGTATACTGCCTTTTGTGATTCTGAGACACTGTTGTACTTCATGTTTCCCTCACCTCAGTTTTCAATACATGCTCTGGTAGCGTTTTGCAGTCTAGATGTTTGAAAGCTTATTTTTTGGGCCTTCAAACTCTTTGGAAGTGAAAATGGTACTTAATGTTTCTTTTACTATACTTCTTTATTTCTACTTGTCAAGTAATAGCAGGTATCTAATATAGATTTATAGGGGTTTGTAAAGTGAAAATTTTAGGCCATTTGGTGTACAAAGTTCCATGATATTTCTGTGAGGACAATTTTCCCTAGGCATTGATGCCATCTCCATTTCCTGTGTGTGTTGTCTGGTACATCTCTAATTGCTGGTGTTGCCTTTGTTGTGATGATCACACCATATTATTTCAATTAGTAAAACTTCGTTTTATTGCACTTAACTCACAATTCTGAAAGTGTAGAGTATACTTCGTCTTCTGGAAATGAAGCTTAAAGCTTTTCAGCTCGGCATTCTGCTGTATGTCATCTAGGAGTCTTTCCAAAACAGCAAACTGAGAGTGCGCTTGTGCTTTCTATTGCCATGGGAATGTCCCAATGTTACCAGTTCTTCCCAGAGCTTCTCTGTCTACAGAAACAGCAGTTGAAATATACGTATGGATGTCATACATCAGGGCCTACTGGAATGATCCCGCAGACCAATCTTTGTGTCCTCTGGGCAGTACCATGCCAGTACCAACCAAAATGTAGCATCTGCATTTGGGAGATAATGCTGAAGGAAATGCTTCAACTTCTCACATTGTGGACTTTGAACACTCTCCCTTGATCCCTCATCCTTGGGTCATGGGTGCACCAATGCAACCACAGAGCTGTAACGAATTCTCCTCCTCAAACCAATACGTAATCCCTGTCCAGGTTATGACATTAGCAGATCCTAAATCGTTTAATACAGATTTCAAACCCAATGGCCACTGAATCCCTCAGACCAGATGCAAGGCTTCTTCTAGTTGAGCCCCACATGTGCTATAATGGCAATTTGCCAAATTGATCCTGAGCCTGCAAGATGCAGTTGATGTGGCCATGGCACATATCGAAATACTCAACCTCACACGGCAATGTGTTTGCTTTCTTACTGGGGTATCAGGTCGTTTTGTTCTATTGATAGAACCCACCACAACCCACAACGCACTCCAGATCCCTGAGACCCAGCGTGTGCCATTTTCTGTAGCTCTATACCTAATTTTCCGCTGCCTCTGCTAGCTCAAATTTGGCAGATCGGATCTTGGTCTCAGAATCAATTGTGGGGATATTTTGTGCTGATTTCTAGGAGTTATGTCAGCCAAGCATCTGCTGTGCACTCTTCTAACACCCAGGGCAAAACCTACAGTCCCATGTGTGCTGTCCGCTTGAGAGTGTGCGTCCAAGTAAAACAGAGTTTCACCTTTGCTGCTCCATCAGCAGAGGTCAGATCCTGCACAGATTTCCATTCTCTACTTTGCCTTCTCCTGCTTCCAGGTTTTCTGAGGCCTCAGCCTGTCTTTGGAATTAACAGACCACACTTCGGAAAGTGTCGTGTTCCAAGGGCTGGGGGAGTGGAAGTTTACATTCCTGTGTACATGGGAGGGAGTGAGCGCAGGTTGCACTGGTTCTCTGCCAACTGGGCATCGATAAGTCATCACTTTCCAGATGTAATTTGCAGAAATGTGATGTTTGTTTAGCTCTGTTTTCTATAAAGCCATGGTTGGAGGGATTGTCCGAAGACTCAAATTTTGACATTGTGTTGATAACACAGTTCCAGTTTTTAAGAAGGTCAATAGAATAGATTTACATGTTTTGGGATTTATATGAAAATGAAGTTAGTGTTTGAAACGTACTATATTTACCTAGAAGTCAGACTTGTCAATTCTTGGAAAATTATGTCAGCTCTAAGAATAATGTAGACAGATAGAAAGTAAAATCGCAGTCCAAAATGTTGAAGGGGACATGTCAACTCTTTACGGTTGAAGCCTCCATCACCAACAGGAACCATGAAGTACATATTGAAACCATGAAATAACCGAGATCCTGGGTTTCCGTTGTGCCTGTGGTGCCCTATAGTCCCAATGACACATACTGGCTAATGTTGGCATTTCCAGGGGTAACATTCCTCTCTAGGAAAGTACAAGAAAAACCAAACAAAATATATACATTTAGGCTTGATTCCAAAAGCACATACAGGCATTTTAGCTATGAGAACCCTGCTGCAGCTATGCTAGGCTATTGAAAAGCAGGTGTTCTTCTATCAGAGATGAGAACGCTTAATCATCAGATCATGTTGGGTAAAGCAATTTAACACAACCAATTCTGCACCCCCAATATATCGTGCACCCAGTGCTTGGCTGAAGAGAAAGACTGTCCACCAAAACTGTGTCTTTAAAGGCTTTCACGACTTTTACAGTTCAGGTCACTATCTGACATAATATTTACCTATACTGTCTTGAAAAACTGAGGCCTAGTACATATTCAAGTTCAGTCAAAGTTTCCTCTCACTTACCATACTCCCTTCACCCCAGACAAGACATAAACCCAGCATTTGATGAATCTAGGGGAAGGTCATCATTTCTTGGTGTGAGCTAAGTATTCAATACCCAACTATTTTAGGCGAGAGTATTTGACCTTTCAGGGTTCACTGTTGTTCACAGAGTGTGAATATGGAGTAAATCTGATTCTAGGATGGGCTTGCTCTTCTCCTATTGGCTTCATTGCAGCTCAGGTTCTGATCTTTTAAAATGGATGCCTGAGTGGAGGGGAGGGATTAGCAAGTGCTTGATAGCAAGGCCCAAACCAGGGAAAAGGCTTACCTGGGCTTGGTGCATTTTGGTCTGAATAGTTTGTAAATGCCCCTTGGGACCTGTGGATTCTCATGACCTCTTCCAAGAACATGAGTTCTTTTATCATTTCTGCCATCTCTTCTCTTTTAGACGTCAGGAATCTTGGAGCCGTTCTTGGAGCAGAGAATGGAGTGACTTTCTCAAGTGCATGTTGACACTCCGAATGTTTCTGCCAGTATCACAGAGGTTCAGTAGGTCTCATGAATGTCTTTCGAGCCTGGTATTCTCTAGAGATGTCTCCATGCCGGTATTCTCCATTGTAGTGGAACAACTCTCATCAATATGTTCGCATCTCTCCTCAATCCGTGCAGCCAGCTTTTCTGCCAGCTTCTCTTCGTGTCTCCCATAAAGTCGACTTCAACAGGACTGGGCAAGTCTGAAGGTACCTCGGTGCCTCACCAGTAAGCTGATGACAGGCAGATCTTCCACTGTCTGCCATCTCAGGTTCTGGAAACTTACCCGTGAACTTAGGTCTTTGGGCAGCAGCATTATCTCGAAATTACACAGCGTCCCGAAAAAAAGAATTAAGCCAATCTCCACAAAGGGCGGCAGCCACTCCATCACACTGATCCACCCACAGAATTCTGCCCAGTTACCTTGGATCCACCAGCCACAACAAGCCTCGCGGTACACACCAAGTTTCCACCTAGAATTCAACCGGTATCTGCCATCCCCTATGGTTGCTGAATATTGTCTGTGTTGGGGAGGGGCTGCATCAAACGAGAGGTTCCTAAGTTAAACGTGATTCTATCCACTAGCGTGCCACTGTCCTTTTATCTTCCCTCTTACCTTTGGTTCAGATCTGTTTATACAGTACAAACGAAGGGAAGTGTGTCCATTTTTAGTTTATGGTTTCACACGTTTTGAAACTTTCTAACAGCTCAAAGTACACAGAGACCCCACTAAATGAAACTCATGTTTGTGTAATATCCATTCACCCAGAATACATATCCGTCTGTTGATTTCTGCTGAAAAACCCACGCTCTCAGTAAATGGATCCACTTTTTTCATAGGGTCTGAAATTCCTAGAAATGAAACCAATAACAATGTGCACTTTACTGTCTGTCTCGTTTGCTCTTAGTACAGTTTTGCAGAGCTACGTGTCTTTGTTATAAGCTTATGCTGTTTCTTCTCTACTTAGGGTAGGATATGGCATTCATTCTTGCTGTTGGAAGAATTGAAAGTCTATATCACGGACTATGACTAAATCTTATTCAAATTCGGCATTTGGGTTAGGTCACGATATGCTTTTTTGAATCAATATTTATGAATATTAATGCACACGTCTGTGTTCTGAATACAAGTTTGTTGAGAATATTTAAGCTGCGATACTGGTTCGGTGCATGCTGAATGATCCTTGACATCAATTTGTGTATTTTGTTTTGAAAAATCATGGAATCTTTGGTATATGTCAGCCAACTGTACCCTTCTGGTGTCTCTCTGTTTGTTTGATTGTTTGTTTGTTTGCTTGTTGTTGGTTTTGCCAACACATTAGGCCATGCATCCCTCCGTTTGCTTCAATCAGAGAGTCATATATGTGAATCACTTAAGATAGTGCTTTAATTCACCTATGATTTCCAGCTAACCTCTCCCATCTTTTGGCTTTGATGTCCTCCTTGCCTTCTTCTTGTTTCTTTTTTGTAACTCACGCTTTTCTTGCATTTCAAATGATGGTTTTTCTTATTTCCATTTCATCTTGCTACTTTTCTCTTCAGGGTATAATTCTCAATCTTTCTTTTAGGATAAGTTTTGAACTGCTGAATTCTTTTAAGCTTTGCTGCTCTGTGAATTTCCCTAGCTCTGCTGTTATTAGAAATGGCAGTCATGTGGCATAGGCTACCCATGATTACAGCGTTTTCTGATTCAGGATATGGCCTATATCCTTGCACTCCTTCCAGTTCTGCAATATTTCTGCCGAGATATGAGCAGAAACCCCTCTGGAGGTTCTGTTGTGACTAAGTTGCTTTCCTCTAGATGCATTTTAAATCACTGGGGTGATCATGAAATTTGTTGATTTGAATTATACAGCTGCAAGTAGGTCTATTGGGATTCCAACTCCTTTGGACACTGTGTAGTCCCTGAAATCGTATAGATGATTCTTTCTTGTCTTTCAGCATGTTTCAGTGTGACTTTTCTACAATTATCTTTGCAGGCTTTTTTTTGTTAATCTTGCATTTCCATCTGGGACACTTACGAATCATACTCTTTCATGTTTTGTCTTACCCCAGGCTTCAACAGCAATGTTTGCATTGGTTTGCACTTCTTTTTCTATGTCTTCTTCTAATCGACGGATTTCTGTTCCCCTGTCTTCACAGTCTTTCACGAGTCCGTCTGCATTATCAAGTCTGCTTTGGACTGACTTTAGCCCTGGTATTGTCTCATCCTTGTGTTTTCTGATAACATTTGGCTCGTTTTTAGAGTTTCTCTTCACCTTTCCCTGTTTAATGCCTTATGTAATTCTGAGACACTGTTGTACTTCATGTTTTCCTCACCTCAGTTTTCAATACTTGCTCTGGTAGATTTTTCTGTCTAGATGTTTGAAAGCTTATTTTATGGGCCTTCAAACTCTTTGGAAGTGAAAATGGTACTTCCTGTTTCTTTTTCTATACTTCTTTTTCTCTACTGGTCAAGTAATATCAGGTATCTAATATAGATGTATACGGCTTTGTTAAGTGAAAATTTTAGACCATTCGGTGTACAAAGTTCCATGATATTTCTGTGAGGACAATTTTCCCTAGGCATTGAAGCCAAGTCCTCTTCCTGTGTGTGTTGTCTGGTATATCTCTAATTGCTGGTGTTGCCTTTGTTGTGATGAGCACACAATATTATTTCAATTAGTAAAACTTCGTTTTATTGCACTTACCTCACAATTCTGAAAGTGCAGTGTACTCTTCCTCTTCTGGAAATGAAGCTTAAAGGTTTTCAGGTCGGCATTCTGCTGTACGTCACCTTGGAGTCTTTCCAAAACAGCAAACTGGGAGTGCGCTTGTGCTTTCTATTGCCATGGGAATGTCCCAATGTTACCAGTTCTTCCCAGAGATTCTCTGTATACAGGAACACCAGTGGAAAAATATGTATGGATGTCATACATCAGGGCCTGCTGGAATGATGCCGCAGACCGATCTTTGTGTCCTCTGGGCAGTACCATGTCAGTGCCATCCAAAATGAAGCATGTGCATTTGGGGGATAATGCTGAAGGAAATGCTTCAACTTCTCACGTTGTGGACTTTGAACACTCTCCCTTGATCCCTCATCCTTGGGTCATGGGTGCACCAATGCAACCACAGAGCTGTACCCAATTTTCCTCCTCAAACCAATCCGTAATCCCTGTCCAGGTTATGATGGTAGCAGATCCTAAAACTTTTAATACTGATTTCAAACCCAAGGGCCACTGAATCCCTCAGACCAGATGCACGGCTTCTCTAGTTGAGCCTCACACGTGATCTATTGGCAAAATGCCAAATTGATCCTGGGCCTGCAAGATGCAGTGGAAGTGACCATGGCAGATATCGAAAAACTCAATCTCAGACGCCAATGTGGTTGCTTGCTTACTGGGGTTACAGGTCGGTTTGCTCTCTTGATAGAACCCACCAGAACCCACAACGCACTCCAGATACCTGAGATTCAGCGTGTGCCATTTTCTGTAGCTCTATACCTCATTTTCCACTGCCTCTGCTAGCTCAAATTTTGCAGATCGGATCTTGGTCTCAGAATCAATTGTGGGGATATTTTGTGCTGATTTCTAGGAGTTATGTCAGCAAAGCATCTGCTGTGCACTCTTCTAACACTCAGCGCATTACCTACAGTCCCATGTGTGCTGTCCGCTTCAGAGTGTGCGTCCAAGTAAAACAGAGTTTCACCTTTGCTGCTCCAACAGCAGAGGTCAGATCCTGCACAGATTTCCATTCTCTACTTTGCCTTCTCCTGCTTCCAGGTTTTCTGAGGCCTCAGCCTGTCTTTGGAAGTAACAGACCACTCTTCGGAAATTGTCCTGTGGCAAGGACTGGGTGAGTGGAAGTTTACATTGCTGTGTACATGGAAGGGAGTGAGCGCAGGTTGCACTTGTTCTCTGCCAACTGGGCATCGATAAATCAACACTTTCCTGATGTAATTCACAGAAATGTGATGTTTGTTTAGCTCTGTTTTCTATAAAGCCATGGTTGGAGGGATTGTCCGAAGACTCCAATTTTGACATTGTGTTTATAACACAGTTGCAGATTTTAAGAACGTCAATAAAATTGATTTACACGTTTTGGGATTTATGTGAAAATGAAGTTAGTGTTTGAAACGTACTAAATTTACCTAAAAGTAAGACTTGTCAATTTATGTAACATTAAGTCAGCTTTAAGAAAAATGTAGACTGATAGAAACTAAAATCTCAGTCCAAAATGTTGAAGGGGACATTTCAAATCTTTACGGTTGAAGCCTCCAACACCAACAGGAACCATGAAGTACATATTGAAATCAAGAAATAACCGAGAACCTGGATTTCCGTTGTGCATGGTGCCCTATAATCCCAATGACACATACTGGCCTATGTTGGCATTTCAAGGGGAAACAATTCTCTCTAGGAAAGTACAAGAAAAACCAAACAAAATATATACATTTAGGCTTGATTCCAAAAGCACATAAAGGCATTTTAGCTATGAGAACCCAGCTGCAGCTATGTTAGGCAATTGAAAACAGGTGTTCTTCTATCAGAGATGAGAACGCTTAATCATCCGATCATGTTGGGTAAAGCAATTTAACACAACCAATTGTGAACCCCCAATATATCGTGCACCCGGTGCTTGGCTGAAATGAAATAGGGTCCACCAAACGTGTGTCTTTAAAGGCTTTCACGAATTTTACAGTTCAGGTGACTATCTGACATAATAATTGCCTATACTGTATTGAAACACTGAGGCCTAGTACATATTCAAGTTCACTCAAAGATACCTCTCACTTACCAAAATCCCTTCACCCCAGACAAGACATAAACCCAGCATTTGCTGAATCTAGGGGAAGGTCATCATTTCTTGGTGTGAGCTAAGTAATCAATTCCCAACTATTTTAGGCGAGAGTATTTGACCTTTCAGGGGTTGACTGTTGTTCATAGAGTGTGAAGATGGAGGAACTCTGATTCTAGGAGGGGCTTGCTCTTCTCCTACTGGCTTCATTTCAGCTCAGGTTCTGATCTTTTAAAATGGATGCCTGAGTGGAGGGTAAGGAAGAGCATGTGCTTGATAGCAAGGCCCAAACATGGGAAAAGGCTAACCTGGGCTTGGTGCATTTTGGTCTGAATGGATTGTAAATGCCCCTTGGGACCTGTGGATTCTCATGACCTCTTCCAAGAACATGAGCGCTTTTAACATCTCTGCCATCTCTTCTCTTTTAGACGTCAGGAATCTTGGAGCCGTTCTTGGAGCAGAGAATGGAGTGAATTTCTCAAGTGCACGTTTACACTCCGAATGTTTCTGCCAGTATCACAGAGGTTCAGTAAGTCTCATGAATGTCTTTCGAGCCTGGTATTCTCTAGAGATGTCTCCGTGCCGGTATTCTCCATTGTAGCAGAACAACACTCATCAATATATTCGCATCTCTCCTCAATACGTGCAGCCAGCTTTTCTGCCAGCTTCTCTTCGTGTCTCCCATAAAGTCGACTTCAACAGGACTGGGCAAATCTGAAAGTACCTCGGAGCCTCACCAGTAAGCTGATGACAGGCATATCGTCCACTGTCTGCCCTCTCAGGTTCTGGAAACTTACCCGTGAACTTAGGTCTTTGGGCAGCAGCATTATCTCGAACTTAAACAGCGTCCCGAACAAAAGACATAAGCCAATCTCCACAAAGGGCGGCAGCCCCTCCATCACACTGATCCACCCACAGAATTCTGCCCAATTACCTTGGATCCACCAGCCACAACAAGCCTCGCGGTACACACCAAGATTCCACCTAGAATCCAACCGGTAACTGCCATCCCCAAAGGTTGCTGAATATTGTCAGTTTTGGGGGAGGGGCTGCATCAAACGAGAGATTCCTAAGTTAAATGTGATTCTATCCACTAGCGTTCCATTGTCCTTTTGTCTTCCCTCTTTCCTTTGGTTCAGATCTGTGTATACTGTACAAACGGTGGGAAGTGTGTCCATTTTTATTTTATGGTTTCACACGTCTTGAAACTTTCTAACAGCACACAGTACACAGAGACCCCACTAAAGGAAACTCATGTTTGTGTAATATCCATTCACCCAGAATACATATCGGTCTGTTGGTTTCTGCTGAAACACCCACGCTCTCAGAAAATGGATCCACTTGTTTCATGGGGGCTGAAATTCCGAGAAATGAAACCAATCCCAGTGTGCACTTTACTGTCTGTCTCTTTTGCTCTTAGTACACTTTTGCAGAACTACTTGTTTTGTTATAGGCTTATGCAATTTCTTCTCTACTTAGGGTAGAATATGGCATTCATTCTTGCTGTTGGAAGAATTGTAAATCTATATCACGGACTATGACCAAATCTTATTCAAAATCGACAATTGGGTTAGGTCACGATATGCTCTTTTGGATCAATATTTATGAATATTAATGCACGTGTCTGTGTTCTGAATACAAGTGTGTTGAGTACATTTAAGCTGTGATACTGGGTCGGTGGGTGCTGAATGACCCTTGACATCACTTTGAGTATTTTGTTTTGAATACTCATGGTTTCTTTGGTATATGTCAGCCAACCGTAACCTTTTGGTGTCTCTCTGTTTGTTTGATTGTTTGTTTGTTTGCTTGTTTTTGTTTTTGCAAACACAATAGGACATTCATCAGTCCGTTTGCATCAATCAGAGAGTCATATATGTGAATCAGTTAAGATAGTGCTTAAAATCACCTATGATTTCCTGCTACCCTCTCCCATTTTATGGCTTTGATGTCCTCCTTGACTTCTTCTTGTTTCTTGTTTGTAACTCACGCTCTTTTTGCATTTCCAACAATGGTTTTTCTTATTTCCATTTCAGCCTGCTACTATTCTATTCAGGGTAGAATTCTCAATCTTTCTTTTAGGATCTGTTTTGTACTGCTGAATTCTTTAAGTTTTGTTGGTCTGTGAATTTCCCTAGCTCTACCGTTATTAGAAATTGCAGTCATGTGGCAAAGGCTACCCATGATTACAGCTGTTTCTCATTCAGGATATGGCCTATGTCCTTGCACTCCTCCCTGTTCTGCAACATTTCTGCCGAGATATGGGCTGAAACCCCTCTGGAGGTTCTGTTGTGACTAAATTGCTTTCTTCTCGATGCATTTTAAATCACTGGGGTGATCATGAACTTTGTTGATTTGAATTATACAGCTGCAAGTAGGTCTATTGGGATTCCAAATTTTTGGATGCTGTGTAGTTCCTGAATTCGTATAGATGATTCTTTCTTGTTTTTCAGCAAGTTTCAGTCTGACTTTTATACAATTATCTTTACAGGCTTTTCTTGTTAATCTTGCTTTTCCATCTGGGAATCTTAAGAATCATACTCTTTCATGCTTTGCCTTACCCCAGGCTTCAACATCAATGTTTGCATTGTTTTGCACTTCTTTTTCTATGTCTTCTTCTGATCGAGGGATTTCTGTTCCCTTGTCTTCACAGTCTTTCACGAGTCCGTCTGCATTATCAAGTCTGCTTTGGACTGACTTTAGCCCTGGTATTGTCCCATCCTTGGGTTTTCTGATATTGTATGGCTAGTTTTTACAGTTTCTCTTCCCCTTTCCTGGTATACTGCCTTTTGTGTTTCTGAGACAATGTTGTACTTCATGTTTTCCTCACCTCAGTTTTCAATACTTGCTCTGGTAGCGTTTTGCAGTCTAGATGTTTGAAAGCTTATTTTTTGTGTCTTCAAACTCTTTGGAACTGAAAATGGTGCTTCCTGTTTCTTTTACTATACTTCTTTATCTCTACTGGTCAAGTAATATCAGGTATCAAATATAGATTTATAGGGCTTAGTTAAGTGAATATTTTAGACCATTGGGTGTACAAAGTTCCATGATATTTCTGTGAGGACAATTTTCCCTAGGCATTGATGCCATGTCCTGTTCCTGTGTGTGTTGTCTGGTATATCTCTAATTGCTGGTGTTACCTTTGTTGTGATGAGCACACCATATTATTTCAATTAGTAAAACTTCGTTTTATTGCACTTACCTCACCATTCTGAAAGTGCAGAGTACACTTGCTCTTCTGGAAATGAAACTTAAAAGTTTTCAGCTCGGCATTCGGATGTACGTCTTATTGGAGTCTTTCCAAAACAGCAAACTGAGAGTGCGCTTGTGCTTTCTATTGCCATGTGAATGTCCCAATGTTACCAGTTCTTCCCAGAGTTTCTCTGTATACAGAAACACCAGTGGAAACATATGTATGGATGTCATACATCAGGGCCTGCTGGAATGATCCCGTGGACCGATCTTTGTGTCCTCAAGGCAGTACCAAGTCAGTGCCATCCAAAATGTAGCATCTGTATTTGGGAGATAATGCTGAAGGAAATGCTTGAACTTCTCACGTTGTGGACTTTGACCACTCTTCCTTGATCCCTCATCCTTGGGTCATGGTTGCACGAATGCAACCACAGAGCTCTTCCTCAAACCAATCCATAATCCCTGTCCAGGTTACGACTGTAGCAAATCCTGAAGCTTTTAATACTGAATTCAAACCCAAGGGCCACTGAATCCCTCAGACCAGATGCACAACTTCTCTAGTTGAGCCCCACACGTGCTCTATTGGCAAAATGCCAAATTGATCCTGGGCCTGCAAGATGCAGTGAATGTGGCCATGGCAAATATCGAAATACTCAACCTCACACGCCAATGTGGTTGCTTTCTTACTGGGGTATCAGGTCGGTTTGCTCTCTTGATTGAACCCACCACAAACGACAACACACTCCAGATCACTGAGACACAGCGTGTGCCATTATCTGTAGCTCTATACCTCATTTTCCGCTGCCTCTGCTTGCTCAAATTTGGCCGATCGGATATTGGTCACAGAATCAATTGTGGGGATATTTTGTGCTGATTTCTAGGAGTTATGTCAGCCAAGCATCTGCTGTGCACTCTTCTAACACTCAGCGCATTACCTACAGTCCCATGTGTGCTGTCCGCTTGAGAGTGTGCGTCCAAGTAAAACAGAATTACACATTTGCTGCTCCATCAGCAGAGGTCAGATCCTGCACAGATTTCCATTCTCTAATTTGCCTTCTCCTGCTTCCAGGTTTCCTGAGGCCTCAGCCTGTCTTTGGAAGTAACAGACCTCTCTTCAGATATTGTCCTGTGCCAAGGGCTGGGTGATTGGAAGTTTACATTGCTGTGAACATTGTAGGGAGTGAGCGCACTTTGCACTGGTTCTCTGCCAACTGGGCATCGATAAATCAACACTTTCCAGTTGTAATTCACAGAAATGTGATGTTTGTTTAGCTCTGTATTCTATAAAGCTATGGTTGGAGGGATTGTCCGAAGACTACAATTTTTACATTGTGTTAATAACAGAGTTGAAGTTTTTAAGAAGGTTAATAGAATTGATTTACATGTTTTGGGATTTATATGAAAATGAAGTTAGTGCTTGAAACGTACTAAATTTACCTAGAAGACCAACTTGTCAATTTTTGTAACATTATGTCAGCTCTAAGAAAAATGTACACTGATAGATAGTAAGATCGCAGCCCAAAATTTTGAAGGGGACATGTCAACTCCATACTTTTGAAGCCTCCAACACCAACAGGAACCATGAAGTACCTATTGAAACCATGAAATAACCGAGAACCTGGATTCCCGTTGTGCATATGGTGCCCTATTGTCCCAGTGACACATACTGGCCAATGTTGGCATTTCAAGGAGTAACATTCCTCTCTAGGAAAGTACAAGAAAAACCAAACAAAATATATACATTTAGGCTTGATTCCAAAAGCACATACAGGCATTTTAGCTATGAGAACCCTGCTGCAGCTATGCTAGGCTATTGAAAAGCAGGTGTTTTTCTATCAGTGATGAGAACGCTTAATCATCCGATCATGTTGGGTAAAGCAATTTAACACAACCAAGTCTGCACCCCCAATATATCGTGCACCCGGTGCTTGAATGAAGAGGAGCACGGTACTCAAAAACTGTGTCTTTAAAGGCTTTCACGACTTTTACAGTTCAGGTCACTATCTGACATGATATTTACCTATATATACTGTCTTGAAAAACTGAGGCCTAGTACATATTCAAGTTCAGTCAAAGATTCCTCTCACTTACCACACTCCCTTCACCCCAGACAAGACATAAACCCAGCATTTGCTGAATCTAGGGGAAGGTCATCATTTCTTATTGTGAGATTAGTATTCAATTCCCAACTATTTTAGGGGAGAGTATTTGACCTTTCAGGGTTTCACTGTTTTTCACAGAGTGTGAAGATGGAGGAACTCTGATTCTAGTAGGGACTTGCACTTCTCCTACCAGCTTCATTGCAGCTCAGGTTCTGATCCTTTAAAATGGCTGCCTGAGTGGTGGGGAGGGAAGAGCAAGTGCTTGATAGCAAGGCCCAAACCTGGGAAAAGGCTTACCTGGGCTTGGTGCATTTTGGTCTGAATGGTTTGTAAATGCCCCTTGGGACCTGTGGATTCTCATGACCTCTTCCAAGAACATGAGCGCTTTCATCATCTCTGCCATCTCTTCTCTTTTAGACGTCAGGAATCTTGGAGCCGTTCTTGGAGCAGAGAATTGAGTGACTTTCTCAAGTGCACGTTGACACTCCGAATGTTTCTGCCAGTATCACAGAGGTTCAGTAGGTCTCATGAATGTATTTCGAGCCTGGTATTCTCTAGAGATGTCTCCATGCAGGTATTCTCCATTGTAGCAGAACAAATCTCATCAATATGTTCGCATCTCCCCTCAATCCGTGCAGCCAGCTTTTCTGCCAGCTTCTCTTCGTGTCTCCCATAAAGTCGACTTCAACAGGACTGGGCAAGTCTGAAAGTACCTTGGAGCATCACCAGTAAAATGATGTCAGGCAGATCTTCCACTGTCTGCCCTCTCAGGTTCTGGAAACATACCCGTGAACTTAGGTCTTTGGGCAGCAGCATTATCTCGAAATTACACAGCGTCCTGAACAAAAGACCTAAGCCAATCTCCAAAAAGGGCGGAAGTCCCTCCATCACACTGATCCACCCACAGAATTCTGCCCAATTACCTTGGATCCACCAGCCACAACAAGCCTCACGGTACACACCAAGATTCCTCCTAGAATCCAACCGGTAACTGCCATCCCCAATGGTTGCTGAATAGTGTCACTGTTGGGGGAGGGGCTGCATCAATCAAGAGGTACCTAAGTTAAATGTGATTCTATCCACTAGCGTTCCATTGTCCTTTTGTCTTCCCTCTTTCCTTTGGTTCAGATCTGTTTATACAGTACAAACGGTGGGAAGTGTGTCCATTTTTATTTTATGGTTTCGCACGTCTTGAAACTTTCTAACAGCTCACAGTACAGAGAGACCCCACTAAAGGAAACTCATGTTTTTGAAATAACCATTCACCCAGAATACATATCGGTCTGTTGCTTTCTGCTGAAACACCCACGCTCTCAGAAAATGGATCCACTTTTTTCATGGGGGCTGAAATTCCGAGAAATGAAACCAATCCCAATGTGCACTTTACTGTCTGTCTCGTTTGCACTTTGTACAGTTTTGCAGAGCTACTTGTCTTTGTTATAGGCTTATGCCGTTTCTTCTTTACTTAGGGTAGAATATGGCATTCATTCTTGCTGTTGAAAGAATTGTAAGTCTATATCACGGACTATGACCAAATCTTATTCAAAATCGGCATTTGGGTTAGGTCACGATATGCACTTTTGAATCAATATTTATGAATTTTAATGCACGCGTCTGTGGTCTGAATACATGTTTGTTGAGTACATTTAAGCTGCGATTGTGGGTCGATTAGTGCTGAATGACCCTTGACATCTATTTGAGTATTTTGCTTTGAATACTCATGGTTTCTTTGGTATATGTCAGCCAACCATACACTTTAGGTTTCTCAGTGTTTGTTTGTTTGTTTGTTTGCTTGTTGTTGGTTTGCAGACACATTAGGCCATGCATCACTCCGTTTGCTTCAATCAGAGAGTCATATATGTGAATCACTTTAGATAGTGCTTAAAATCACCTATGATTTCCTGCTACCCTCTCCCATCTTATGGCTTTGATGTCCTCCTTGCCTTCTTCTTGTTTCTTGTTTGTAACTCACGCTCTTCTTGCATTTCCAATAATGGTTTTTCTTATTTCAATTTCATCTTGGTACTTTACTATTCAGGGTAGAATTCTCAATCTGTCTTTTAGGATAAGTTTTGAACTGCTGAATTCTTTTAAGATTTGCTGGTCTGTGAATTTCCCTAGCTCTGCCGTTATTAGAAATGGCAGTCATGTGGCATAGGCTACCCATGATTACAGCTGTATCTCATACAGGATATGGCCTATGTCCTTGCACTCCTGCCTGTTCTGCAATATTTCTGCCGAGATATGGGCTGAAACCCCTCTGGAGGTTCTGTTGTGACTAAATTGCTTTCCTCTAGATGCATTTTAAATCACTGGGGTTATCATGAACTTTGTTGATTTGAATTATACACCAGCAAGTAGGTCTATTTGGATTCCACCTCTTTTGGACGCTGTGTAGTTCCTGAATTCGTATAGATGATTCTTTCTTGTCTTTCAGCAAGTTTCAGTCTGACTTTTCTACAATTATCTTTTCAGGCTTTTTTTGTTAATCTTGCTTTTCCATCTGGGACTCTTACGATTCATACTCTTTCATGATTTATCTTACCCCAGGCTTCATCAGCAAAGTTTGCATTGGTTTGCACTTCTTTTTCAATGTCTTCTTCTCATAGAGGGATTTCTGTTCCCCTGTCTTCACAGTCTTTCACGAGTCCGTTTGCATTATCAAGTCTGCTTTGGATTGACTTTAGCCCTGGTATTGTCTCATCCTTAAGTTTTTTGATATTGTTTGTCTCGTTTATAGAATTTCTCTTCCCCTTTCCTGGTATACTGCCTTTGTGATTCTGAGACACTCTTGTACTTCATGTTTTCCTCACCTCAGTTTTCAATACTTGCTCTTTAACGTTTTAAATTCTAGATGTTTGAAAGCTTATTTTTTGGGGCTTCAAACTCTTTGGAACTGAAAATTGTTCTTCCTGTTTCTTTTTCTATACTTCTTTACCTCTTCTTGTTAAGTAATATCAGGTATCTAATATAGATATATAGGGCTTTGTTAAGTGAAAATTTTAGACCATTGGGTGTAAAAAGATCCATGATATTTCTGTGAGGACAATTTTCCCTAGGAATTGATGCCATGTCCTCTTCCTGTGTTTGTTGTCTGGTATATCTCTAATTGCAGGTGTTGCCTTTGTTGTGATGAGCACAACATATTATTTCAATTAGTAAAACTTCGTTTTATTGCACTTACCTCACAATTCTGAAAGTGCAGAGTACACTTCCTCTTCTGGAAATGAAACTTAAAAGTTTTCAGCTCGGCATTCGGCTGTACGTCATATTGGAGTCTTTCCAAAACAGCAAACTGAGAGTGCGCTTGTGCTTTCTCTTGCCATGGGAATGTCCCAATGTTACCAGTACTTCCCAGAGATTCTCTGTCTACAGAAACACCACTGGAAACTTATGTATGGATGTCATACATCAGGGCCTGCTGGAATGATCCCGCAGACCGATCTTTGTGTCCTCTGGGCAGTACCATGTCAGTGCCATCCAAAATGTAGCATCTGCATTTGGGAGATAATGCTGAAGGAAATTCTTCAACTTCTCACGTTGTGGACTTTGACCACTCTTCCTTGATCCCTCATCCTGGGGTCATGGGTGCATGAAAGCAACCACAGAGCTGTACTGAATTCTCTTCCTCAAACCAATCCGTAATCCCTGTCCAGGTTATGACTGTATCAGATCCTGAAGCTTTTAATACTGATTTCAAACCCAAGGGACACTGAATCCCTGAGACCAGATGCACGACTTCTCTAGTTGAGCCCCACACGTGCTCTAATGTCAAAATGCCAAATTGATCCTGGGCCTGCAAGATGCAGTTAATGTGGCCATGGCACATATCGAAAATCTCAACCTCACACGCCAATGTGGTTGCTTTCTTACTGGGGAAACAGGTCGGTTTGCTCTCTTGATAGAACACACCACAAACCACAGCACACTCCAGATCCCTGAGACACAGCGTGTGCCATTATCTGTAGCTCTATACCTCATTTTCCGCTGCCTCTGCTAGCTCAAATTTGGCGGAACGGATATTGGTCTCAGAATCAATTGTGGGGATATTTTGTGCTGATTTCTAGGAGTTATGTCAGCCAAGCATCTGCTCTGCACTCTTCAAACACTCAGCGCATTACCTACAGTCCCATGTGTGCTGTCCGCTTGAGAGTGTGCGTCCAAGTAAAACAGAAATTCACCTTTGCTGCTCCATCAGCAGAGGTCAGATCCTGCACAGATTTCCATTTTCTACTTTGCCTTCTCCTGCTTCCAGGTTTCCTGAGGCCTCAGCCTGTCTTTGGAAGTAACAGACCACTCTTCAGAAATTGTCCTGTGCCAAGGGCTGGGTGAGAGGAAGTTTACAATGCTGTGTTCATGGGAGGGAGTGAGCGCAGGTTGCACTGGTTCTCTGCCAACTGGGCATCGATAAATCAACACATTCCAGTTGTAATTCACAGAAATGTGATGTTTGTTTAGCTCTGTTTTCTATAAAGCCATGGTTGGAGGGATTGTCCGAAGACTCCATTTTTGACATTGTGTTGATAACACAGTTGCAGTTTTTAAGAAGGTTAATAGAATTGGTTTACATGTTTTGGGATTTATATGTAAATGAAGTTAGTGTTTGAAACGTACTAAATTTACCTAGAAGTCCGACTTGTCAATTTTTGTAACATTATGTCAGCCCTAAGAAAAATGTAGAGAGATAGAAAGTAAAATCGCAGTCCAAATTGTTGAAGGGGACATGTCAACTCTTTACTGTTGAAGCCTCCAACACCAACAGGAACCATGAAGTACCTATTGAAACCATGAAATAACCAAGAACCTGGGTTTCCGTTGTGCATGTGCAGCCCTAAACTCCCAATGACACATACTGGACAATGTTGGCATTTCCAGGGGTAACATTCCTCTCTAGGAAAGTACAAGAAAAACCAAACAAAATATATACATTTAGGCTTGATTCCAAAAGCACATACAGGCATTTTAGCTATGAGAACCCTGCTGCATCTATGCTAGGCTATTGAAAAGCAGGTGTTCTTCTATCAGAGATGAGAACGCTTAATCATCCGATCATGTTGGGTAAAGCAATTTAACACAACCAATTCTGCACCCCCAATATATCGTGCACCCAGTGCTTGGCTGAAGAGAAAGACTGTCCACCAAAACTGTGTCTTTAAAGGCTTTCACGACTTTTACAGTTCAGGTCACTATCTGACATAATATTTACCTATACTGTCTTGAAAAACTGAGGCCTAGTACATATTCAAGTTCAGTCAAAGATTCCTCTCACTTACCATACTCCCTTCACCCCAGACAAGACATAAACCCAGCATTTGATGAATCTAGGGGAAGGTCATCATTTCTTGGTGTGAGCTAAGTATTCAATACCCAACTATTTTAGGCGAGAGTATTTGACCTTTCAGGGTTCACTGTTGTTCACAGAGTGTGAATATGGAGTAAATCTGATTCTAGGATGGGCTTGGTCTTCTCCTATTGGCTTCATTGCAGCTCAGGTTCTGATCTTTTAAAATGGATGCCTGAGTGGAGGGGAGGGATTAGCAAGTGCTTGATAGCAAGGCCCAAACCAGGGAAAAGGCTTACCTGGGCTTGGTGCATTTTGGTCTGAATAGTTTGTAAATGCCCCTTGGGACCTGTGGATTCTCATGACCTCTTCCAAGAACATGAGTTCTTTTATCATTTCTGCCATCTCTTCTCTTTTAGACGTCAGGAATCTTGGAGCCGTTCTTGGAGCAGAGAATGGAGTGACTTTCTCAAGTGCATGTTGACACTCCGAATGTTTCTGCCAGTATCACAGAGGTTCAGTAGGTCTCATGAATGTCTTTCGAGCCTGGTATTCTCTAGAGATGTCTCCATGCCGGTATTCTCCATTGTAGTGGAACAACTCTCATCAATATGTTCGCATCTCTCCTCAATCCGTGCAGCCAGCTTTTCTGCCAGCTTCTCTTCGTGTCTCCCATAAAGTCGACTTCAACAGGACTGGGCAAGTCTGAAGGTACCTCGGTGCCTCACCAGTAAGCTGATGACAGGCAGATCTTCCACTGTCTGCCATCTCAGGTTCTGGAAACTTACCCGTGAACTTAGGTCTTTGGGCAGCAGCATTATCTCGAAATTACACAGCGTCCCGAAAAAAAGAATTAAGCCAATCTCCACAAAGGGCGGCAGCCACTCCATCACACTGATCCACCCACAGAATTCTGCCCAGTTACCTTGGATCCACCAGCCACAACAAGCCTCGCGGTACACACCAAGTTTCCACCTAGAATTCAACCGGTATCTGCCATCCCCTATGGTTGCTGAATATTGTCTGTGTTGGGGAGGGGCTGCATCAAACGAGAGGTTCCTAAGTTAAACGTGATTCTATCCACTAGCGTGCCACTGTCCTTTTATCTTCCCTCTTACCTTTGGTTCAGATCTGTTTATACAGTACAAACGAAGGGAAGTGTGTCCATTTTTAGTTTATGGTTTCACACGTTTTGAAACTTTCTAACAGCTCAAAGTACACAGAGACCCCACTAAATGAAACTCATGTTTGTGTAATATCCATTCACCCAGAATACATATCCGTCTGTTGATTTCTGCTGAAAAACCCACGCTCTCAGTAAATGGATCCACTTTTTTCATAGGGTCTGAAATTCCTAGAAATGAAACCAATAACAATGTGCACTTTACTGTCTGTCTCGTTTGCTCTTAGTACAGTTTTGCAGAGCTACGTGTCTTTGTTATAAGCTTATGCTGTTTCTTCTCTACTTAGGGTAGGATATGGCATTCATTCTTGCTGTTGGAAGAATTGAAAGTCTATATCACGGACTATGACTAAATCTTATTCAAATTCGGCATTTGGGTTAGGTCACGATATGCTTTTTTGAATCAATATTTATGAATATTAATGCACACGTCTGTGTTCTGAATACAAGTTTGTTGAGAATATTTAAGCTGCGATACTGGTTCGGTGCATGCTGAATGATCCTTGACATCAATTTGTGTATTTTGTTTTGAAAAATCATGGAATCTTTGGTATATGTCAGCCAACTGTACCCTTCTGGTGTCTCTCTGTTTGTTTGATTGTTTGTTTGTTTGCTTGTTGTTGGTTTTGCCAACACATTAGGCCATGCATCCCTCCGTTTGCTTCAATCAGAGAGTCATATATGTGAATCACTTAAGATAGTGCTTTAATTCACCTATGATTTCCAGCTAACCTCTCCCATCTTTTGGCTTTGATGTCCTCCTTGCCTTCTTCTTGTTTCTTTTTTGTAACTCACGCTTTTCTTGCATTTCAAATGATGGTTTTTCTTATTTCCATTTCATCTTGCTACTTTTCTCTTCAGGGTATAATTCTCAATCTTTCTTTTAGGATAAGTTTTGAACTGCTGAATTCTTTTAAGCTTTGCTGCTCTGTGAATTTCCCTAGCTCTGCTGTTATTAGAAATGGCAGTCATGTGGCATAGGCTACCCATGATTACAGCGTTTTCTGATTCAGGATATGGCCTATATCCTTGCACTCCTTCCAGTTCTGCAATATTTCTGCCGAGATATGAGCAGAAACCCCTCTGGAGGTTCTGTTGTGACTAAGTTGCTTTCCTCTAGATGCATTTTAAATCACTGGGGTGATCATGAAATTTGTTGATTTGAATTATACAGCTGCAAGTAGGTCTATTGGGATTCCAACTCCTTTGGACACTGTGTAGTCCCTGAAATCGTATAGATGATTCTTTCTTGTCTTTCAGCATGTTTCAGTGTGACTTTTCTACAATTATCTTTGCAGGCTTTTTTTTGTTAATCTTGCATTTCCATCTGGGACACTTACGAATCATACTCTTTCATGTTTTGTCTTACCCCAGGCTTCAACAGCAATGTTTGCATTGGTTTGCACTTCTTTTTCTATGTCTTCTTCTAATCGACGGATTTCTGTTCCCCTGTCTTCACAGTCTTTCACGAGTCCGTCTGCATTATCAAGTCTGCTTTGGACTGACTTTAGCCCTGGTATTGTCTCATCCTTGTGTTTTCTGATAATATTTGGCTCGTTTTTAGAGTTTCTCTTCACCTTTCCCTGTTTAATGCCTTATGTAATTCTGAGACACTGTTGTACTTCATGTTTTCCTCACCTCAGTTTTCAATACTTGCTCTGGTAGATTTTTCTGTCTAGATTTTTGAAAGCTTATTTTATGGGCCTTCAAACTCTTTGGAAGTGAAAATGGTACTTCCTGTTTCTTTTTCTATACTTCTTTTTCTCTACTGGTCAAGTAATATCAGGTATCTAATATAGATGTATACGGCTTTGTTAAGTGAAAATTTTAGACCATTCGGTGTACAAAGTTCCATGATATTTCTGTGAGGACAATTTTCCCTAGGCATTGAAGCCAAGTCCTCTTCCTGTGTGTGTTGTCTGGTATATCTCTAATTGCTGGTGTTGCCTTTGTTGTGATGAGCACACAATATTATTTCAATTAGTAAAACTTCGTTTTATTGCACTTACCTCACAATTCTGAAAGTGCAGTGTACTCTTCCTCTTCTGGAAATGAAGCTTAAAGGTTTTCAGGTCGGCATTCTGCTGTACGTCACCTTGGAGTCTTTCCAAAACAGCAAACTGGGAGTGCGCTTGTGCTTTCTATTGCCATGGGAATGTCCCAATGTTACCAGTTCTTCCCAGAGATTCTCTGTATACAGGAACACCAGTGGAAAAATATGTATGGATGTCATACATCAGGGCCTGCTGGAATGATGCCGCAGACCGATCTTTGTGTCCTCTGGGCAGTACCATGTCAGTGCCATCCAAAATGAAGCATGTGCATTTGGGGGATAATGCTGAAGGAAATGCTTCAACTTCTCACGTTGTGGACTTTGAACACTCTCCCTTGATCCCTCATCCTTGGGTCATGGGTGCACCAATGCAACCACAGAGCTGTACCCAATTTTCCTCCTCAAACCAATCCGTAATCCCTGTCCAGGTTATGATGGTAGCAGATCCTAAAACTTTTAATACTGATTTCAAACCCAAGGGCCACTGAATCCCTCAGACCAGATGCACGGCTTCTCTAGTTGAGCCTCACACGTGATCTATTGGCAAAATGCCAAATTGATCCTGGGCCTGCAAGATGCAGTGGAAGTGACCATGGCAGATATCGAAAAACTCAATCTCAGACGCCAATGTGGTTGCTTGCTTACTGGGGTTACAGGTCGGTTTGCTCTCTTGATAGAACCCACCAGAACCCACAACGCACTCCAGATACCTGAGATTCAGCGTGTGCCATTTTCTGTAGCTCTATACCTCATTTTCCACTGCCTCTGCTAGCTCAAATTTTGCAGATCGGATCTTGGTCTCAGAATCAATTGTGGGGATATTTTGTGCTGATTTCTAGGAGTTATGTCAGCAAAGCATCTGCTGTGCACTCTTCTAACACTCAGCGCATTACCTACAGTCCCATGTGTGCTGTCCGCTTCAGAGTGTGCGTCCAAGTAAAACAGAGTTTCACCTTTGCTGCTCCAACAGCAGAGGTCAGATCCTGCACAGATTTCCATTCTCTACTTTGCCTTCTCCTGCTTCCAGGTTTTCTGAGGCCTCAGCCTGTCTTTGGAAGTAACAGACCACTCTTCGGAAATTGTCCTGTGGCAAGGACTGGGTGAGTGGAAGTTTACATTGCTGTGTACATGGAAGGGAGTGAGCGCAGGTTGCACTTGTTCTCTGCCAACTGGGCATCGATAAATCAACACTTTCCTGATGTAATTCACAGAAATGTGATGTTTGTTTAGCTCTGTTTTCTATAAAGCCATGGTTGGAGGGATTGTCCGAAGACTCCAATTTTGACATTGTGTTGATAACACAGTTGCAGATTTTAAGAACGTCAATAAAATTGATTTACACGTTTTGGGATTTATGTGAAAATGAAGTTAGTGTTTGAAACGTACTAAATTTACCTAAAAGTAAGACTTGTCAATTTATGTAACATTAAGTCAGCTTTAAGAAAAATGTAGACTGATAGAAACTAAAATCTCAGTCCAAA
This sequence comes from Camelus dromedarius, assembly GCF_036321535.1. Classification (NCBI taxonomy): domain Eukaryota; kingdom Metazoa; phylum Chordata; class Mammalia; order Artiodactyla; family Camelidae; genus Camelus; species Camelus dromedarius. Next base: position 6,088,931 of record NW_026989731.1, read on the forward strand.
ATGTTGAAGGGGACATTTCAAATCTTTACGGTTGAAGCCTCCAACACCAACAGGAACCATGAAGTACATATTGAAATCAAGAAATAACCGAGAACCTGGATTTCCGTTGTGCATGGTGCCCTATAATCCCAATGACACATACTGGCCAATGTTGGCATTTCAAGGGGAAACAATTCTCTCTAGGAAAGTACAAGAAAAACCAAACAAAATATATACATTTAGGCTTGATTCCAAAAGCACATAAAGGCATTTTAGCTATGAGAACCCAGCTGCAGCTATGTTAGGCAATTGAAAACAGGTGTTCTTCTATCAGAGATGAGAACGCTTAATCATCCGATCATGTTGGGTAAAGCAATTTAACACAACCAATTGTGAACCCCCAATATATCGTGCACCCGGTGCTTGGCTGAAATGAAATAGGGTCAACCAAACGTGTGTCTTTAAAGGCTTTCACGAATTTTACAGTTCAGGTGACTATCTGACATAATAATTGCCTATACTGTATTGAAACACTGAGGCCTAGTACATATTCAAGTTCACTCAAAGATACCTCTCACTTACCACACTCCCTTCACCCCAGACAAGACATAAACCCAGCATTTGCTGAATCTAGGGGAAGGTCATCATTTCTTGGTGTGAGCTAAGTAATCAATTCCCAACTATTTTAGGCGAGAGTATTTGACCTTTCAGGGGTTGACTGTTGTTCATAGAGTGTGAAGATGGAGGAACTCTGATTCTAGGAGGGGCTTGCTCTTCTCCTACTGGCTTCATTTCAGCTCAGGTTCTGATCTTTTAAAATGGATGCCTGAGTGGAGGGTAAGGAAGAGCATGTGCTTGATAGCAAGGCCCAAACATGGGAAAAGGCTAACCTGGGCTTGGTGCATTTTGGTCTGAATGGATTGTAAATGCCCCTTGGGACCTGTGGATTCTCATGACCTCTTCCAAGAACATGAGCGCTTTTAACATCTCTGCCATCTCTTCTCTTTTAGACGTCAGGAATCTTGGAGCCGTTCTTGGAGCAGAGAATGGAGTGAATTTCTCAAGTGCACGTTTACACTCCGAATGTTTCTGCCAGTATCACAGAGGTTCAGTAAGTCTCATGAATGTCTTTCGAGCCTGGTATTCTCTAGAGATGTCTCCGTGCCGGTATTCTCCATTGTAGCAGAACAACACTCATCAATATATTCGCATCTCTCCTCAATACGTGCAGCCAGCTTTTCTGCCAGCTTCTCTTCGTGTCTCCCATAAAGTCGACTTCAACAGGACTGGGCAAATCTGAAAGTACCTCGGAGCCTCACCAGTAAGCTGATGACAGGCATATCGTCCACTGTCTGCCCTCTCAGGTTCTGGAAACTTACCCGTGAACTTAGGTCTTTGGGCAGCAGCATTATCTCGAACTTAAACAGCGTCCCGAACAAAAGACATAAGCCAATCTCCACAAAGGGCGGCAGCCCCTCCATCACACTGATCCACCCACAGAATTCTGCCCAATTACCTTGGATCCACCAGCCACAACAAGCCTCGCGGTACACACCAAGATTCCACCTAGAATCCAACCGGTAACTGCCATCCCCAAAGGTTGCTGAATATTGTCAGTTTTGGGGGAGGGGCTGCATCAAACGAGAGATTCCTAAGTTAAATGTGATTCTATCCACTAGCGTTCCATTGTCCTTTTGTCTTCCCTCTTTCCTTTGGTTCAGATCTGTGTATACTGTACAAACGGTGGGAAGTGTGTCCATTTTTATTTTATGGTTTCACACGTCTTGAAACTTTCTAACAGCACACAGTACACAGAGACCCCACTAAAGGAAACTCATGTTTGTGTAATATCCATTCACCCAGAATACATATCGGTCTGTTGGTTTCTGCTGAAACACCCACGCTCTCAGAAAATGGATCCACTTGTTTCATGGGGGCTGAAATTCCGAGAAATGAAACCAATCCCAGTGTGCACTTTACTGTCTGTCTCTTTTGCTCTTAGTACACTTTTGCAGAACTACTTGTTTTGTTATAGGCTTATGCAATTTCTTCTCTACTTAGGGTAGAATATGGCATTCATTCTTGCTGTTGGAAGAATTGTAAATCTATATCACGGACTATGACCAAATGTTATTCAAAATCGACAATTGGGTTAGGTCACGATATGCTCTTTTGGATCAATATTTATGAATATTAATGCACGTGTCTGTGTTCTGAATACAAGTGTGTTGAGTACATTTAAGCTGTGATACTGGGTCGGTGGGTGCTGAATGACCCTTGACATCACTTTGAGTATTTTGTTTTGAATACTCATGGTTTCTTTGGTATATGTCAGCCAACCGTAACCTTTTGGTGTCTCTCTGTTTGTTTGATTGTTTGTTTGTTTGCTTGTTTTTGTTTTTGCAAACACAATAGGACATTCATCAGTCCGTTTGCATCAATCAGAGAGTCATATATGTGAATCAGTTAAGATAGTGCTTAAAATCACCTATGATTTCCTGCTACCCTCTCCCATTTTATGGCTTTGATGTCCTCCTTGACTTCTTCTTGTTTCTTGTTTGTAACTCACGCTCTTTTTGCATTTCCAACAATGGTTTTTCTTATTTCCATTTCAGCCTGCTACTATTCTATTCAGGGTAGAATTCTCAATCTTTCTTTTAGGATCTGTTTTGTACTGCTGAATTCTTTAAGTTTTGTTGGTCTGTGAATTTCCCTAGCTCTACCGTTATTAGAAATTGCAGTCATGTGGCAAAGGCTACCCATGATTACAGCTGTTTCTCATTCAGGATATGGCCTATGTCCTTGCACTCCTCCCTGTTCTGCAACATTTCTGCCGAGATATGGGCTGAAACCCCTCTGGAGGTTCTGTTGTGACTAAATTGCTTTCTTCTCGATGCATTTTAAATCACTGGGGTGATCATGAACTTTGTTGATTTGAATTATACAGCTGCAAGTAGGTCTATTGGGATTCCAAATTTTTGGATGCTGTGTAGTTCCTGAATTCGTATAGATGATTCTTTCTTGTTTTTCAGCAAGTTTCAGTCTGACTTTTATACAATTATCTTTACAGGCTTTTCTTGTTAATCTTGCTTTTCCATCTGGGAATCTTAAGAATCATACTCTTTCATGCTTTGCCTTACCCCAGGCTTCAACATCAATGTTTGCATTGTTTTGCACTTCTTTTTCTATGTCTTCTTCTGATCGAGGGATTTCTGTTCCCTTGTCTTCACAGTCTTTCACGAGTCCGTCTGCATTATCAAGTCTGCTTTGGACTGACTTTAGCCCTGGTATTGTCCCATCCTTGGGTTTTCTGATATTGTATGGCTAGTTTTTACAGTTTCTCTTCCTCTTTCCTGGTATACTGCCTTTTGTGTTTCTGAGACAATGTTGTACTTCATGTTTTCCTCACCTCAGTTTTCAATACTTGCTCTGGTAGCGTTTTGCAGTCTAGATGTTTGAAAGCTTATTTTTTGTGTCTTCAAACTCTTTGGAACTGAAAATGGTGCTTCCTGTTTCTTTTACTATACTTCTTTATCTCTACTGGTCAAGTAATATCAGGTATCAAATATAGATTTATAGGGCTTAGTTAAGTGAATATTTTAGACCATTGGGTGTACAAAGTTCCATGATATTTCTGTGAGGACAATTTTCCCTAGGCATTGATACCAGGTCCTGTTCCTGTGTGTGTTGTCTGGTATATCTCTAATTGCTGGTGTTACCTTTGTTGTGATGAGCACACCATATTATTTCAATTAGTAAAACTTCGTTTTATTGCACTTACCTCACCATTCTGAAAGTGCAGAGTACACTTGCTCTTCTGGAAATGAAACTTAAAAGTTTTCAGCTCGGCATTCGGATGTACGTCTTATTGGAGTCTTTCCAAAACAGCAAACTGAGAGTGCGCTTGTGCTTTCTATTGCCATGTGAATGTCCCAATGTTACCAGTTCTTCCCAGAGTTTCTCTGTATACAGAAACACCAGTGGAAACATATGTATGGATGTCATACATCAGGGCCTGCTGGAATGATCCCGTGGACCGATCTTTGTGTCCTCAAGGCAGTACCAAGTCAGTGCCATCCAAAATGTAGCATCTGTATTTGGGAGATAATGCTGAAGGAAATGCTTGAACTTCTCACGTTGTGGACTTTGACCACTCTTCCTTGATCCCTCATCCTTGGGTCATGGTTGCACGAATGCAACCACAGAGCTCTTCATCAAACCAATCCATAATCCCTGTCCAGGTTACGACTGTAGCAAATCCTGAAGCTTTTAATACTGAATTCAAACCCAAGGGCCACTGAATCCCTCAGACCAGATGCACAACTTCTCTAGTTGAGCCCCACACGTGCTCTATTGGCAAAATGCCAAATTGATCCTGGGCCTGCAAGATGCAGTGAATGTGGCCATGGCAAATATCGAAATACTCAACCTCACACGCCAATGTGGTTGCTTTCTTACTGGGGTATCAGGTCGGTTTGCTCTCTTGATTGAACCCACCACAAACGACAACACACTCCAGATCACTGAGACACAGCGTGTGCCATTATCTGTAGCTCTATACCTCATTTTCCGCTGCCTCTGCTTGCTCAAATTTGGCCGATCGGATATTGGTCACAGAATCAATTGTGGGGATATTTTGTGCTGATTTCTAGGAGTTATGTCAGCCAAGCATCTGCTGTGCACTCTTCTAACACTCAGCGCATTACCTACAGTCCCATGTGTGCTGTCCGCTTGAGAGTGTGCGTCCAAGTAAAACAGAATTACACATTTGCTGCTCCATCAGCAGAGGTCAGATCCTGCACAGATTTCCATTCTCTAATTTGCCTTCTCCTGCTTCCAGGTTTCCTGAGGCCTCAGCCTGTCTTTGGAAGTAACAGACCTCTCTTCAGATATTGTCCTGTGCCAAGGGCTGGGTGATTGGAAGTTTACATTGCTGTGAACATTGTAGGGAGTGAGCGCACTTTGCACTGGTTCTCTGCCAACTGGGCATCGATAAATCAACACTTTCCAGTTGTAATTCACAGAAATGTGATGTTTGTTTAGCTCTGTATTCTATAAAGCTATGGTTGGAGGGATTGTCCGAAGACTACAATTTTTACATTGTGTTAATAACAGAGTTGAAGTTTTTAAGAAGGTTAATAGAATTGATTTACATGTTTTGGGATTTATATGAAAATGAAGTTAGTGCTTGAAACGTACTAAATTTACCTAGAAGAACAACTTGTCAATTTTTGTAACATTATGTCAGCTCTAAGAAAAATGTACACTGATAGATAGTAAGATCGCAGCCCAAAATTTTGAAGGGGACATGTCAACTCCATACTTTTGAAGCCTCCAACACCAACAGGAACCATGAAGTACCTATTGAAACCATGAAATAACCGAGAACCTGGATTCCCGTTGTGCATATGGTGCCCTATTGTCCCAGTGAAACATACTGGCCAATGTTGGCATTTCAAGGGGTAACATTCCTCTCTAGGAAAGTACAAGAAAAACCAAACAAAATATATACATTTAGGCTTGATTCCAAAAGCACATACAGGCATTTTACCTATGAGAACACTGCTGCAGTTACGCTAGGCTATTGAAAATCAGGTGTTCTTCTATCAGTGATGAGAACGCTTAATCATCCGATCATGTTGGGTAAAGCAATTTAACACAACCAAGTCTGCACCCCCAATATATCGTGCACACGGTGCTTGACTGAATATAAAGACGGTCCACAAAACTGTGTCTTTAAAGGCTTTCACGACTTTACAGTTCAGTTCACTATCTGACATAATATTTACCTATATATACTGTCTTGAAAAACTGAGGCCTAGTACATATTCAAGTTCAGTCAAAGATTCCTCTCACTTACCACACTCCCTTCACCCCAGACAAGACATAAACCCAGCATTTGCTGAATCTTAGGGAAGGTCATCATTTCTTTGTGTGAGATATATATTCAAATCCCAACTATTAATGGCGAGAGTATTTGACCTTTCAGGAGTTCACTGTTGTTCACAGAGTGTGAAGATGGAGGAAATCTGATTCTAGGAGGGGCTTGCTCTTCTCCTACTGGCTTCATTGCAGCTCAGGTTCTGATCCTTTAAAATGGATGCCTGAGTGGAGGGGAGGGAAGAGCAAGTGCTTGATAGCAAGGCCCAAACCTGGGAAAAGGCTTACCTGGGCTTGGTGCATTTTGGTCTGAATGGTTTGTAAATGCCCCTTGGGACCTGTGGATTCTCATGACCTCTTCCAAGAACATGAGCATTTTGTCATCTCTGCCATCTCTTCTATTTTAGACATCAGGAATCTTGGAGCCGTTCTTGGAGCAGAGAATTGAGTGACTTTCTCAAGTGCATGTTGACACTCCGAAAGTCTCTGCCAGTATCACAGAGGTTCAGTAGGTCCCATGAATGTCTTTCGAGCCTGGTATTCTCTAGAGATGTCTCCGTGCCGGTATTCTCCATTGTAGCGGAACAACTCTCATCAATATGTTCGCATCTCTCCTCAATCCGTGCAGCCAGCTTTTCTGCCAGCTTCTCTTCGTGTCTCCCATAAAGTCGACTTCAACAGGACTGGGCAAGTCTGAAAGTACCTCGGAGCCTCACCAGTAAGCTGATGACAGGCAGATCTTCCACTGCCTGCCCTCTCAGGTTCTGGAAAATTACCCGTGAACTTAGGTCTTTGGGCAGCTGCATTGTCTCGAAATTACACAACGTCCTGAACAAAAGACTTAAGCCAATCTCCACAGAGGGCGGCAGCCCCCCCATCACACTGATCCACCCACAGAATTCTGCCCAGTTACCTTGGATCCACCAGCCACAACAAGCCTCGTGGTACACACCAAGATTCCACCTAGAATCCAACCGGTATCTGACATCCCCAACGGTTGCTGAATATTGTCAGTTTTGGGGGAGGGGCTGCATCAAACGAGAGGTTCCTAAGTTAAATATGATTCTATCCACTAGCGTGCCACTCTCCTTTTATCTTCCCTCTTTCCTTTGGTTCAGATCTGTCTATACAGTACAAACGGTGGGAAGTATGTCCATTTTTAGTTAATGGTTTCACACGTCTTGATACTTTCTAACAGCTCACAGTACACAGAGACCCCTCTAAATGAAACTCATGTTTGTGTAATATCCATTCACCCAGAATACATATCGGTCTGTTGCTTTCTGCTGAAACACCCACGCTCTCAGAAATGGATCCATTTGTTTCATGGGGGCTGAAATTCCGAGAAATGAAACCAATCCCAATGTGCACTTTACTGTCTGTCTCGTTTGCTCTTAGTACAGTTTTGCAGAGCTACTTGTTTTTGTTATAGGCTTATGCCGTTTCTTCTCTACTTACGGTAGAATATGGCAGTCATTCTTGCTGTTGGAAAAATTGTAAGTCTATATCACGGACTATGACCAAACCTTATTCAAAATCGGCATTTGGGTTAGGTCACGATATGCTCTTTTGAATCAATATTTATGAATATTAATGCACACGTCTGTGTTCTGAATACAAGTGTGTTGAGTATATTTAAGCTGCGATTGTGGGTCGATTCGTGCTGAATGATACTTGACATCACTTTGAGTATTTTGTTTTGAATACTCATGGTTTCTTGGGTATATGTCAGCCAACCGTACCCTTTTGTTGTATCTCTGTTTGTTTGTTTGTTTGTTTGTTTGCTTGTTGTTGGTTTTGCAAACACATTAGGCCATGCATCACTCCGTTTGCTTCAATCAGAGATTCATATATGTGAATCACTTAAGATTGTGCTTAAAATCACCTATGATTTCCTGCTAACCTCTCCCATCTTATGGCTTTGATGTCCTCCTTGCCTTCTTCTTGTTTCTTGTTTGTAACTCACGCTCTTCTTGCATTTCCAATAATGGTTTTTCTTATTTCCAATTCATCTTGCTACTTTTCTATTCAGGGTAGAATTCTCAATCTTTCTTTTAGGATAAGTTTTGAACTGCTGAATTCTTTTAAGTTTTGCTGGTCTGTGAATTTCCCTAGCTCTGCCGTTATTAGAAATGGCAGTCATGTGGCATAGGCTACCCATGATTACAGCTTTTTCTCATTAAGGATATGGCCTATGTCCTTGCAGTCCTCCCTGTCCTGCAATATTTCTGCCGAGATATGAGCTGAAACCCCTCTGGAGGTTCTGTTGTGACTAAATTGCTTTCCTCTGGATGCATTTTAAATCACTGGGGTGATCTTGAAATTTGTTGATTTCAATTATATAGCTGCAAGTAGGTCTATTGGGTTTCCACCTCTTTTGGACACTGTGTAGTTCATGAATTCGTATAGATGATTCTTTCTTGTCTTTCAGCAAGTTTCAGTCAGACTTTTCTACAATTATCTTTTCAGGCTTTTTTTGTTAATCTTTCATTTCCATCTGGGACTCTTACGAATCATACTCTTTCATGCTTCGAATTACCCCAGGCTTCAACAGCAATGTTTGCATTGTTTTTCACTTCTTTTCCTATGCCTTCTTCTGATCGAGGGATTTCTGTTCCCCTGACTTCACAGACTTTCACGAGTCTGTCTGCATTATTAAGTTAGCTTTGGATTGACTTTAGCACTGGTATTGTCTCATCCTTGGGTTTTCTAATATTTTTTGGCTCGTGTTTAGGGTTTCTCTACAACTTTCCTGGTATACTGCCTTTTGTGATTCTGAGACATTGTTGTACTTCATGTTTTCCTCACCTCAGTTTTCAATACATGCTCTGTTAGCGTTTTGCAGTCTAGATGTTTGAAAGCTTAATTTTTGGGGCTTCAAACTCTTTGGAACTAAAAATGGTGCTTCCTGTTTCTTTTACTATACTTCTTTAAATCTACTCATCAAGTAATATCAGGTATCTAATATAGATTTATAGGGCTTTGTTAAGTGAAAATTTTAGACCATTATGTGTACAAAGTTCCATGATATATCTATGAGGACAATTATCCCTTGGCATTGATGCCATGTCCTTTTCCTGTGAGTGTTGTCTGGTATATATCTAATTGCTGGTGTTGCCTTTGTTGTGATGAGCACATCATATTATTTCAATTAGTAAAACTTCGTTTTATTGCACTTACCTCACAATTCTGAAAGTGCAGAGTACACTTCCTCTTCTGGAAATGAAGCTTAAAGCTTTTCAGCTCGGCATTCGGCTGTACGTCAGATTGGAGTCTTTCCAAAACAGCAAACTGAGAGTGCGCTTGTGCTTTCTATTGCCATGGGAATATCCCAATGTTACCAGTTCTTCCCAGAGTTCTCTGTCTACAGAAACACCAGTGGAAACATATGTATGGATGTCATACATCAGGGCCTGCTGGAATGATCCCGCAGACCGATCTTTGTGTCCTCTGGGCAGTACCATGCCAGTACCAAACAAAATGTAGCATCTGCATTTGGGAGATAATGCTGAAGGAAATGCTTCAACTTCTCACGTTGCGGACTTTGACCACTCTTCCTTGATCCCTCATACTTGGGTCTTGGGTACACGAATGCAACCACAGAGCTGTACCGAATTCTCTTCCTCAAACCAATCCATAATCCCTGTCCAGGTTATGACTGTAGAAGATCCTGAAACTTTTAATACTGATTTTTAACGCAAGGGCCACTGGATCCATCAGACCAGATGCAAGGCGTCTCTAGTTGAGCCCCACACGTGCTCTATTGGCAAAATGCCAAATTGATCCTGGGCCTGCAAGATGCAGTTAATGTGGCCATGGCACATATCGAAAAACTCAACCTCACACGCCAATGTGGTTGCTTTCTTACTGGGGAAACAGGTCGGTTTGCTCTCTTGATAGAACACACCACAAACCACAGCACACTCCAGATCCCTGAGATACAGCGTGTGCCATTATCTGTAGCTCTATACCTCATTTTCCGCTGCCTCTGCTAGCTCAAATTTGGCGGAACAGATATTGGTCTCAGAATCAATTGTGGGGATATTTTGTGCTGATTTCTAGGAGTTATGTCAGCCAAGCATCTGCTGTGCACTCTTCTAACACTCAGCGCATTACCTACAGTCCCATGTGTGCTGTCCGCTTGAGAGTGTGCGTCCAAGTAAAACAGAAATTCACCTTTGCTGCTCCATCAGCAGAGGTCAGATCCTGCACAGATTTCCATTTTCTACTTTGCCTTCTCCTGCTTCCAGGTTTCCTGAGGCCTCAGCCTGTCTTTGGAAGTAACAGACCACTCTTCAGAAATTGTCCTGTGCCAAGGGCTGGGTGAGAGGAAGTTTACAATGCTGTGTACATGGGAGGGAGTGAGCGCAGGTTGCACTGGTTCTCTGCCAACTGGGCATCGATAAATCATCACTTTCCAGTTGTAATTCACAGAAATGTGATGTTTGTTTAGCTCTGTTTTCTAAAAAGCCATGGTTGGAGGGATTGTCCGAAGACTCCATTTTTGACATTGTGTTGATAACACAGTTGCAGTTTTTAAGAAGGTTAATAGAATTGATTTACATGTTTTGGGATTTATATGAAAATGAAGTTAGTGTTTGAAACGTACTAAATTTACCTAGAAGTCCGACTTGTCAATTTTTGTAACATTATGTCAGCTCTAAGAAAAATGTAGACAGATAGAAAGTAAAATCGCAGTCCAAATTGTTGAAGGGGACATGTCAACTCTTTACTGTTGAAGCCTCCAACACCAACAGGAACCATGAAATACCTATTGAAACCATGAAATAACTGAGAACCTGGGTTTCCGTTGTGCATGTGGTGCCCTAAACTCCCAATGAGACATACTGGCCAATGTTGGCATTTCCAGGGGTAATATTCCTCTCTAGGAAAGTGCAAGAAAAACCAAACAAAATATATACATTTAGGATTGATTCCAATAGCACATACAGGCATATTAGCTATGAGAACCCTGCTGCAGGTATGCTAGGCTATTGAAAAGGAGGTGTTCTTCTATCAGTGATGAGAACGCTTAACCTTCCGAACATTTTGGGTAAAGCAATTTAACACAACCAAGTCTGCACCCCCAATATATCGTGCACCCGGTGCTTGGCTGAAGAGGAAGACGGTCCAACAAAACTTTGTCTTTAAAGGCTTTCACGACATTTACATTTCAGGTCACTATCTGACATATTATTTACCAATACTGTCTTGAAACACTGAGGCCTAGTACATATTCAAGTTCAGTTAAAGATTCCTCTCACTTACCACACTCCCTTCACCCCAGACAAGACATAAACCCAGCATTTGCTGAATCTAGGGGAAGGTCATCATTTCTAGGTGTGAGCTAAGTATTCAATTCCCAAATATTTTAGGCGAGAGTGTTTGACCTTTCAGGATTTCACTGTTTTTTACAGAGTGTGAAAATGGAGGAACTCTGATTCTAGGAGGGGCTTGCTCTTCTCCTACTGGCTTCATTGCAGCTCAGGTTCTGATCCTTTAAAATGGATTCAAGAGTGGAGGGGAGGGAAGAGCAAGTGATTGATAGCAAGGCCCAAACCTGGGAAAAGGCTTACCTGGGCTTGGTGCATTTTGGTCTGAATGGTTTGTAAATGTCCCTTGGGACCTGTGGATTCTCATGACCTCTTCCAAGAACATGAGCGCTTTTATCATCTCTGCCATCTCTTCTCTTTTAGACGTCAGGAATCGTGGAGCCGTTCTGGGAGCAGAGAATTGAGTGACTTTCTCAAGTGCACGTTGAAACTCTGAATGTTTCTGCCAGTATCACAGAGGTTCAGTAGGTCTCATGAATGTCTTTTGAGCCTGGTATTCTCTAGAGATGTCTCCATGCCGGTATTCTCCATTGTAGCGGAACAACTCTCATCAATATGTTCGCATCTCTCCTCAATCCGTGCAGCCAGCTTTTCTGCCAGCTTCTCTTCGTGTCTCCCATAATGTCGACTTCAACAAGACTGGGCAAGTCTGAAAGTACCTCGGAGCCTCACCAGTAAGCTGATGACAGACAGATATTCCACTGTCTGCCCTTTCAGATTTTGGAAACTTACCCGTGAACTTAGGTCTTTGGGCAGCAGCATTATCTCGAACTTACAAAGCGTCACGAACAAAAGACTTAAGCCAATCTCCACAAAGGGCAGCAGCCCCTCCATCACACTGATCCACCCACAGAATTCTGCCCAGTTACCTTGGATACACCAGCCACAACAAGCCTCGCGGTACACACCAAGATTCCACCTAGAATTCAACCGGTAACTGCCATCCCCAATGGTTGCTGAATATTGTCATTGTTGGGGGAGGGGCTGCATCAAACGAGAGTTTCCTAAGTTAATGTGATTCTATCTACTAGCGTTCCCCTGTCCCTTTATCTACCCTCTTCCCTTTGGTTCAGATCTGTATATACAGTACAAACGGAGGGAAGTGTGTCCATTTTTAGTTTAAGGTTTCACAGGTCTTGAAACTTTCTAACAGCTCACAGTACACAGAGACCCCACTAAAGGAAACTCATGTTTGTGTAATATCCATTCACTCAGAATACATATCAGTCTGTTGCTATCTGCTGTAACACCCACGCTCTCAGAAAATGGATCCAATTATTTCATGGGGGCTGAAATTCCGAGAAATGAAACCAATCCCAATGTGCACTTTACTATCTGTCTCGTTTGCTCTTACTACAGTTTTGCAGAGCTACTTGTCTTTGTTATAGGCTTATGCCGTTTCTTCTCTACTTAGGGTCGTATATGGCATTCATTCTTGCTGTTGGAAGAATTGTAAGACTATATCACGGACTGTGACCAAATCTTATTCAAAATCGGCATTTGGGTTAGGTCACGATATGCTCTTTTGAATCAATATTTATGAATATTAATGCACGCGTCTGTGTTCTGAATGCAAGTGTGTTTAGTACATTTAAGATGCGATACTGGGTTTGTGCGTGCTGAATGATCCTTGACATCACTTTGAGTATTTTGTTTTGAATACTCATGGTTTCTTTGGTATATGTCAGCCAACCGTAACATTTTGGTGTCTGTTTGTTTGTTTGATTGTTTGTTTGTTTGCTTGTTGTTGGTATTGCAAACACTTTAGGCCATGCATCACTCCGTTTGCTTCATTCAGAGAGTCATATATGTGAATCACTAAAGATAGTGCTTAAAATCACCTATGATTTCCTGCTACCCTCTCCCATATTATTGCTTTGATGTCCTCCTTGCCTTCTTCTTTTTTCTTGTTTGTAACTCACGCTCTTCTTGCATTTCCAATAATGGTTTTTCTTATTTCCATTTCATCTTGCTACTTTTCTATTCAGGGTAGAATTCTCAATATTTCCTTTAGGATAAGTTTTGAAGTGCTGAATTCTTTTAAGCTTTGCTGGTCTGTGAATTTCCCTTGCTCTGCCGTTATTAGAAATGGCAGTCATGTGGCATAGGCTACCCATGATTACAGCTTTTTCTCTTTCAGGATATGGCCTATGTCCTTGCACTCCTCCCTGTTCTGCAATATTTCTGCCAAGATATGAGCTGAAACCCCTCTGGAGGTTCTGTTGTGACTAAATTGCTTTCCTCTAGATGTATTTTAAATCACTGGGGTGATCATGAACTTTGTTGATTTGAATTATACAGCTGCAAGTAGGTCTATTGGAATTCCACCTCCTTTGGACGCTGTGTAGATCCTGAATTCGTATGGATGATTCTTTCTTGTCTTTCAGAAAGTTTCAGTATGACATTTCTACAAATATCTTTTCAGGCTTTTTTGTGTTAATCTTGCTTTCCATCTGGGACTCTTAAGAATCATACTCTTTCATGCTTTCTCTTACCCGAGGCTTCAACAGCAATGTTTGCATTGGTTTGCACTTCTTTTTCTACGTCTTCTTCTGATCGAGGGATTTCTGTTCCCCTGTCTTCACAGTCTTTCACGAGTCCGTCTGCATTATCAAGTCTGCTTTGGACTGACTTTAGCCCTGGTATTGTCTCATCCTTGGGTTTTCTGGTATTATTTGGCTCATTTTTAGAGTTTCTCTTCCCCTTTCCCTGTATACTGCCTTTTGTGATTCTAAGACACTCTTGTACTTCATGTTTTCCTCACCTCAGTTTTCAATAATTGCTCTGGTAGCGTTTTACAGTCTAGATATATGAAAGCTTATATTTCAGACCTTCAAACTCTTTGGAAGTGAAAATGGTACTTCCTGTTTCTTTTACTATACTTCTTTACATCTACTGGTCAAGTAATATCAGGTATCTAATATAGATTTCTAGGGCTTTGTTAAGTGAAAATTTTAGACCATTTTTTGTATAAAGTTCCATGATATTTCTGTGAGGACAATTTTCCCTAGGAATTGATGCCATCTCCTGATCCTGTGTGTGTTGTCTGGTACATCTCTAATTGCTGGTGTTGCCTTTGTTGTGATGAGCACACCATATTATTTCAATTAGTAAAACTTCGTTTTTTTGCACTTACCTCACAATTCTGAAAGTGCAGTGTACACTTCCTCTTCTGGAAATGAAGCTTAAATGTTTTCAGCTTGGCATTCTGCTGTACGTCATCTTGGAGTCTTTCCAAAACAGCAAACTGAGAGTGCGCTTGTGCTTTCTATTGCCATGGGAATGTCCCAATGTTACCAGTTCCTCCCAGAGCTTCTCTGTCTTCAGAAACAGCAGTGGAAACATATGTATGGATGTCATACATCAGGGCCTGCTGGAATGATCCCGCAGACCGATCTTTGTGTCCTCTGGGCAGTACCATGGCAGTGCCATCCAAAATGTAGCATCTGCATTTGGGAGATAATGCTGAAGGAAATGCTTCAACTTCTCACGTTGTGGACTTTGACCACTCTTCCTTGATCCCTCATCCTTGGGTCATGGGTGCACGAATGCAACCACAGAGCTGTACCGAATTCTCCTCCTCAAACCAAACGTTAATCCCTGTACAGGTTATGACTGTAGCAGATCCTAAACCTTTTAATACTGATTTCAAAACCAAGGGCCACTGAATCCCTCAGACCAGATGCACGGTATCTCTGTTTGAGACCCACACGTGCTCTATTGGCAAAATGCCAAATTGATCCTGGGCCTGCAAGATGCAGTGGATGTGGCCATGGCATATATCAAAAAACTCAACCTCACACGCCAATGTGGTTGCTTTATTACTGGGGTAACAGGTCGGTTTGCTCTCTTGATAGAACCCACCACAACCCACAACACACTCTAGAGCCCTGAGACTCAGCGTGTGCCATTATCTGTAGCTCTATACCTCATATTCCGCTGCATATGTTAGCTCAAATTTGGCAGATCGGATCTTGGTCTCAGAATCAATTGTGGGGATAATTTGTGCTGATTTCTAGGAGTTATGTCAGCCAAGCATCTGCTGTGCACTCTTCTAACACTCAGCGCATTACCTACAGTCCCATGTGTGCTGTCCGCTTGAGAGTGTGCGTCCAAGTAAAACAGAGTTTCACCTTTGCTGCTCCATCAGCAGAGGTCAGATTCTGCACAGATTTCCATTCTCTAATTTGCCTTCTCCTGATCCAGGTTTTCTGAAGCCTCAGGCTGTCTTTGGATGTAACAGACCACTCTTCGGATAGTGTCCTTTGCCAAGGGCTGGGTGAGTGGAAGTTTACATTGCTGTGTACATGGGAGGGAGTGAGCGCAGGTTGCACTGGTTCTCTGCCAACTGGGCATCGATAAATAAACACTTTCCAGATGTAATTCACAGAAATGTGATGTTTGTTTAGCTCTGTTTTCTATAAAGCCATGGTTGGAGGGATTGTCCGAAGACTCCAATTTTGACATTGTGTTGATAACACAGTTGCAGTTTTTAAGAAGGTCAATAGAATTGATTTACATGTTTTGGGATTTATATGAAAATGAAGTTAGTGTTTGAAAAGTAGTAAATTTACCTAGAATCCGACTTGTCAATTTTTGTAACTTTATGTCAGCTGTAAGAAAAATGTAGACAGATAGAAAGTAAAATTGCAGTCCAAAATATTGAAGGGGACATGTCAAATCTTTACTATTGAAGCCTCAAACACCAACAGGAACCATGAAGCACCTATTGAAAACATGAAATAACCGAGAACCTGGGTTTCCGTTGTGCATGTGGTGCCCTATACTCCCAATGACACATACTGGCCAATGTTGGCATTTCAAGGGGTAACATTCCTCTCTAGGAAAGTACAAGAAAAACCAAAAAAATATATACATTTAGGCTTGATTCCAATAGCACATACAGGCATTTTAGCTATGAGAACCCTGCTGCAGGTATGCTAGGCTATTGAAAAGGAGGTGTTCTTCTATCAGTGATGAGAACGCTTAATCATCCGAACATTTTGGGTAAAGCAATTTAACACAACCAAGTCTGCACCCCCAATATATCGTGCACCCGGTGCTTGGCTGAAGAGAAAAACTGTCCACCAAATCTGTGTCTTTAAAGGCTTTCACGACTTTCACAGTTAAGGTCACTATCTGACATAATATATACTTATACTGATTTGAAACACTGAGGCCTAGTACATATTCAAGTTCAGTCAAGATTCCTCTCACTTACCACACTCCCTTCACCCCAGACAAGACATAAACACAGCATTTGCTGAATCTAGGGGAAGGTCATCATTTCTTTGTGTGAGCTAAGTATTCAATTCCCAACTATTTTAGGCGAGAGTATTTGACCTTTCAGGAGTTCACTGTTGTTCACAGAGTGTGAAGATGGAGGAACTCTGATTCTAGGAGGGGCTTGCTCTTCTCCTACTGGCTTCATTGCAGCTCAGGTTCTGTTCATTTAAAATGGATGCCTGAGTGGAAGGGAGGGAAGAGCATGTGCTTGATACCAAGGCCCAAACCTGGGAAAAGGCTTACCTGGGCTTGGTGCATATTGGTCTGAATGGTTTGTAAATGCCCCTTGGGACCTGTGGATTCTCATGACCTCTCCAAGAACATGAGCGCTTTTATCATCTCTGCCATCTCTTCTCTTTTAGACGTCAGGAATCTTGGAGCCGTTCTTGGAGCAGAGAATTGAGTGACTTTCTCAAGTGCACGTTTACACTCCGAATGGTTCTGCCAGTATCAAAGAGTTTCAGTAGGTATCATGAATGTCTTTCGAGCATGGTATTCTCTAGAGATGTCTCCATGCCGGTATTCTCCATTGTAGCGGAACAACTCTCATTAATATGTTCGCATCTCTCCTCAATCTTTGCAGCCAGCTTTTCTGCCAGCTTCTCTTCGTGTCTCCCATAAAGTTGACTTCAATAGAACTGGGCAAGTCTGAAGGTACCTCGGAGCCTCACCAGTAAGCTGATGACAGGCAGATCTTCCACTGTCTGCCCTCTCAGGTTCTGGAAACTTACCCGTGAACTTAGGTCTTTGGGCAGCAAGATTATCTCGAACTTACACAGCGTCCCGAACAAAAGACCTAGCCAATCTCCACAAAGGGCGGCAGCCCATCCATCACACTGATCCACCCACAGAATTCTGCCCAGTTACCTTGGATCCACCAGCCAAAATAAGCCTCGTGGTACACACCAAGATTCCACCTAGAATCCAACCGGTAACTGCCATCCCCCATGGTTGCTGAATATTGTCAGTTTTGGGGGAGGGGCTGCATCAAACGAGAGTTTCCTAAGTTAAATGTGATTCTATCCACTAGCGTACCACTCTCCTTTTATCTTCCCTCTTCCCTTTGGTTCAGATCTGTATATACAGTACAAACGGAGGGAAGTGTGTCCATTTTAATTTATGGTTTCACACGTCTTGAAACTTTCTAACAGCTCAAAGTACACAGAGACCCCACTAAAGGAAACTCATGTTTGTGTAATATCCATTCACTCAGAATACATATCCGTCTGTTGATTTCTGCTGAAACACCCACGCTCTCAATAAATGGATCCACTTGTTTCATGGGGGCTGAAATTCCGAGAAATGAAACCAATCCCAATGTGCACTTTAATGTCTGTCTCGTTTGCTCTTACTACAGTTTTGCAGAACTACTTGTCTTTGTTATAGGCTTATGCCATTTCTTCTCTACTTAGAGTAGAATATGGCATTCATTCTTGCTGTTGGAAGAATTGTAAGTCTCTGGCACGGACTATGACCAAATCTTATTCAAAATTGGCATTTGGGTTAGGTCACGATATGCTCTTTTGAATCAATATTTATGAATATTTATGCACACGTCTGTGTTCTGAATACAAGTGTGTTGAGTATATTTAAGCTGCGATACTGGGTCGGTGCGTGCTGAATGATCCTTGATATCACTTTGAGTATTTTGTTTTGAACACTGATGGTTTCTTTGGTATATGTCAGCCAACCGTACCCTTTTGGTGTCTGTTTGTTTGTTTGATTGTTTGTTTCCTTGTTGTTGCTTTTGCAAACACTTTAGGCCATGCATCACTCCGTTTGCTTCAATCAGAGTCATATATGTGAATCACTTAAGATAGTGCTTGAAATCACCTATGATTTCCTGCTACCCTCTCCCATCTTATGGCTTTGATGTCCTCCTTGCATTCTTCTTGTTTCTTGTTTGTAACTCACGCTCTTCTTGCATTTCCAATAATGGTTTTTCTTATTTCCATTTCATCTTGCTACTTTTCTATTCAGGGTAGAATTCTCAATCTTTCTTTTAGGATATGTTTTGAACTGCTGAATTCTTTTAAGCTTTGCTGGTCTGTGAATTTCCCTAGCTCTGCCGTTATTAGAAATGGCAGTCATGTGGCATAGGCTACCCATGATTACAGCTTTTTCTCATTCAGGATATGGACTATGTCCTTGCACTCCTCCGTGTTCTGCAATATTTCTGCCAAGATATGAGCTGAAACCCCTCTGGAGGTTGTGTTGTGACTAAATTGCTTTCCTTTAGATGCATTTTAAATCACTGGGGTTATCATGAACTTTGTTGATTTGAATTATACAGCTGCAAGTAGGTCTATTGGGATTCCACCTCCTTTGGACGCTGTGTAGTTCCTGAATTCGTATAGATGATTCTTTCTTGTCTTTCAGCAAGTTTCAGTCTGACTTTTCTACAAATATCTTTTCAGGCTTTTTTTTGTTAATCTTGCTTTTCCATCTGGGACTCTTACGAATCATAGTCTTCCATGCTTTGTCTTACCCCAGGCTTCAACAGCAATGTTTGCATTGGTTTGCACTTCTTTTTCTATGTCTTCTTCTGATCGAGGGATTTCTGTAACCCTGTCTTCACAGTATTTCACGAGTCCGTCTGCATTATCAAGTCAGCTTTGGACTGAATTTAGCCGTGGTATTGTCCCATCCTTGGGTTTTCTGGTATTATTTGGCTCGTTTATAGAGTTTGTCTTCCCCTTTCCTGGTATACTGCCTTTTGTGATTCTTAGACACTGTTGTACTTCATGTTTTCCTCACCTCAGTTTTCAATAATTGCTCTGGTAGCGTTTTACTGTCTAGATATGTGAAAGCATATTTTTCAGACCTTCAAACTCTTTGGAAGTGAAAATGGTACTTCCTGTTTCTTTTACTTATTTACATCTACTGGTCAAGTAATATCAGTTATCAAATATAGATTTCTAGGGCTTTGTTAAGTGAAAATTTTAGAACATTGTGTGTACAAAGTTCCATGATATTTCTGTGAGGACAATTTTCCCTAGGCATTGATGCCATCTCCTGATCCTGTGTGTGTTGTCTGGTACATCTCTAATTGCTGGTGTTGCCTTTGTTGTGATGAGCACACCATACTACTTCAATTAGTAAATCTTCGTTTTATTGCACTTACCTCACTATTCTGAAAGTGCAGAGTACACTTCCTCTCTGGAAATGAAGTTTAAAGCTTTTCAGCTCGGTATTCTGCTGTACGTCAGATTGGAGTCCTTCCAAAACAACAAACAGAGAGTGCGCTTGTGCTTTCTATTGCCATGGGATTGTCCCAATGTTACCAGTATTTCCCAGAGTTTCTCTGTCTACAGAAACAGCAGTGGAAACATATGTATGGATGTCATACATCAGGGCCTGCTGGAATGATCCCGCAGACCGAACTTTGTGTCCTCTGGGCAGTACCATGTCAGTGCCATCCAAAATGTAGCATCTGCATTTGGGAGATAATGCTGAAGGAAATGCTTCAACTTCTCACGTTGTGGACTTTGACCACTCTTCCTTGATCCCTCATCCTTGGGTCATGGGTGCACGAATGCAACCACAGTGCTGTACCGAATTCTCCTCCTCAAACCAATCCGTAATCCCTGTCCAGGTTATGACCGTAGCAGATCCTAAAGCTTTTAATACTGATTTCAAACCCAAGGGCCACTGAATCCCTCACACCAGATGAACGGCTTCTTCTAGTTGAACCCCACACGTGCTCTAATGGCAAATTGCCAAATTGATCCTGGGCCTGCAAGATGCATTGGATGTGGCCATGGCACATATCGAAAACTCAACCTCACACGCCAATGTTGTTGCTTTATTACTGGCGTAACAGGTCGGTTTGCTCTCTTCATAGAACCCACCACAACCCACAACGCACTCCAGATCCCTGAGACTCAGCGTGTGCCATTATCTGTATCTCTATACCACATTTTCCGCTGCCTCTGCTAACTCAAATTTGGCAGATAGTATCTTAGTCTCAGAAGCAATTGTGGGATATTTTGTGCTGATTTCTAGGAGTTATGTCAGCCAAGAATCTGCTGTGCAATCTTCTAACACTCAGCGCATTACCTACAGTCCCATGTGTGCTTTCCGCTTGAGAGTGTGCGTCCAAGTAAAACAGAGTTTCACCTTTGCTGCTCCATCAGCAGAGGTCAGATCCTGCACATATTTCCATTCTCTACTTTGCCTTCTCCTGCTTCCAGGTTTTCTGAGGCCTCAGCCTTTCTGACCACTATTCGGAAAGTGTCCTGTGCCAAGGGCTGGGTGAGTGGAAGTTTACATTGCTTTGAACATGGGAGGGAGTGAGCGCAGGTTGCACTGGTACTCTGCCAACTGGGCATCGATAAATCAACACTTTCCAGATGTAATTCACAGAAATGTGATGTTTGATTAGCACTGTTTTCTATAAAGCCATGGTTGGAGGGATTGTCCGAAGACTCCAATTTTGACATTGTGTTGATAACACAGTTGCAGTTTTTAAGAAGGTCAATAGAATTGATTTACATGCTTTGGGATTTATATGAAAATGAAGTTAGTGTTTGAAACGTAGTAAATTTACCTAGAATCCGACTTGTCAATTTTTATAACTTTATGTTAGCTCTAAGAAAATGTAGACAGATAGAAAGTAAAATTGCAGTCCAAAATGTTGAAGGGGACATGTCAACATTTTACTATTGAAGCCTCAAACTCCAACAGGAACCATGAAGTACCTATTGAAACCATGAAATAACCGAGAACCTGGGTTTCCGTTGTGCATGTGGTGCACTATACTCCCAATGACACATACTGGCCAATGTTGGCATTTCAATGGGTAATATTCCTCTCTAGGAAAGTACAAGACAAACCAAACAAAATATATACATTTAGGCTTGATTCCAAAAGCACATACAGGCATTTTACCTGTGAGAACCCTGCTGCAGCTATGCTAGGCTATTGAAAAGCAGGTGTTATTCTATCAGTGATGAGAACGCTTAATCATTCGATCATGTTGGGTAAAGCAATTTAACACAACCAAGTCTGCACCCCCAATATATCGTGCACCTGGTGCTTGGCTGATGAGACTGTGGGTCCACCAAACCTGTGTTTTTAAAGGCTTTCACGACTTTTACTGTCCAGGTCACTATCTGACATAATATTTACATATACTGTCTTAAAACACTGAGGCCTAGTACAAATTCAAGTTCAGTCAAGATTCCTCTCACTTACCACACTCCCTTCACCCCAGACAAGACATAAACCCAGCATTTGCTGAATCTAGGGGAATGTCATCATTTCCTTGTGTGAGCTAAGTATTCAATTCCCAACTATTTTAGGCGATAGTATTTGACCTTTCAGGAGTTCACTGTTGTTCACAGAGTGTGAAGTTGGAGGAACTCTGATTCTAGGATGGGCTTGCTCTTCTCCTACTGGCTTCATTGCAGCTCAGGTTCTGATCCTTTAAAATGGATGACTGAGTGGAGGGGAGGTAAGAGCAAGTGCTTGATAGCAAGGCCCAAACCTGGGAAAAGGCTTACCTGGGCTTGGTGCATTTTGGTCTGAATGGTTTGTAAATGCCCCTTGGGACCTGTGGATTCTCATGACCTCTTCCAAGAACATGAGCACTATTATCATCTCTGCCATCTCTTCTCTTTTAGACGTCAGGAATCTTGGAGCCGTTCTTGGAGCAGAGAATTGAGTGACTTTCTCAAGTTCACGTTGACAATCCGAATGGTTCTGCCAGTATCACAGAGGTTCTGTAGGTCTCATGAATGTCTTTCGAGCCTGGTATTCTCCAGAGATGTCTCCATGCCGGTATTCTCCATTGTAGTGGATCAACTCTCATCAATATGTTCGCATCTCTCCTCAATCTGTGCAGCCAGCTTTTCTGAAAGCTTCTCTTCTTGTCTCCCATAAAGTCGAATTCAACAGGACTGGGCAAGTCTGAAAGTACCTCGGAGCCTCACCAGTAAGCTGATGACAGGCAGATCTTCCACTGTCTGCCCTCTCAGGTTCTGGAAACTTACCCGTGAAGTTAGGTCTTTAGGCAGCAGCATTATCTCGAACTTACACAGCATCCCGAACAAAAGACATAAGCCAATATCCACAAAGGGCGGCAGCCCCTCCATCACACTGATCCACCCACAGAATTCTGCCCAGTTACTTTGGATCCACAAGCCACAACAAGCCTCGCGGTACACACCAAGATTCCACCTAGAATCCAACCGGTAACTGCCATCCCAAATGGTTGCTGAATATTTTCAGTGTTGGGGGAGGGGATGCATCAAACGAGAGGTTCCTAAGTTAAATGTGATTCTGTCCACTAGCGTGCCACTGCCCTTTTTTCTTCCTTCTTCCCTTTGGTTCCGATCTGTATAAACAGTTCAAACAGAGGGAATTGTGTCAATTTTTATTTTATGTTTTCACACGTCTTGAAACTTTCTAGCAGCTCACAGTACACAGAGACCCCACTAAAGGAAACTCATGTTTGTGTAATATCCATTCACTCAGAATACATATCCGTCTGTTGATTTCTGCTGAAACACCCACGCTCTCAGAAAATGGATCCACTTGTTTCATGGGGGCTGAAATTCCGAGAAATGAAACCAATCCCAATGTGACTTTAATGTCTGTCTCGTTTGCTCTTAGTACAATTTTGCAGAGCTACTTGTCTTTGTTATAGGCTTATGCCGTTTCTTCTCTACTTAGGGAAGAATATGGCATTGATTCTTGCTTTTGGAAGAATTGTAAGTCTATATCACGGACTATGACCAAATCTTATTCAAAATCGACATTTGGGTTAGGTCAAGATATGCTCTTTTGAATCAATATTTATGAATATTAATGCACACGTCTGTGTTCTGAATACAAGTGTGTTGAGTACATTTAAGCTGCGATACTGGGTCGGTGCGTGCTGAAAGATCCTTGACATCACTTTGAGTATTTTGTTTTGAATACTCATGGTTTCTTTGGTATATGTCAGCCAACCGTACCCTTTTGGTGTCTGTTTGTTTGTTTGATTGTTTGTTTGCTTGTTGTTGGTTTTGCAAACACATTAGTCCATGCATCACTCCGTTTGCTTCATTCAGAGAGTCATATATGTGAATCACTTAAGATAGTGCTTAAAATCACCTATGATTTCCTGCTACCCTCTCCCATCTTATGGCTTTGATGTCCTCCTTGCCTTCTTCTTGTTTCTTGTTTGTAACTCACGCTCTTCTTGCATTTCCAATAATGGTTTTTCTTATTTCCATTTCATCTTGCTAGTTTTCTATTCAGGGTAGAATTCTCAATCTTTCTTTTAGGATAAGTTTTGCACTGCTGAATTCTTTTAAGCTTTGCTGGTCTGTGAATTTCCCTAGCTCTGCCGTTATTAGAAATGGCAGTCATGTGGCATAGGCTACCCATTGTTACAGCTTTTTCTCATTCAGGATATGGCCTATGTCCTTGCACTCCTCCCTGTTCTGCCATATTTCTGCCGAGAAATGAGCTGAAAACCCTCTGGATGTTCTGTTGTGACTAAGTTGCTTTCCTCTAGATGCATTTTAAATCACTGGGGTGATCATGAACTTTGTTGATTTGAATTATAGAGCTGCAAATAGGTCTATTGGGATTCCACCTCCTTTGGACGCTGTGTAGTCCTTGAAATCTTATAGATGATCCTTTCTTGTCTTTCAGCAAGTTTCAGTCTGAATTTTCTACAATTATCTTTTCAGGCTTTTTTGTGTTAATCTTGCTTTTCCATCTGGGACTCTTAGGAATCATACTCTTCCATGCTATGTCTTAACCCAGGCTTCAACAGCAATGTTTGCTTTTGTTTGCACTTCTTTTTCTATGTCTTCTTCTGATTGAGGGATTTCTGTTCCCCTGTCTTCACAGTATTTCACGAGTCCGTCTGCATTATCAAGTCAGCTTTGGACTGACTTTAGCCCTGGTATTGTCTCATCCTTGGGTTTTCTGGTATTATTTGTTTCGTTTTTAGAGTTTCTCTTCCCCTTTCCTGGTATAATGCCTTTTGTGATTCTGAGACACTTTTGTACTTCATGTTTTCCTCACCTCAGTTTTCAATACTTGCTCTGGTAGCTTTTTGCAGTCTAGATGTTGGAAAGCTTATTTTTTGGGCCTTCAATCTCTTTGGAAGTGAAAATGTTACTTCCTGTTTCTTTTACTATACTTCTTTATCTCTACATGTCAAGTAATATCAGGTATCTAATATAGATTTATAGGGCTTTTTTAAGTGAAAATTTTAGAACATTGGGTGTACAAAGTTCCATGATATTTCTGTGAGGACAATTTTCCCTAGGCATTGATGCCATGTCCTGTTCCTAAGTGTGTTGTCTTGTATATCTCTAATTGCTGGTGTTGCCTTTGTTGTGATGAGCACACCATATTATTTCAATTAGTAAAACTTCGTTTTATTGCACTTACCTCATAATTCCGAAAGTGCAGATTACACTTCCTCTTCTGGAAATGAAGCTTAAAGATTTTCAGCTCGGCATTCTGCTGTACTTCATCTTGGACTCTTTCCAAATAGCAAACTGAGAGTGCGCTTGTGCTTTCTATTGCCATGGGAATGTCCCAATGTTACCAGTTCTTCCCAGAGCTTCTCTGTCTACAGAAAGCCCAGTGGAAACATATGTATGGGTGTCATACATCAGGGCCTGCTGGAATGATCCTGCAGACCGATGTTTGTGTGCTCTGGGCATTACCATGTCAGTGCCATCCAAAATGTAGCATCTGCATTTGGGAGACAATGCTGAAGGAAATGCTTCAACTTCTCACGTTGTTGACTCTGACCACTTTCACTTAATCTTTCATCGTTTTTGTCATGGGTGCACGAATGCAAACACAGAGCTGTACCGAATTCTCTACCTCAAACCAATCCGTAATCCCTGTCCAGATTATGACTGTAGCAGATCTAAAAGCTTTTAATACTGATTTCAAACCCAAGTTCCACTGAATAGCTCAGACCAGATGCATGGCTTCTCTATTTGAGCCCCACACGTGCTCTATTGGCAAATTACCAATTTGATCCTGGGCCTGCAAGATGCAGTGGATGTGGCCATGGCACATATCAAAAAACTCAACCTCACACGCCAATGTGGTTGAATTCTTACTGGGGTAACAGGTCGGGTTGCTCTCTTGATAGAACACACCACAACCCACAACGCACCCCAGATCCCTGAGACCCAGAATGTGCCATTATCTGTAGCTCTATACCTCATTTCCAAATGCCTCTGCTAGCTCAAATTTGGCACATCGGATATTGGTTTCAGAATCTATTGTGGGGATATTTTGTGCTGATTTCTAGGACTTATGTCAGCCAAGAATCTGCTGTGCACTCTTCTAACACTCAGCACATTACCTACACTCCCATGTGTGCTGTCCGCTTGAGAGTGTGCGTCCAAGTAAAACAGAGTTTCACCTTTGCTGCTCCATCAGCAGAGGTCAGGTCCTGCACTGATATCAATTCTCTACTTTGCCTTCTCCTGCTTCCAGGTTTTCTGAGGCCTCAGCCTGCCTTTGGAAGTAACAGACCACTCTTCAGAAAGTGTCCTGTGCCAAGGGCTGGGTGAGTGGAAGTTTACATTGCTGTGTACATGGGAGTGAGTGAGCGCAGTTTGCACTGGTTCTCTGCCAACTGGGTATCGATAAATCAACACTTTCCAGATGTAATTCACAGAAATGTATTGTTTGTTAGCTCTGTTTTCAATAAAGCCATGGTTGGAGGTAATCTCCGAAGACTACAATTTTGACATTGTGTTGATAACACAGTTGCAGTTTTTAAGAAGGTCAATAAAATTGATTTACATGTTTTGGGATTTATATGAAAATGAAGTTAGTGTTTGAAACGTACTAAATTTACCTAGAAGTCACACTTGTCAATTTTTGTAACATTATGTCAGCTCTAAGTAAAATGTAGACAGATAGAAAGTAAAATCACAGTCCAAATTGTTGAAGGGGACATGTCAACTCTTTACTGTTGAAGCCTCCAACACCAACAGGAACCATGAAGTACCTATTGAAACCATGAAATAACCGAGAACCTGGATTTCCATTGTGCATGTGGTACCCTATAGTCCCAATGAAACATACTGGTCAATGTTGGCATTTCAAGGGGTAACATTCCTCTCTAGGAAAGTACAAGAAAAAACAAACAAAATATATACATTTAGGCTTGATTCCAAAAGCACATACAGGCATTTTAGCTATGAGAACCCTGCTGCAGCTATGCTAGGCTATTGAAAAGCAGGTGTTCTTCTATCAGTGATGAGAACGCTTAATCATCCGATCATGTTGGGTAAAGCAATTTAACACAACCAAGTCTGCACCCCCAATATATCGTGCACCCGGTGCTTGGCTGAAGACAAAGACTGTCCACCAAAACTGTGTCTTTAAAGGCTTTCACGACTTTTACAGTTCAGGTCACTATCTGGTATAATATTTACTTATACTGTCTTGAAACACTGAGCCCTAGTACATATTCAAGTTCAGTCAAAATTCCTCTCACTTACCACACTCCCTTCACCCCAGACAAGACATAAACCCAGCATTTGCTGAATCTAAGGGAAGGTCATCATTTCTTGGTGTGAGCTAAGTATTCAATTCCCAACTATTTTAGGCGAGAGTATTTGACCTTTCAGGAATTCACTGTTGTTCACAGAGTGTGAAGATGGAGAAACTCTGATTCTAGGAGGGGCTTGCTCTTCTCCTACTGGCTTCATTGCAGCTCAGGTTCTGATCCTTTAAAATGGATGCCTGAGTGGAGGGGTGGGAAGAGCAAGTGCTTGATAGCAAGGCCCAAACCTGGGAAAAGGCTTACCTGGGCTTGGTGCATTTTGGTCTGAATGGTTTGTAAATGCCCCTTGGGACCTGTGGATTCTCATGACCTCTTCCAAGAACATGAGCGCTTTTATCATCTCTGCCATCTCTTCTCTTTTAGACGTCAGGAATCTTGGAGCCGTTCTTGGAGAAGAGAATGGAGTGACTTTCTCAAGTGCACGTTGAAACTCTGAATGTTTCTGCCAGTATCACAGAAGTTCAGTAGGTCTCATAAATGTCTTTCGAGCCTGGTATTCTCTAGAGATGACTCCATGCCGGTATTCTCCATTGTAGCGGAACAACTCTCATCAATATGTTCGCATCTCTCCTCAATCCGTGCAGCCAGCTTTTCTGCCAGCTTCTCTTCGTGTCTCCCATAAAGTCGACTTCAACAGGCCTGGGCAAGTCTGAAGGTACCTCGGAGCCTCACCAGTAAGATGATGACAGGCCAATCTTCCACTGTCTGCCCTCTCAGTTTCTGGAAACTTACCCGTGAACTTAGGTCTTTGGGCAGCAACATAATCTCGAAATTATATAGCGTCCCGAACAAAATAATTAAGCCAATCTCCACAAAGGGCGGCAGCCCCTCCATCACACTGATCCACCCACAGAATTCTGCCCAGTTACCTTGGATCCACCAGCCACAACAAGCCTGTGGTACACACCAAGATTCCAACTAGAATCCAACCGGTAACTGCCACCCCAATGGTTGCTGAATATTGTCATTGTTGGGGGAGGGGCTGCATCAAACGAGAGGTTCCTAAGTTAAATGTGATTCTATCCACTAGCGTGCCACTGTCCTTTTATCTTCCCTCTTCCCTTTGGTTCAGATCTGTATATACAATACAAAAGGAGGGAAGTGTGTCCATTTTTAGTTTATGGTTTCACACGTCTTGAAACTGTCTAACAGCTCACAGTACACAGAGACCCCACTAAATGAAACTCATGTTTGTGTAATATCCGTTCACTCAGAATACATATCCGTCTGTTGCTTTCTGCTGAAACACCCACGCTCTCAGTAAATGGATCCACTTTTTTCATGGGGGCTGAAATTCCGAGAAATGAAACCAATCCCAATGTGCACTTTACTGTTTGTCTCGTTTGCAGTTAGTACACTTTTGCAGAGCTACATGTCTTTGTTATATGCTTATGTCGTTTCTTCTCTACTTAGGGTAGAATATGGCATTCATTCTTGCTATTAGAAGAATTGTACGTCTTTATCAAGGACTATGATCAAATCTTATTCAAAATCGGCATTTGGGTTAGATCACGATATGCTCTTTTGAATCAATATTTATGAATATTAATGCACGCGTCTGTGTTTTGAATACAAGCGTGTTGAGTATATTTAAGTTGCTATAGTGGGTCGGTGACTGCTGAATGATCCTTGACATCACTTTGAGAAATTTGTTTTGAATACTCATGGTTTCTTTGGTATATGTCAGCCAACCGTACCCTTTTGGTGTCTGTTTGTTTGTTTGATTGTTTGTTTGTTTGCTTGTTGTTGGTTTTGCAATCACATTAGTCCATGCATCACTCCGTTTGCTTCAATCAGAGGGTCATATATGTGAATCACTTAAGATAGTGCTTAAAATCACCTATGATTTCCTGCTACCCTCTCCCATCTTATGGCTTTGATTTCCTCCTGGCCTTCTTCTTCTTTCTTGTTTGTAACTCACACACTTCTTGCATTACCAATGATGTTTTTTCTTATTTCCATATCATCTTGCTACTTTTGTATTCAGGGTAGAATTCTCAATCTTATTTTAGGATAAGTTTTGCAATGCTGAATTCTTTTAAGCTTTGATGGTCTGTGAATTTCCCTAGCTCTGCCGTTATTAGAAATGGCAGTCATGAGGCAAAGGCTACCCATGATTACAGCTTTTTCCCATTCAGGATATGGCCTATGTCCTTGCACTCCTCCCTGTTCTGCAATATTTCTGCCGAGATATGAGCTGAAACCCCTCTGGAGGTTCTGTTGTGACTAAATTGTTTCCTCTAGATGCATTTTAAATCACTGGGGTGATCATGAACTTTGTTGATTTGAATTATAGAGCTGCAAGTAGGTCTATTGGGATTCCACCTCCTTTGGACGCTGTGTAGTTCCTGAAATCGTATAGATGATACTTTCTTCACTTTCAGCAAGTTTCAGTCTGACTTTTCTACAATTATCTTTTCAGACTTTTTTTTGTTAATCTTGCTTTTCCATCTGGGACACTTATTAATCATACTCTTTCATGATTTGTCTTATCCCAGGCTTCAACAGCAATGTTTGCATTGGTTTGCACTTCTTCTTCTATGACTTCTTCAGATCGAGGGATTTCTGTTCCCCTGTCTTCACAGTTTTTCAATAGTCCATCTGCATTATCAAGTCTGCTTTGGACTGACTTTAGTCCTGGTATTGTCTCATCCTTGTGTTTTCTGTTATTATTTGGCTCGTTTGTCGAGTTTCTCTTCCCATTTCCCGGTATACTGCCTTTTGTGATTCTGAGACACTGTTGTACTTCATGTTTCCCTCACCTCAGTTTTCAATACATGCTCTGGTAGCGTTTTGCAGTCTAGATGTTTGAAAGCTTATTTTTTGGGCCTTCAAACTCTTTGGAAGTGAAAATGGTACTTAATGTTTCTTTTACTATACTTCTTTATTTCTACTTGTCAAGTAATAGCAGGTATCTAATATAGATTTATAGGGGTTTGTAAAGTGAAAATTTTAGGCCATTTGGTGTACAAAGTTCCATGATATTTCTGTGAGGACAATTTTCCCTAGGCATTGATGCCATCTCCATTTCCTGTGTGTGTTGTCTGGTACATCTCTAATTGCTGGTGTTGCCTTTGTTGTGATGATCACACCATATTATTTCAATTAGTAAAACTTCGTTTTATTGCACTTAACTCACAATTCTGAAAGTGTAGAGTATACTTCGTCTTCTGGAAATGAAGCTTAAAGCTTTTCAGCTCGGCATTCTGCTGTATGTCATCTAGGAGTCTTTCCAAAACAGCAAACTGAGAGTGCGCTTGTGCTTTCTATTGCCATGGGAATGTCCCAATGTTACCAGTTCTTCCCAGAGCTTCTCTGTCTACAGAAACAGCAGTTGAAACATACGTATGGATGTCATACATCAGGGCCTGCTGGAATGATCCCGCAGACCGATCTTTGTGTCCTCTGGGCAGTACCATGCCAGTACCAACCAAAATGTAGCATCTGCATTTGGGAGATAATGCTGAAGGAAATGCTTCAACTTCTCACATTGTGGACTTTGAACACTCTCCCTTGATCCCTCATCCTTGGGTCATGGGTGCACCAATGCAACCACAGAGCTGTAACGAATTCTCCTCCTCAAACCAATACGTAATCCCTGTCCAGGTTATGACATTAGCAGATCCTAAATCGTTTAATACAGATTTCAAACCCAATGGCCACTGAATCCCTCAGACCAGATGCAAGGCTTCTTCTAGTTGAGCCCCACATGTGCTATAATGGCAATTTGCCAAATTGATCCTGAGCCTGCAAGATGCAGTTGATGTGGCCATGGCACATATCGAAATACTCAACCTCACACGCCAATGTGTTTGCTTTCTTACTGGGGTATCAGGTCGGTTTGTTCTATTGATAGAACCCTCCACAACCCACAATGCACTCCAGATCCCTGAGACCCAGCGTGTGCCATTTTCTGTAGCTCTATACCTAATTTTCCGCTGCCTCTGCTAGCTCAAATTTGGCAGATCGGATCTTGGTCTCAGAATCAATTGTGGGGATATTTTGTGCTGATTTCTAGGAGTTATGTCAGCCAAGCATCTGCTGTGCACTCTTCTAACACCCAGGGCAAAACCTACAGTCCCATGTGTGCTGTCCGCTTGAGAGTGTGCGTCCAAGTAAAACAGAGTTTCACCTTTGCTGCTCCATCAGCAGAGGTCAGATCCTGCACAGATTTCCATTCTCTACTTTGCCTTCTCTTGCTTCCAGGTTTTCTGAGGCCTCAGCCTGTCTTTGGAATTAACAGACCACACTTCGGAAAGTGTCGTGTTCCAAGGGCTGGGGGAGTGGAAGTTTACATTGCTGTGTACATGGGAGGGAGTGAGCGCAGGTTGCACTGGTTCTCTGCCAACTGGGCATCGATAAGTCATCACTTTCCAGATGTAATTTGCAGAAATGTGATGTTTGTTTAGCTCTGTTTTCTATAAAGCCATGGTTGGAGGGATTGTCCGAAGACTCCAATTTTGACATTGTGTTGATAACACAGTTGCAGTTTTTAAGAAGGTCAATAGAATAGATTTACATGTTTTGGGATTTATATGAAAATGAAGTTAGTGTTTGAAACGTACTATATTTACCTAGAAGTCAGACTTGTCAATTCTTGGAAAATTATGTCAGCTCTAAGAATAATGTAGACAGATAGAAAGTAAAATCGCAGTCCAAAATGTTGAAGGGGACATGTCAACTCTTTACGGTTGAAGCCTCCATCACCAACAGGAACCATGAAGTACATATTGAAACCATGAAATAACCGAGATCCTGGGTTTCCGTTGTGCCTGTGGTGCCCTATAGTCCCAATGACACATACTGGCTAATGTTGGCATTTCCAGGGGTAACATTCCTCTCTAGGAAAGTACAAGAAAAACCAAACAAAATATATACATTTAGGCTTGATTCCAAAAGCACATACAGGCATTTTAGCTATGAGAACCCTGCTGCATCTATGCTAGGCTATTGAAAAGCAGGTGTTCTTCTATCAGAGATGAGAACGCTTAATCATCCGATCATGTTGGGTAAAGCAATTTAACACAACCAATTCTGCACCCCCAATATATCGTGCACCCAGTGCTTGGCTGAAGAGAAAGACTGTCCACCAAAACTGTGTCTTTAAAGGCTTTCACGACTTTTACAGTTCAGGTCACTATCTGACATAATATTTACCTATACTGTCTTGAAAAACTGAGGCCTAGTACATATTCAAGTTCAGTCAAAGATTCCTCTCACTTACCATACTCCCTTCACCCCAGACAAGACATAAACCCAGCATTTGATGAATCTAGGGGAAGGTCATCATTTCTTGGTGTGAGCTAAGTATTCAATACCCAACTATTTTAGGCGAGAGTATTTGACCTTTCAGGGTTCACTGTTGTTCACAGAGTGTGAATATGGAGTAAATCTGATTCTAGGATGGGCTTGCTCTTCTCCTATTGGCTTCATTGCAGCTCAGGTTCTGATCTTTTAAAATGGATGCCTGAGTGGAGGGGAGGGATTAGCAAGTGCTTGATAGCAAGGCCCAAACCAGGGAAAAGGCTTACCTGGGCTTGGTGCATTTTGGTCTGAATAGTTTGTAAATGCCCCTTGGGACCTGTGGATTCTCATGACCTCTTCCAAGAACATGAGTTCTTTTATCATTTCTGCCATCTCTTCTCTTTTAGACGTCAGGAATCTTGGAGCCGTTCTTGGAGCAGAGAATGGAGTGACTTTCTCAAGTGCATGTTGACACTCCGAATGTTTCTGCCAGTATCACAGAGGTTCAGTAGGTCTCATGAATGTCTTTCGAGCCTGGTATTCTCTAGAGATGTCTCCATGCCGGTATTCTCCATTGTAGTGGAACAACTCTCATCAATATGTTCGCATCTCTCCTCAATCCGTGCAGCCAGCTTTTCTGCCAGCTTCTCTTCGTGTCTCCCATAAAGTCGACTTCAACAGGACTGGGCAAGTCTGAAGGTACCTCGGTGCCTCACCAGTAAGCTGATGACAGGCAGATCTTCCACTGTCTGCCATCTCAGGTTCTGGAAACTTACCCGTGAACTTAGGTCTTTGGGCAGCAACATTATCTCGAAATTACACAGCGTCCCGAAAAAAAGAATTAAGCCAATCTCCACAAAGGGCGGCAGCCACTCCATCACACTGATCCACCCACAGAATTCTGCCCAGTTACCTTGGATCCACCAGCCACAACAAGCCTCGCGGTACACACCAAGTTTCCACCTAGAATTCAACCGGTATCTGCCATCCCCTATGGTTGCTGAATATTGTCTGTGTTGGGGAGGGGCTGCATCAAACGAGAGGTTCCTAAGTTAAACGTGATTCTATCCACTAGCGTGCCACTGTCCTTTTATCTTCCCTCTTACCTTTGGTTCAGATCTGTTTATACAGTACAAACGAAGGGAAGTGTGTCCATTTTTAGTTTATGGTTTCACACGTTTTGAAACTTTCTAACAGCTCAAAGTACACAGAGACCCCACTAAATGAAACTCATGTTTGTGTAATATCCATTCACCCAGAATACATATCCGTCTGTTGATTTCTGCTGAAAAACCCACGCTCTCAGTAAATGGATCCACTTTTTTCATAGGGTCTGAAATTCCTAGAAATGAAACCAATAACAATGTGCACTTTACTGTCTGTCTCGTTTGCTCTTAGTACAGTTTTGCAGAGCTACGTGTCTTTGTTATAAGCTTATGCTGTTTCTTCTCTACTTAGGGTAGGATATGGCATTCATTCTTGCTGTTGGAAGAATTGAAAGTCTATATCACGGACTATGACTAAATCTTATTCAAATTCGGCATTTGGGTTAGGTCACGATATGCTTTTTTGAATCAATATTTATGAATATTAATGCACACGTCTGTGTTCTGAATACATGTTTGTTGAGAATATTTAAGCTGCGATACTGTTTCGGTGCATGCTGAATGATCCTTGACATCAATTTGTGTATTTTGTTTTGAAAAATCATGGAATCTTTGGTATATGTCAGCCAACTGTACCCTTCTGGTGTCTCTCTGTTTGTTTGATTGTTTGTTTGTTTGCTTGTTGTTGGTTTTGCCAACACATTAGGCCATGCATCCCTCCGTTTGCTTCAATCAGAGAGTCATATATGTGAATCACTTAAGATAGTGCTTTAATTCACCTATGATTTCCAGCTAACCTCTCCCATCTTTTGGCTTTGATGTCCTCCTTGCCTTCTTCTTGTTTCTTTTTTGTAACTCACGCTTTTCTTGCATTTCAAATGATGGTTTTTCTTATTTCCATTTCATCTTGCTACTTTTCTCTTCAGGGTATAATTCTCAATCTTTCTTTTAGGATAAGTTTTGAACTGCTGAATTCTTTTAAGCTTTGCTGCTCTGTAAATTTCCCTAGCTCTGCTGTTATTAGAAATGGCAGTCATGTGGCATAGGCTACCCATGATTACAGCGTTTTCTGATTCAGGATATGGCCTATATCCTTGCACTCCTTCCAGTTCTGCAATATTTCTGCCGAGATATGAGCAGAAACCCCTCTGGAGGTTCTGTTGTGACTAAGTTGCTTTCCTCTAGATGCATTTTAAATCACTGGGGTGATCATGAAATTTGTTGATTTGAATTATACAGCTGCAAGTAGGTCTATTGGGATTCCAACTCCTTTGGACACTGTGTAGTCCCTGAAATCGTATAGATGATTCTTTCTTGTCTTTCAGCATGTTTCAGTGTGACTTTTCTACAATTATCTTTGCAGGCTTTTTTTTGTTAATCTTGCATTTCCATCTGGGACACTTACGAATCATACTCTTTCATGTTTTGTCTTACCCCAGGCTTCAACAGCAATGTTTGCATTGGTTTGCACTTCTTTTTCTATGTCTTCTTCTAATCGACGGATTTCTGTTCCCCTGTCTTCACAGTCTTTCAGGAGTCCGTCTGCATTATCAAGTCTGCTTTGGACTGACTTTAGCCCTGGTATTGTCTCATCCTTGTGTTTTCTGATAACATTTGGCTCGTTTTTAGAGTTTCTCTTCACCTTTCCCTGTTTAATGCCTTATGTAATTCTGAGACACTGTTGTACTTCATGTTTTCCTCACCTCAGTTTTCAATACTTGCTCTGGTAGATTTTTCTGTCTAGATGTTTGAAAGCTTATTTTATGGGCCTTCAAACTCTTTGGAAGTGAAAATGGTACTTCCTGTTTCTTTTTCTATACTTCTTTTTCTCTACTGGTCAAGTAATATCAGGTATCTAATACAGATGTATACGGCTTTGTTAAGTGAAAATTTTAGACCGTTCGGTGTACAAAGTTCCACGATATTTCTGTGAGGACAATTTTCCCTAGGCATTGATGCCAAGTCCTCTTCCTGTGTGTGTTGTCTGGTATATCTCTAATTGCTGGTGTTGCCTTTGTTGTGATGAGCACACAATATTATTTCAATTAGTAAAACTTCGTTTTATTGCACTTACCTCACAATTCTGAAAGTGCAGTGTACTCTTCCTCTTCTGGAAATGAAGCTTAAAGGTTTTCAGGTCGGCATTCTGCTGTAAGTCACCTTGGAGTCTTTCCAAAACAGCAAACTGGGAGTGCGCTTGTGCTTTCTATTGCCATGGGAATGTCCCAATGTTACCAGTTCTTCCCAGAGATTCTCTGTATACAGGAACACCAGTGGAAAAATATGTATGGATGTCATACATCAGGGCCTGCTGGAATGATGCCGCAGACCGATCTTTGTGTCCTCTGGGCAGTACCATGTCAGTGCCATCCAAAATGAAGCATGTGCATTTGGGGGATAATGCTGAAGGAAATGCTTCAACTTCTCACGTTGTGGACATTGAACACTCTCCCTTGATCCCTCATCCTTGGGTCATGGGTGCACCAATGCAACCACAGAGCTGTACCCAATTTTCCTCCTCAAACCAATCCGTAATCCCTGTCCAGGTTATGATGGTAGCAGATCCTAAAACTTTTAATACTGATTTCAAACCCAAAGGCCACTGAATCCCTCAGACCAGATGCACGGCTTCTCTAGTTGAGCCTCACACGTGATCTATTGGCAAAATGCCAAATTGATCCTGGGCCTGCAAGATGCAGTGGAAGTGACCATGGCAGATATCGAAAAACTCAATCTCAGACGCCAATGTGGTTGCTTGCTTACTGGGGTTACAGGTCGGTTTGCTCTCTTGATAGAACCCACCAGAACCCACAACGCACTCCAGATACCTGAGATTCAGCGTGTGCCATTTTCTGTAGCTCTATACCTCATTTTCCACTGCCTCTGCTAGCTCAAATTTTGCAGATCGGATCTTGGTCTCAGAATCAATTGTGGGGATATTTTGTGCTGATTTCTAGGAGTTATGTCAGCAAAGCATCTGCTGTGCACTCTTCTAACACTCAGCGCATTACCTACAGTCCCATGTGTGCTGTCCGCTTGAGAGTGTGCGTCCAAGTAAAACAGAGTTTCACCTTTGCTGCTCCAACAGCAGAGGTCAGATCCTGCACAGATTTCCATTCTCTACTTTGCCTTCTCCTGCTTCCAGGTTTTCTGAGGCCTCAGCCTGTCTTTGGAAGTAACAGACCACTCTTCGGAAATTGTCCTGTGGCAAGGACTGGGTGAGTGGAAGTTTACATTGCTGTGTACATGGAAGGGAGTGAGCGCAGGTTGCACTTGTTCTCTGCCAACTGGGCATCGATAAATCAACACTTTCCTGATGTAATTCACAGAAATGTGATGTTTGTTTAGCTCTGTTTTCTATAAAGCCATGGTTGGAGGGATTGTCCGAAGACTCCAATTTTGACATTGTGTTGATAACACAGTTGCAGATTTTAAGAACGTCAATAAAATTGATTTACACGTTTTGGGATTTATGCGAAAATGAAGTTAGTGTTTGAAACGTACTAAATTTACCTAAAAGTAAGACTTGTCAATTTATGTAACATTAAGTCAGCTTTAAGAAAAATGTAGACTGATAGAAACTAAAATCTCAGTCCAAAATGTTGAAGGGGACATTTCAAATCTTTACGGTTGAAGCCTCCAACACCAACAGGAACCATGAAGTACATATTGAAATCAAGAAATAACCGAGAACCTGGATTTCCGTTGTGCATGGTGCCCTATAATCCCAATGACACATACTGGCCAATGTTGGCATTTCAAGGGGAAACAATTCTCTCTAGGAAAGTACAAGAAAAACCAAACAAAATATATACATTTAGGCTTGATTCCAAAAGCACATAAAGGAATTTTAGCTATGAGAACCCAGCTGCAGCTATGTTAGGCAATTGAAAACAGGTGTTCTTCTATCAGAAATGAGAACGCTTAATCATCCGATCATGTTGGGTAAAGCAATTTAACACAACCAATTGTGAACCCCCAATATATCGTGCACCCGGTGCTTGGC
Organism: Camelus dromedarius; assembly: GCF_036321535.1. Taxonomy (NCBI): domain Eukaryota; kingdom Metazoa; phylum Chordata; class Mammalia; order Artiodactyla; family Camelidae; genus Camelus; species Camelus dromedarius. The sequence continues at coordinate 6,126,311 of NW_026989731.1, forward strand.
TGAAATGAAATAGGGTCCACCAAACGTGTGTCTTTAAAGGCTTTCACGAATTTTACAGTTCAGGTGACTATCTGACATAATAATTGCCTATACTGTATTGAAACACTGAGGCCTAGTACATATTCAAGTTCACTCAAAGATACCTCTCACTTACCAAAATCCCTTCACCCCAGACAAGACATAAACCCAGCATTTGCTGAATCTAGGGGAAGGTCATCATTTCTTGGTGTGAGCTAAGTAATCAATTCCCAACTATTTTAGGCGAGAGTATTTGACCTTTCAGGGGTTGACTGTTGTTCATAGAGTGTGAAGATGGAGGAACTCTGATTCTAGGAGGGGCTTGCTCTTCTCCTACTGGCTTCATTTCAGCTCAGGTTCTGATCTTTTAAAATGGATGCCTGAGTGGAGGGTAAGGAAGAGCATGTGCTTGATAGCAAGGCCCAAACATGGGAAAAGGCTAACCTGGGCTTGGTGCATTTTGGTCTGAATGGATTGTAAATGCCCCTTGGGACCTGTGGATTCTCATGACCTCTTCCAAGAACATGAGCGCTTTTAACATCTCTGCCATCTCTTCTCTTTTAGACGTCAGGAATCTTGGAGCCGTTCTTGGAGCAGAGAATGGAGTGAATTTCTCAAGTGCACGTTTACACTCCGAATGTTTCTGCCAGTATCACAGAGGTTCAGTAAGTCTCATGAATGTCTTTCGAGCCTGGTATTCTCTAGAGATGTCTCCGTGCCGGTATTCTCCATTGTAGCAGAACAACACTCATCAATATATTCGCATCTCTCCTCAATACGTGCAGCCAGCTTTTCTGCCAGCTTCTCTTCGTGTCTCCCATAAAGTCGACTTCAACAGGACTGGGCAAATCTGAAAGTACCTCGGAGCCTCACCAGTAAGCTGATGACAGGCATATCGTCCACTGTCTGCCCTCTCAGGTTCTGGAAACTTACCCGTGAACTTAGGTCTTTGGGCAGCAGCATTATCTCGAACTTAAACAGCGTCCCGAACAAAAGACATAAGCCAATCTCCACAAAGGGCGGCAGCCCCTCCATCACACTGATCCACCCACAGAATTCTGCCCAATTACCTTGGATCCACCAGCCACAACAAGCCTCGCGGTACACACCAAGATTCCACCTAGAATCCAACCGGTAACTGCCATCCCCAAAGGTTGCTGAATATTGTCAGTTTTGGGGGAGGGGCTGCATCAAACGAGAGATTCCTAAGTTAAATGTGATTCTATCCACTAGCGTTCCATTGTCCTTTTGTCTTCCCTCTTTCCTTTGGTTCAGATCTGTGTATACTGTACAAACGGTGGGAAGTGTGTCCATTTTTATTTTATGGTTTCACACGTCTTGAAACTTTCTAACAGCACACAGTACACAGAGACCCCACTAAAGGAAACTCATGTTTGTGTAATATCCATTCACCCAGAATACATATCGGTCTGTTGGTTTCTGCTGAAACACCCACGCTCTCAGAAAATGGATCCACTTGTTTCATGGGGGCTGAAATTCCGAGAAATGAAACCAATCCCAGTGTGCACTTTACTGTCTGTCTCTTTTGCTCTTAGTACACTTTTGCAGAACTACTTGTTTTGTTATAGGCTTATGCAATTTCTTCTCTACTTAGGGTAGAATATGGCATTCATTCTTGCTGTTGGAAGAATTGTAAATCTATATCACGGACTATGACCAAATCTTATTCAAAATCGACAATTGGGTTAGGTCACGATATGCTCTTTTGGATCAATATTTATGAATATTAATGCACGTGTCTGTGTTCTGAATACAAGTGTGTTGAGTACATTTAAGCTGTGATACTGGGTCGGTGGGTGCTGAATGACCCTTGACATCACTTTGAGTATTTTGTTTTGAATACTCATGGTTTCTTTGGTATATGTCAGCCAACCGTAACCTTTTGGTGTCTCTCTGTTTGTTTGATTGTTTGTTTGTTTGCTTGTTTTTGTTTTTGCAAACACAATAGGACATTCATCAGTCCGTTTGCATCAATCAGAGAGTCATATATGTGAATCAGTTAAGATAGTGCTTAAAATCACCTATGATTTCCTGCTACCCTCTCCCATTTTATGGCTTTGATGTCCTCCTTGACTTCTTCTTGTTTCTTGTTTGTAACTCACGCTCTTTTTGCATTTCCAACAATGGTTTTTCTTATTTCCATTTCAGCCTGCTACTATTCTATTCAGGGTAGAATTCTCAATCTTTCTTTTAGGATCTGTTTTGTACTGCTGAATTCTTTAAGTTTTGTTGGTCTGTGAATTTCCCTAGCTCTACCGTTATTAGAAATTGCAGTCATGTGGCAAAGGCTACCCATGATTACAGCTGTTTCTCATTCAGGATATGGCCTATGTCCTTGCACTCCTCCCTGTTCTGCAACATTTCTGCCGAGATATGGGCTGAAACCCCTCTGGAGGTTCTGTTGTGACTAAATTGCTTTCTTCTCGATGCATTTTAAATCACTGGGGTGATCATGAACTTTGTTGATTTGAATTATACAGCTGCAAGTAGGTCTATTGGGATTCCAAATTTTTGGATGCTGTGTAGTTCCTGAATTCGTATAGATGATTCTTTCTTGTTTTTCAGCAAGTTTCAGTCTGACTTTTATACAATTATCTTTACAGGCTTTTCTTGTTAATCTTGCTTTTCCATCTGGGAATCTTAAGAATCATACTCTTTCATGCTTTGCCTTACCCCAGGCTTCAACATCAATGTTTGCATTGTTTTGCACTTCTTTTTCTATGTCTTCTTCTGATCGAGGGATTTCTGTTCCCTTGTCTTCACAGTCTTTCACGAGTCCGTCTGCATTATCAAGTCTGCTTTGGACTGACTTTAGCCCTGGTATTGTCCCATCCTTGGGTTTTCTGATATTGTATGGCTAGTTTTTACAGTTTCTCTTCCCCTTTCCTGGTATACTGCCTTTTGTGTTTCTGAGACAATGTTGTACTTCATGTTTTCCTCACCTCAGTTTTCAATACTTGCTCTGGTAGCGTTTTGCAGTCTAGATGTTTGAAAGCTTATTTTTTGTGTCTTCAAACTCTTTGGAACTGAAAATGGTGCTTCCTGTTTCTTTTACTATACTTCTTTATCTCTACTGGTCAAGTAATATCAGGTATCAAATATAGATTTATAGGGCTTAGTTAAGTGAATATTTTAGACCATTGGGTGTACAAAGTTCCATGATATTTCTGTGAGGACAATTTTCCCTAGGCATTGATGCCATGTCCTGTTCCTGTGTGTGTTGTCTGGTATATCTCTAATTGCTGGTGTTACCTTTGTTGTGATGAGCACACCATATTATTTCAATTAGTAAAACTTCGTTTTATTGCACTTACCTCACCATTCTGAAAGTGCAGAGTACACTTGCTCTTCTGGAAATGAAACTTAAAAGTTTTCAGCTCGGCATTCGGATGTACGTCTTATTGGAGTCTTTCCAAAACAGCAAACTGAGAGTGCGCTTGTGCTTTCTATTGCCATGTGAATGTCCCAATGTTACCAGTTCTTCCCAGAGTTTCTCTGTATACAGAAACACCAGTGGAAACATATGTATGGATGTCATACATCAGGGCCTGCTGGAATGATCCCGTGGACCGATCTTTGTGTCCTCAAGGCAGTACCAAGTCAGTGCCATCCAAAATGTAGCATCTGTATTTGGGAGATAATGCTGAAGGAAATGCTTGAACTTCTCACGTTGTGGACTTTGACCACTCTTCCTTGATCCCTCATCCTTGGGTCATGGTTGCACGAATGCAACCACAGAGCTCTTCCTCAAACCAATCCATAATCCCTGTCCAGGTTACGACTGTAGCAAATCCTGAAGCTTTTAATACTGAATTCAAACCCAAGAGCCACTGAATCCCTCAGACCAGATGCACAACTTCTCTAGTTGAGCCCCACACGTGCTCTATTGGCAAAATGCCAAATTGATCCTGGGCCTGCAAGATGCAGTGAATGTGGCCATGGCAAATATCGAAATACTCAACCTCACACGCCAATGTGGTTGCTTTCTTACTGGGGTATCAGGTCGGTTTGCTCTCTTGATTGAACCCACCACAAACCACAACACACTCCAGATCACTGAGACACAGCGTGTGCCATTATCTGTAGCTCTATACCTCATTTTCCACTGCCTCTGCTTGCTCAAATTTGGCCGATCGGATATTGGTCACAGAATCAATTGTGGGGATATTTTGTGCTGATTTCTAGGAGTTATGTCAGCCAAGCATCTGCTGTGCACTCTTCTAACACTCAGCGCATTACCTACAGTCCCATGTGTGCTGTCCGCTTGAGAGAGTGCGTCCAAGTAAAACAGAGTTTCACATTTGCTGCTCCATCAGCAGAGGTCAGATCCTGCACTGATATCAATTCTCTACTTTGCCTTCTCCTGCTTCCAGGTTTTCTGAGGCCTCAGCCTGTCTTTGGAAGTAACCGACCACTCTTCGGAAATTGTCCTGTGCCAAGGGCTGGGTGAGTGGAAGTTTACATTGCTGTGTACATGGGAGTGAGTGAGCGCAGGTTGCACTGGTTCTCTGCCAACTGGGTATCGATAAATCAACACTTTCCAGATGTAATTCACAGAAATGTATTGTTTGTTAGCTCTGTTTTCAATAAAGCCATTGTTGGAGGTAATCTCCGAAGACTACAATTTTGACATTGTGTTGATAACACAGTTGCAGTTTTTAAGAAGGTCAATAAAATTGATTTACATGTTTTGGGATTTATATGAAAATGAAGTTAGTGTTTGAAACGTACTAAATTTACCTAGAAGTCACACTTGTCAATTTTTGTAACATTATGTCAGCTCTAAGTAAAATGTAGACAGATAGAAAGTAAAATCACAGTCCAAATTGTTGAAGGGGACATGTCAACTCTTTACTGTTGAAGCCTCCAACACCAACAGGAACCATGAAGTACCTATTGAAACCATGAAATAACCGAGAACCTGGATTTCCATTGTGCATGTGGTGCCCTATAGTCCCAATGTAACATACTGGCCAATGTTGGCATTTCAAGGGGTAACATTCCTCTCTAGGAAATTACAAGAAAAAACAAACAAAATATATACATTTAGACTTGATTCCAAAAGCACATACAGGCATTTTAGCTATGAGAACCCTGCTGCAGCTATGCTAGGCTATTGAAAAGCAGGTGTTCTTCTATCAGTGATGAGAACGCTTAATCATCCGATCATGTTGGGTAAAGCAATTAAACACAACCAAGTCTGCACCCCCAATATATCGTGCACCCGGTGCTTGGCTGAAGACAAAGACTGTCCACCAAAACTGTGTCTTTAAAGGCTTTCACGACTTTTACAGTTCAGGTCACTATCTGGTATAATATTTACTTATTCTGTCTTGAAACACTGAGCCCTAGTACATATTCAAGTTCAGTCAAAATTCCTCTCACTTACCACACTCCCTTCACCCCAGACAAGACATAAACCCAGCATTTGCTGAATCTAAGGGAAGGTCATCATTTCTTGGTGTGAGCTAAGTATTCAATTCCCAACTATTTTAGGCGAGAGTATTTGACCTTTCAGGAATTCACTGTTGTTCACAGAGTGTGAAGATGGAGAAACTCTGATTCTAGGAGGGGCTTGCTCTTCTCCTACTGGCTTCATTGCAGCTCAGGTTCTGATCCTTTAAAATGGATGCCTGAGTGGAGGGGTGGGAAGAGCAAGTGCTTGATAGCAAGGCCCAAACCTGGGAAAAGGCTTACCTGGGCTTGGTGCATTTTGGTCTGAATGGTTTGTAAATGCCCCTTGGGACCTGTGGATTCTCATGACCTCTTCCAAGAACATGAGCGCTTTTATCATCTCTGCCATCTCTTCTCTTTTAGACGTCAGGAATCTTGGAGGCGTTCTTGGAGAAGAGAATGGAGTGACTTTCTCAAGTGCACGTTGAAACTCTGAATGTTTCTGACAGTATCACAGAGGTTCAGTAGGTCTCATAAATGTCTTTCGAGCCTGGTATTCTCTAGAGATGACTCCATGCCGGTATTCTCCATTGTAGCGGAACAACTCTCATGAATATGTTCGCATCTCTCCTCAATCCTTGCAGCCAGCTTTTCTGCCAGCTTCTCTTCGTGTCTCCCATAAAGTCGACTTCAACAGGCCTGGGCAAGACTGAAGGTACCTCGGAGCCTCACCAGTAAGATGATGACAGGCCAATCTTCCACTGTCTGCCCTCTCAGTTTCTGGAAACTTACCCGTGAACTTAGGTCTTTGGGCAGCAACATAATCTCGAAATTATATAGCGTCCCGAACAAAATAATTAAGCCAATCTCCACAAAGTGCGGCAGCCCCTCCATCACAATGATCCACCCACAGAATTCTGCCCAGTTACCTTGGATCCACCAGCCACAACAAGCCTCGTGGTATAGACCAAGATTCCAACTAGAATCCAACCGGTAACTGCCACCCCAATGGTTGCTGAATATTGTCATTGTTGGGGGAGGGGCTGCAACAAACGAGAGGTTCCTAAGTTAAATGTGATTCTATCCACTAGCGTGCCACTGTCCTTTTATCTTCCCTCTTCCCTTTGGTTCAGATCTGTATATACAATACAAAAGGAGGGAAGTGTGTCCATTTTTAGTTTATGGTTTCACACGTCTTGAAACTGTCTAACAGCTCACAGTACATAGAGACCCCACTAAATGAAACTCATGTTTGTGTAATATCCGTTCACTCAGAATACATATCCGTCTGTTGCTTTCTGCTGAAACACCCACGCTCTCAGTAAATGGATCCACTTTTTTCATGGGGGCTGAAATTCCGAGAAATGAAACCAATCCCAATGTGCACTTTACTGTTTGTCTCGTTTGCAGTTAGTACACTTTTGCAGAGCTACATGTCTTTGTTATATGCTTATGTCGTTTCTTCTCTACTTAGGGTAGAATATGGCATTCATTCTTGCTATTAGAAGAATTGTACGTCTTTATCAAGGACTATGATCAAATCTTATTCAAAATCGGCATTTGGGTTAGATCACGATATGCTCTTTTGAATCAATATTTATGAATATTAATGCACGCGTCTGTGTTTTGAATACAAGTGTGTTGAGTATATTTAAGTTGCTATAGTGGGTCGGTGACTGCTGAATGATCCTTGACATCACTTTGAGAAATTTGTTTTGAATACTCATGGTTTCTTTGGTATATGTCAGCCAACCGTACCATTTTGGTGTCTGTTTGTTTGTTTGATTGTTTGTTTGTTTGCTTGTTGTTGGTTTTGCAATCACATTAGTCCATGCATCACTCCGTTTGCTTCAATCAGAGGGTCATATATGTGAATCACTTAAGATAGTGCTTAAAATCACCTATGATTTCCTGCTACCCTCTCCCATCTTATGGCTTTGATTTCCTCCTGGCCTTCTTCTTCTTTCTTGTTTGTAACTCACACTCTTCTTGCATTACCAATGATGTTTTTTCTTATTTCCATATCATCTTGCTACTTTTGTATTCAGGGTAGAATTCTCAATCTTATTTTAGGATAAGATTTGCACTGCTGAATTCTTTTAAGCTTTGATGGTCTGTGAATTTCCCTAGCTCTGCCGTTATTAGAAATGGCAGTCATGAGGCAAAGGCTACCCATGATTACAGCTTTTTCCCATTCAGGATATGGCCTATGTCCTTGCACTCCTCCCTGTTCTGCAATATTTCTGCCGAGATATGAGCTGAAACCCCTCTGGAGGTTCTGTTGTGACTAAATTGTTTCCTCTAGATGCATTTTAAATCACTGGGGTGATCATGAACTTTGTTGATTTGAATTATACAGCTGCAAGTAGGTCTATTGGGATTCCACCTCCTTTGGACGCTGTGTAGTTCCTGAAATCGTATAGATGATACTTTCTTCACTTTCAGCAAGTTTCAGTCTGACTTTTCTACAATTATCTTTTCAGACTTTTTTTTGTTAATCTTGCTTTTCCATCTGGGACACTTATTAATCATACTCTTTCATGATTTGTCTTATCCCAGGCTTCAACAGCAATGTTTGCATTGGTTTGCACTTCTTCTTCTATGACTTCTTCAGATCGAGGGATTTCTGTTCCCCTGTCTTCACAGTTTTTCAATAGTCCATCTGCATTATCAAGTCTGCTTTGGACTGACTTTAGTCCTGGTATTGTCTCATCCTTGTGTTTTCTGTTATTATTTGGCTCGTTTGTCGAGTTTCTCTTCCCATTTCCCGGTATAATGCCTTTTGTGATTCTGAGACACTGTTGTACTTCATGTTTCCCTCACCTCAGTTTTCAATACATGCTCTGGTAGCGTTTTGCAGTCTAGATGTTTGAAAGCTTATTTTTTGGGCCTTCAAACTCTTTGGAAGTGAAAATGGTACTTAATGTTTCTTTTACTATACTTCTTTATTTCTACTTGTCAAGTAATAGCAGGTATCTAATATAGATTTATAGGGGTTTGTAAAGTGAAAATTTTAGGCCATTTGGTGTACAAAGTTCCATGATATTTCTGTGAGGACAATTTTCCCTAGGCATTGATGCCATCTCCATTTCCTGTGTGTGTTGTCTGGTACATCTCTAATTGCTGGTGTTGCCTTTGTTGTGATGATCACACCATATTATTTCAATTAGTAAAACTTCGTTTTATTGCACTTAACTCACAATTCTGAAAGTGTAGAGTATACTTCGTCTTCTGGAAATGAAGCTTAAAGCTTTTCAGCTCGGCATTCTGCTGTATGTCATCTAGGAGTCTTTCCAAAACAGCAAACTGAGAGTGCGCTTGTGCTTTCTATTGCCATGGGAATGTCCCAATGTTACCAGTTCTTCCCAGAGCTTCTCTGTCTACAGAAACAGCAGTTGAAACATACGTATGGATGTCATACATCAGGGCCTGCTGGAATGATCCCGCAGACCGATCTTTGTGTCCTCTGGGCAGTACCATGCCAGTACCAACCAAAATGTAGCATCTGCATTTGGGAGATAATGCTGAAGGAAATGCTTCAACTTCTCACGTTGTGGACTTTGAACACTCTCCCTTGATCCCTCATCCTTGGGTCATGGGTGCACCAATGCAACCACAGAGCTGTACCGAATTCTCCTCCTCAAACCAATACGTAATCCCTGTCCAGGTTATGACATTAGCAGATCCTAAATCGTTTAATACAGATTTCAATCCCAATGGCCACTGAATCCCTCAGACCAGATGCAAGGCTTCTTCTAGTTGAGCCCCACACGTGCTCTAATGGCAAATTGCCAAATTGATCCTGAGCCTGCAAGATGCAGTTGATGTGGCCATGGCACATATCGAAATACTCAACCTCACACGCCAATGTGTTTGCTTTCTTACTGGGGTATCAGGTCGGTTTGTTCTATTGATAGAACCCACCACAACCCACAACGCACTCCAGATCCCTGAGACTCAGCGTGTGCCATTTTCTGTAGCTCTATACATAATTTTCCGCTGCCTCTGCTAGCTCAAATTTGGCAGATCGGATCTTGGTCTCAGAATCAATTGTGGGGATATTTTGTGCTGATTTCTAGGAGTTATGTCAGCCAAGCATCTGCTGTGCACTCTTCTAACACCCAGGGCAAAACCTACAGTCCCATGTGTGCTGTCCGCTTGAGAGTGTGCGTCCAACTAAAACAGAGTTTCACCTTTGCTGCTCCATCAGCAGAGGTCAGATCCTGCACAGATTTCCATTCTCTACTTTGCCTTCTCCTGCTTCCAGGTTTTCTGAGGCCTCAGCCTGTCTTTGGAATTAACAGACCACACTTCGGAAAGTGTCGTGTTCCAAGGGCTGGGGGAGTGTAAGTTTACATTGCTGTGTACATGGGAGGGAGTGAGCGCAGGTTGCACTGGTTCTCTGCCAACTGGGCATCGATAAGTCATCACTTTCCAGATGTAATTTGCAGAAATGTGATGTTTGTTTAGCTCTGTTTTCTATAAAGCCATGGTTGGAGGGATTGTCCGAAGACTCCAATTTTGACATTGTGTTGATAACACAGTTGCAGTTTTTAAGAAGGTCAATAGAATAGATTTACATGTTTTGGGATTTATATGAAAATGAAGTTAGTGTTTGAAACGTACTATATTTACCTAGAAGTCAGACTTGTCAATTCTTGGAAAATTATGTCAGCTCTAAGAATAATGTAGACAGATAGAAAGTAAAATCGCAGTACAAAATGTTGAAGGGGACATGTCAACTCTTTACGGTTGAAGCCTCCATCACCAACAGGAACCATGAAGTACATATTGAAACCATGAAATAACCGAGATCCTGGGTTTCCGTTGTGCCTGTGATGCCCTATAGTCCCAATGACACATACTGGCTAATGTTGGCATTTCCAGGGGTAACATTCCTCTCTAGGAAAGTACAAGAAAAACCAAACAAAATATATACATTTAGGCTTGATTCCAAAAGCACATACAGGCATTTTAGCTATGAGAACCCTGCTGCATCTATGCTAGGCTATTGAAAAGCAGGTGTTCTTCTATCAGAGATGAGAACGCTTAATCATCCGATCATGTTGGGTAAAGCAATTTAACACAACCAATTCTGCACCCCCAATATATCGTGCACCCAGTGCTTGGCTGAAGAGAAAGACTGTCCACCAAAACTGTGTCTTTAAAGGCTTTCACGACTTTTACAGTTCAGGTCACTATCTGACATAATATTTACCTATACTGTCTTGAAAAACTGAGGCCTAGTACATATTCAAGTTCAGTCAAAGATTCCTCTCACTTACCATACTCCCTTCACCCCAGACAAGACATAAACCCAGCATTTGATGAATCTAGGGGAAGGTCATCATTTCTTGGTGTGAGCTAAGTATTCAATACCCAACTATTTTAGGCGAGAGTATTTGACCTTTCAGGGTTCACTGTTGTTCACAGAGTGTGAATATGGAGTAAATCTGATTCTAGGATGGGCTTGCTCTTCTCCTATTGGCTTCATTGCAGCTCAGGTTCTGATCTTTTAAAATGGATGCCTGAGTGGAGGGGAGGGATTAGCAAGTGCTTGATAGCAAGGCCCAAACCAGGGAAAAGGCTTACCTGGGCTTGGTGCATTTTGGTCTGAATAGTTTGTAAATGCCCCTTGGGACCTGTGGATTCTCATGACCTCTTCCAAGAACATGAGTTCTTTTATCATTTCTGCCATCTCTTCTCTTTTAGACGTCAGGAATCTTGGAGCCGTTCTTGGAGCAGAGAATGGAGTGACTTTCTCAAGTGCATGTTGACACTCCGAATGTTTCTGCCAGTATCACAGAGGTTCAGTAGGTCTCATGAATGTCTTTCGAGCCTGGTATTCTCTAGAGATGTCTCCATGCCGGTATTCTCCATTGTAGTGGAACAACTCTCATCAATATGTTCGCATCTCTCCTCAATCCGTGCAGCCAGCTTTTCTGCCAGCTTCTCTTCGTGTCTCCCATAAAGTCGACTTCAACAGGACTGGGCAAGTCTGAAGGTACCTCGGTGCCTCACCAGTAAGCTGATGACAGGCAGATCTTCCACTGTCTGCCATCTCAGGTTCTGGAAACTTACCCGTGAACTTAGGTCTTTGGGCAGCAGCATTATCTCGAAATTACACAGCGTCCCGAAAAAAAGAATTAAGCCAATCTCCACAAAGGGCGGCAGCCACTCCATCACACTGATCCACCCACAGAATTCTGCCCAGTTACCTTGGATCCACCAGCCACAACAAGCCTCGCGGTACACACCAAGTTTCCACCTAGAATTCAACCGGTATCTGCCATCCCCTATGGTTGCTGAATATTGTCTGTGTTGGGGAGGGGCTGCATCAAACGAGAGGTTCCTAAGTTAAACGTGATTCTATCCACTAGCGTGCCACTGTCCTTTTATCTTCCCTCTTACCTTTGGTTCAGATCTGTTTATACAGTACAAACGAAGGGAAGTGTGTCCATTTTTAGTTTATGGTTTCACACGTTTTGAAACTTTCTAACAGCTCAAAGTACACAGAGACCCCACTAAATGAAACTCATGTTTGTGTAATATCCATTCACCCAGAATACATATCCGTCTGTTGATTTCTGCTGAAAAACCCACGCTCTCAGTAAATGGATCCACTTTTTTCATAGGGTCTGAAATTCCTAGAAATGAAACCAATAACAATGTGCACTTTACTGTCTGTCTCGTTTGCTCTTAGTACAGTTTTGCAGAGCTACGTGTCTTTGTTATAAGCTTATGCTGTTTCTTCTCTACTTAGGGTAGGATATGGCATTCATTCTTGCTGTTGGAAGAATTGAAAGTCTATATCACGGACTATGACTAAATCTTATTCAAATTCGGCATTTGGGTTAGGTCACGATATGCTTTTTTGAATCAATATTTATGAATATTAATGCACACGTCTGTGTTCTGAATACAAGTTTGTTGAGAATATTTAAGCTGCGATACTGGTTCGGTGCATGCTGAATGATCCTTGACATCAATTTGTGTATTTTGTTTTGAAAAATCATGGAATCTTTGGTATATGTCAGCCAACTGTACCCTTCTGGTGTCTCTCTGTTTGTTTGATTGTTTGTTTGTTTGCTTGTTGTTGGTTTTGCCAACACATTAGGCCATGCATCCCTCCGTTTGCTTCAATCAGAGAGTCATATATGTGAATCACTTAAGATAGTGCTTTAATTCACCTATGATTTCCAGCTAACCTCTCCCATCTTTTGGCTTTGATGTCCTCCTTGCCTTCTTCTTGTTTCTTTTTTGTAACTCACGCTTTTCTTGCATTTCAAATGATGGTTTTTCTTATTTCCATTTCATCTTGCTACTTTTCTCTTCAGGGTATAATTCTCAATCTTTCTTTTAGGATAAGTTTTGAACTGCTGAATTCTTTTAAGCTTTGCTGCTCTGTGAATTTCCCTAGCTCTGCTGTTATTAGAAATGGCAGTCATGTGGCATAGGCTACCCATGATTACAGCGTTTTCTGATTCAGGATATGGCCTATATCCTTGCACTCCTTCCAGTTCTGCAATATTTCTGCCGAGATATGAGCAGAAACCCCTCTGGAGGTTCTGTTGTGACTAAGTTGCTTTCCTCTAGATGCATTTTAAATCACTGGGGTGATCATGAAATTTGTTGATTTGAATTATACAGCTGCAAGTAGGTCTATTGGGATTCCAACTCCTTTGGACACTGTGTAGTCCCTGAAATCGTATAGATGATTCTTTCTTGTCTTTCAGCATGTTTCAGTGTGACTTTTCTACAATTATCTTTGCAGGCTTTTTTTTGTTAATCTTGCATTTCCATCTGGGACACTTACGAATCATACTCTTTCATGTTTTGTCTTACCCCAGGCTTCAACAGCAATGTTTGCATTGGTTTGCACTTCTTTTTCTATGTCTTCTTCTAATCGACGGATTTCTGTTCCCCTGTCTTCACAGTCTTTCACGAGTCCGTCTGCATTATCAAGTCTGCTTTGGACTGACTTTAGCCCTGGTATTGTCTCATCCTTGTGTTTTCTGATAATATTTGGCTCGTTTTTAGAGTTTCTCTTCACCTTTCCCTGTTTAATGCCTTATGTAATTCTGAGACACTGTTGTACTTCATGTTTTCCTCACCTCAGTTTTCAATACTTGCTCTGGTAGATTTTTCTGTCTAGATGTTTGAAAGCTTATTTTATGGGCCTTCAAACTCTTTGGAAGTGAAAATGGTACTTCCTGTTTCTTTTTCTATACTTCTTTTTCTCTACTGGTCAAGTAATATCAGGTATCTAATATAGATGTATACGGCTTTGTTAAGTGAAAATTTTAGACCATTCGGTGTACAAAGTTCCATGATATTTCTGTGAGGACAATTTTCCCTAGGCATTGAAGCCAAGTCCTCTTCCTGTGTGTGTTGTCTGGTATATCTCTAATTGCTGGTGTTGCCTTTGTTGTGATGAGCACACAATATTATTTCAATTAGTAAAACTTCGTTTTATTGCACTTACCTCACAATTCTGAAAGTGCAGTGTACTCTTCCTCTTCTGGAAATGAAGCTTAAAGGTTTTCAGGTCGGCATTCTGCTGTACGTCACCTTGGAGTCTTTCCAAAACAGCAAACTGGGAGTGCGCTTGTGCTTTCTATTGCCATGGGAATGTCCCAATGTTACCAGTTCTTCCCAGAGATTCTCTGTATACAGGAACACCAGTGGAAAAATATGTATGGATGTCATACATCAGGGCCTGCTGGAATGATGCCGCAGACCGATCTTTGTGTCCTCTGGGCAGTACCATGTCAGTGCCATCCAAAATGAAGCATGTGCATTTGGGGGATAATGCTGAAGGAAATGCTTCAACTTCTCACGTTGTGGACTTTGAACACTCTCCCTTGATCCCTCATCCTTGGGTCATGGGTGCACCAATGCAACCACAGAGCTGTACCCAATTTTCCTCCTCAAACCAATCCGTAATCCCTGTCCAGGTTATGATGGTAGCAGATCCTAAAACTTTTAATACTGATTTCAAACCCAAGGGCCACTGAATCCCTCAGACCAGATGCACGGCTTCTCTAGTTGAGCCTCACACGTGATCTATTGGCAAAATGCCAAATTGATCCTGGGCCTGCAAGATGCAGTGGAAGTGACCATGGCAGATATCGAAAAACTCAATCTCAGACGCCAATGTGGTTGCTTGCTTACTGGGGTTACAGGTCGGTTTGCTCTCTTGATAGAACCCACCAGAACCCACAACGCACTCCAGATACCTGAGATTCAGCGTGTGCCATTTTCTGTAGCTCTATACCTCATTTTCCACTGCCTCTGCTAGCTCAAATTTTGCAGATCGGATCTTGGTCTCAGAATCAATTGTGGGGATATTTTGTGCTGATTTCTAGGAGTTATGTCAGCAAAGCATCTGCTGTGCACTCTTCTAACACTCAGCGCATTACCTACAGTCCCATGTGTGCTGTCCGCTTCAGAGTGTGCGTCCAAGTAAAACAGAGTTTCACCTTTGCTGCTCCAACAGCAGAGGTCAGATCCTGCACAGATTTCCATTCTCTACTTTGCCTTCTCCTGCTTCCAGGTTTTCTGAGGCCTCAGCCTGTCTTTGGAAGTAACAGACCACTCTTCGGAAATTGTCCTGTGGCAAGGACTGGGTGAGTGGAAGTTTACATTGCTGTGTACATGGAAGGGAGTGAGCGCAGGTTGCACTTGTTCTCTGCCAACTGGGCATCGATAAATCAACACTTTCCTGATGTAATTCACAGAAATGTGATGTTTGTTTAGCTCTGTTTTCTATAAAGCCATGGTTGGAGGGATTGTCCGAAGACTCCAATTTTGACATTGTGTTGATAACACAGTTGCAGATTTTAAGAACGTCAATAAAATTGATTTACACGTTTTGGGATTTATGTGAAAATGAAGTTAGTGTTTGAAACGTACTAAATTTACCTAAAAGTAAGACTTGTCAATTTATGTAACATTAAGTCAGCTTTAAGAAAAATGTAGACTGATAGAAACTAAAATCTCAGTCCAAAATGTTGAAGGGGACATTTCAAATCTTTACGGTTGAAGCCTCCAACACCAACAGGAACCATGAAGTACATATTGAAATCAAGAAATAACCGAGAACCTGGATTTCCGTTGTGCATGGTGCCCTATAATCCCAATGACACATACTGGCCAATGTTGGCATTTCAAGGGGAAACAATTCTCTCTAGGAAAGTACAAGAAAAACCAAACAAAATATATACATTTAGGCTTGATTCCAAAAGCACATAAAGGCATTTTAGCTATGAGAACCCAGCTGCAGCTATGTTAGGCAATTGAAAACAGGTGTTCTTCTATCAGAGATGAGAACGCTTAATCATCCGATCATGTTGGGTAAAGCAATTTAACACAACCAATTGTGAACCCCCAATATATCGTGCACCCGGTGCTTGGCTGAAATGAAATAGGGTCAACCAAACGTGTGTCTTTAAAGGCTTTCACGAATTTTACAGTTCAGGTGACTATCTGACATAATAATTGCCTATACTGTATTGAAACACTGAGGCCTAGTACATATTCAAGTTCACTCAAAGATACCTCTCACTTACCACACTCCCTTCACCCCAGACAAGACATAAACCCAGCATTTGCTGAATCTAGGGGAAGGTCATCATTTCTTGGTGTGAGCTAAGTAATCAATTCCCAACTATTTTAGGCGAGAGTATTTGACCTTTCAGGGGTTGACTGTTGTTCATAGAGTGTGAAGATGGAGGAACTCTGATTCTAGGAGGGGCTTGCTCTTCTCCTACTGGCTTCATTTCAGCTCAGGTTCTGATCTTTTAAAATGGATGCCTGAGTGGAGGGTAAGGAAGAGCATGTGCTTGATAGCAAGGCCCAAACATGGGAAAAGGCTAACCTGGGCTTGGTGCATTTTGGTCTGAATGGATTGTAAATGCCCCTTGGGACCTGTGGATTCTCATGACCTCTTCCAAGAACATGAGCGCTTTTAACATCTCTGCCATCTCTTCTCTTTTAGACGTCAGGAATCTTGGAGCCGTTCTTGGAGCAGAGAATGGAGTGAATTTCTCAAGTGCACGTTTACACTCCGAATGTTTCTGCCAGTATCACAGAGGTTCAGTAAGTCTCATGAATGTCTTTCGAGCCTGGTATTCTCTAGAGATGTCTCCGTGCCGGTATTCTCCATTGTAGCAGAACAACACTCATCAATATATTCGCATCTCTCCTCAATACGTGCAGCCAGCTTTTCTGCCAGCTTCTCTTCGTGTCTCCCATAAAGTCGACTTCAACAGGACTGGGCAAATCTGAAAGTACCTCGGAGCCTCACCAGTAAGCTGATGACAGGCATATCGTCCACTGTCTGCCCTCTCAGGTTCTGGAAACTTACCCGTGAACTTAGGTCTTTGGGCAGCAGCATTATCTCGAACTTAAACAGCGTCCCGAACAAAAGACATAAGCCAATCTCCACAAAGGGCGGCAGCCCCTCCATCACACTGATCCACCCACAGAATTCTGCCCAATTACCTTGGATCCACCAGCCACAACAAGCCTCGCGGTACACACCAAGATTCCACCTAGAATCCAACCGGTAACTGCCATCCCCAAAGGTTGCTGAATATTGTCAGTTTTGGGGGAGGGGCTGCATCAAACGAGAGATTCCTAAGTTAAATGTGATTCTATCCACTAGCGTTCCATTGTCCTTTTGTCTTCCCTCTTTCCTTTGGTTCAGATCTGTGTATACTGTACAAACGGTGGGAAGTGTGTCCATTTTTATTTTATGGTTTCACACGTCTTGAAACTTTCTAACAGCACACAGTACACAGAGACCCCACTAAAGGAAACTCATGTTTGTGTAATATCCATTCACCCAGAATACATATCGGTCTGTTGGTTTCTGCTGAAACACCCACGCTCTCAGAAAATGGATCCACTTGTTTCATGGGGGCTGAAATTCCGAGAAATGAAACCAATCCCAGTGTGCACTTTACTGTCTGTCTCTTTTGCTCTTAGTACACTTTTGCAGAACTACTTGTTTTGTTATAGGCTTATGCAATTTCTTCTCTACTTAGGGTAGAATATGGCATTCATTCTTGCTGTTGGAAGAATTGTAAATCTATATCACGGACTATGACCAAATGTTATTCAAAATCGACAATTGGGTTAGGTCACGATATGCTCTTTTGGATCAATATTTATGAATATTAATGCACGTGTCTGTGTTCTGAATACAAGTGTGTTGAGTACATTTAAGCTGTGATACTGGGTCGGTGGGTGCTGAATGACCCTTGACATCACTTTGAGTATTTTGTTTTGAATACTCATGGTTTCTTTGGTATATGTCAGCCAACCGTAACCTTTTGGTGTCTCTCTGTTTGTTTGATTGTTTGTTTGTTTGCTTGTTTTTGTTTTTGCAAACACAATAGGACATTCATCAGTCCGTTTGCATCAATCAGAGAGTCATATATGTGAATCAGTTAAGATAGTGCTTAAAATCACCTATGATTTCCTGCTACCCTCTCCCATTTTATGGCTTTGATGTCCTCCTTGACTTCTTCTTGTTTCTTGTTTGTAACTCACGCTCTTTTTGCATTTCCAACAATGGTTTTTCTTATTTCCATTTCAGCCTGCTACTATTCTATTCAGGGTAGAATTCTCAATCTTTCTTTTAGGATCTGTTTTGTACTGCTGAATTCTTTAAGTTTTGTTGGTCTGTGAATTTCCCTAGCTCTACCGTTATTAGAAATTGCAGTCATGTGGCAAAGGCTACCCATGATTACAGCTGTTTCTCATTCAGGATATGGCCTATGTCCTTGCACTCCTCCCTGTTCTGCAACATTTCTGCCGAGATATGGGCTGAAACCCCTCTGGAGGTTCTGTTGTGACTAAATTGCTTTCTTCTCGATGCATTTTAAATCACTGGGGTGATCATGAACTTTGTTGATTTGAATTATACAGCTGCAAGTAGGTCTATTGGGATTCCAAATTTTTGGATGCTGTGTAGTTCCTGAATTCGTATAGATGATTCTTTCTTGTTTTTCAGCAAGTTTCAGTCTGACTTTTATACAATTATCTTTACAGGCTTTTCTTGTTAATCTTGCTTTTCCATCTGGGAATCTTAAGAATCATACTCTTTCATGCTTTGCCTTACCCCAGGCTTCAACATCAATGTTTGCATTGTTTTGCACTTCTTTTTCTATGTCTTCTTCTGATCGAGGGATTTCTGTTCCCTTGTCTTCACAGTCTTTCACGAGTCCGTCTGCATTATCAAGTCTGCTTTGGACTGACTTTAGCCCTGGTATTGTCCCATCCTTGGGTTTTCTGATATTGTATGGCTAGTTTTTACAGTTTCTCTTCCTCTTTCCTGGTATACTGCCTTTTGTGTTTCTGAGACAATGTTGTACTTCATGTTTTCCTCACCTCAGTTTTCAATACTTGCTCTGGTAGCGTTTTGCAGTCTAGATGTTTGAAAGCTTATTTTTTGTGTCTTCAAACTCTTTGGAACTGAAAATGGTGCTTCCTGTTTCTTTTACTATACTTCTTTATCTCTACTGGTCAAGTAATATCAGGTATCAAATATAGATTTATAGGGCTTAGTTAAGTGAATATTTTAGACCATTGGGTGTACAAAGTTCCATGATATTTCTGTGAGGACAATTTTCCCTAGGCATTGATACCATGTCCTGTTCCTGTGTGTGTTGTCTGGTATATCTCTAATTGCTGGTGTTACCTTTGTTGTGATGAGCACACCATATTATTTCAATTAGTAAAACTTCGTTTTATTGCACTTACCTCACCATTCTGAAAGTGCAGAGTACACTTGCTCTTCTGGAAATGAAACTTAAAAGTTTTCAGCTCGGCATTCGGATGTACGTCTTATTGGAGTCTTTCCAAAACAGCAAACTGAGAGTGCGCTTGTGCTTTCTATTGCCATGTGAATGTCCCAATGTTACCAGTTCTTCCCAGAGTTTCTCTGTATACAGAAACACCAGTGGAAACATATGTATGGATGTCATACATCAGGGCCTGCTGGAATGATCCCGTGGACCGATCTTTGTGTCCTCAAGGCAGTACCAAGTCAGTGCCATCCAAAATGTAGCATCTGTATTTGGGAGATAATGCTGAAGGAAATGCTTGAACTTCTCACGTTGTGGACTTTGACCACTCTTCCTTGATCCCTCATCCTTGGGTCATGGTTGCACGAATGCAACCACAGAGCTCTTCATCAAACCAATCCATAATCCCTGTCCAGGTTACGACTGTAGCAAATCCTGAAGCTTTTAATACTGAATTCAAACCCAAGGGCCACTGAATCCCTCAGACCAGATGCACAACTTCTCTAGTTGAGCCCCACACGTGCTCTATTGGCAAAATGCCAAATTGATCCTGGGCCTGCAAGATGCAGTGAATGTGGCCATGGCAAATATCGAAATACTCAACCTCACACGCCAATGTGGTTGCTTTCTTACTGGGGTATCAGGTCGGTTTGCTCTCTTGATTGAACCCACCACAAACCACAACACACTCCAGATCACTGAGACACAGCGTGTGCCATTATCTGTAGCTCTATACCTCATTTTCCGCTGCCTCTGCTTGCTCAAATTTGGCCGATCGGATATTGGTCACAGAATCAATTGTGGGGATATTTTGTGCTGATTTCTAGGAGTTATGTCAGCCAAGCATCTGCTGTGCACTCTTCTAACACTCAGCGCATTACCTACAGTCCCATGTGTGCTGTCCGCTTGAGAGTGTGCGTCCAAGTAAAACAGAATTACACATTTGCTGCTCCATCAGCAGAGGTCAGATCCTGCACAGATTTCCATTCTCTAATTTGCCTTCTCCTGCTTCCAGGTTTCCTGAGGCCTCAGCCTGTCTTTGGAAGTAACAGACCTCTCTTCAGATATTGTCCTCTGCCAAGGGCTGGGTGATTGGAAGTTTACATTGCTGTGAACATTGTAGGGAGTGAGCGCACTTTGCACTGGTTCTCTGCCAACTGGGCATCGATAAATCAACACTTTCCAGTTGTAATTCACAGAAATGTGATGTTTGTTTAGCTCTGTATTCTATAAAGCTATGGTTGGAGGGATTGTCCGAAGACTACAATTTTTACATTGTGTTAATAACAGAGTTGAAGTTTTTAAGAAGGTTAATAGAATTGATTTACATGTTTTGGGATTTATATGAAAATGAAGTTAGTGCTTGAAACGTACTAAATTTACCTAGAAGAACAACTTGTCAATTTTTGTAACATTATGTCAGCTCTAAGAAAAATGTACACTGATAGATAGTAAGATCGCAGCCCAAAATTTTGAAGGGGACATGTCAACTCCATACTTTTGAAGCCTCCAACACCAACAGGAACCATGAAGTACCTATTGAAACCATGAAATAACCGAGAACCTGGATTCCCGTTGTGCATATGGTGCCCTATTGTCCCAGTGAAACATACTGGCCAATGTTGGCATTTCAAGGGGTAACATTCCTCTCTAGGAAAGTACAAGAAAAACCAAACAAAATATATACATTTAGGCTTGATTCCAAAAGCACATACAGGCATTTTACCTATGAGAACACTGCTGCAGTTACGCTAGGCTATTGAAAATCAGGTGTTCTTCTATCAGTGATGAGAACGCTTAATCATCCGATCATGTTGGGTAAAGCAATTTAACACAACCAAGTCTGCACCCCCAATATATCGTGCACACGGTGCTTGACTGAATATAAAGACGGTCCACAAAACTGTGTCTTTAAAGGCTTTCACGACTTTACAGTTCAGTTCACTATCTGACATAATATTTACCTATATATACTGTCTTGAAAAACTGAGGCCTAGTACATATTCAAGTTCAGTCAAAGATTCCTCTCACTTACCACACTCCCTTCACCCCAGACAAGACATAAACCCAGCATTTGCTGAATCTTAGGGAAGGTCATCATTTCTTTGTGTGAGATATATATTCAAATCCCAACTATTAATGGCGAGAGTATTTGACCTTTCAGGAGTTCACTGTTGTTCACAGAGTGTGAAGATGGAGGAAATCTGATTCTAGGAGGGGCTTGCTCTTCTCCTACTGGCTTCATTGCAGCTCAGGTTCTGATCCTTTAAAATGGATGCCTGAGTGGAGGGGAGGGAAGAGCAAGTGCTTGATAGCAAGGCCCAAACCTGGGAAAAGGCTTACCTGGGCTTGGTGCATTTTGGTCTGAATGGTTTGTAAATGCCCCTTGGGACCTGTGGATTCTCATGACCTCTTCCAAGAACATGAGCATTTTGTCATCTCTGCCATCTCTTCTATTTTAGACATCAGGAATCTTGGAGCCGTTCTTGGAGCAGAGAATTGAGTGACTTTCTCAAGTGCATGTTGACACTCCGAAAGTCTCTGCCAGTATCACAGAGGTTCAGTAGGTCCCATGAATGTCTTTCGAGCCTGGTATTCTCTAGAGATGTCTCCGTGCCGGTATTCTCCATTGTAGCGGAACAACTCTCATCAATATGTTCGCATCTCTCCTCAATCCGTGCAGCCAGCTTTTCTGCCAGCTTCTCTTCGTGTCTCCCATAAAGTCGACTTCAACAGGACTGGGCAAGTCTGAAAGTACCTCGGAGCCTCACCAGTAAGCTGATGACAGGCAGATCTTCCACTGCCTGCCCTCTCAGGTTCTGGAAAATTACCCGTGAACTTAGGTCTTTGGGCAGCTGCATTGTCTCGAAATTACACAACGTCCTGAACAAAAGACTTAAGCCAATCTCCACAGAGGGCGGCAGCCCCCCCATCACACTGATCCACCCACAGAATTCTGCCCAGTTACCTTGGATCCACCAGCCACAACAAGCCTCGTGGTACACACCAAGATTCCACCTAGAATCCAACCGGTATCTAACATCCCCAACGGTTGCTGAATATTGTCAGTTTTGGGGGAGGGGCTGCATCAAACGAGAGGTTCCTAAGTTAAATATGATTCTATCCACTAGCGTGCCACTCTCCTTTTATCTTCCCTCTTTCCTTTGGTTCAGATCTGTCTATACAGTACAAACGGTGGGAAGTATGTCCATTTTTAGTTAATGGTTTCACACGTCTTGATACTTTCTAACAGCTCACAGTACACAGAGACCCCTCTAAATGAAACTCATGTTTGTGTAATATCCATTCACCCAGAATACATATCGGTCTGTTGCTTTCTGCTGAAACACCCACGCTCTCAGAAATGGATCCATTTGTTTCATGGGGGCTGAAATTCCGAGAAATGAAACCAATCCCAATGTGCACTTTACTGTCTGTCTCGTTTGCTCTTAGTACAGTTTTGCAGAGCTACTTGTTTTTGTTATAGGCTTATGCCGTTTCTTCTCTACTTACGGTAGAATATGGCAGTCATTCTTGCTGTTGGAAAAATTGTAAGTCTATATCACGGACTATGACCAAACCTTATTCAAAATCGGCATTTGGGTTAGGTCACGATATGCTCTTTTGAATCAATATTTATGAATATTAATGCACACGTCTGTGTTCTGAATACAAGTGTGTTGAGTATATTTAAGCTGCGATTGTGGGTCGATTCGTGCTGAATGATACTTGACATCACTTTGAGTATTTTGTTTTGAATACTCATGGTTTCTTGGGTATATGTCAGCCAACCGTACCCTTTTGTTGTATCTCTGTTTGTTTGTTTGTTTGTTTGTTTGCTTGTTGTTGGTTTTGCAAACACATTAGGCCATGCATCACTCCGTTTGCTTCAATCAGAGATTCATATATGTGAATCACTTAAGATTGTGCTTAAAATCACCTATGATTTCCTGCTACCCTCTCCCATCTTATGGCTTTGATGTCCTCCTTGCCTTCTTCTTGTTTCTTGTTTGTAACTCACGCTCTTCTTGCATTTCCAATAATGGTTTTTCTTATTTCCAATTCATCTTGCTACTTTTCTATTCAGGGTAGAATTCTCAATCTTTCTTTTAGGATAAGTTTTGAACTGCTGAATTCTTTTAAGTTTTGCTGGTCTGTGAATTTCCCTAGCTCTGCCGTTATTAGAAATGGCAGTCATGTGGCATAGGCTACCCATGATTACAGCTTTTTCTCATTAAGGATATGGCCTATGTCCTTGCAGTCCTCCCTGTCCTGCAATATTTCTGCCGAGATATGAGCTGAAACCCCTCTGGAGGTTCTGTTGTGACTAAATTGCTTTCCTCTGGATGCATTTTAAATCACTGGGGTGATCTTGAAATTTGTTGATTTCAATTATATAGCTGCAAGTAGGTCTATTGGGTTTCCACCTCTTTTGGACACTGTGTAGTTCATGAATTCGTATAGATGATTCTTTCTTGTCTTTCAGCAAGTTTCAGTCAGACTTTTCTACAATTATCTTTTCAGGCTTTTTTTGTTAATCTTTCATTTCCATCTGGGACTCTTACGAATCATACTCTTTCATGCTTCGAATTACCCCAGGCTTCAACAGCAATGTTTGCATTGTTTTTCACTTCTTTTCCTATGCCTTCTTCTGATCGAGGGATTTCTGTTCCCCTGACTTCACAGACTTTCACGAGTCTGTCTGCATTATTAAGTTAGCTTTGGATTGACTTTAGCACTGGTATTGTCTCATCCTTGGGTTTTCTAATATTTTTTGGCTCGTGTTTAGGGTTTCTCTACAACTTTCCTGGTATACTGCCTTTTGTGATTCTGAGACATTGTTGTACTTCATGTTTTCCTCACCTCAGTTTTCAATACATGCTCTGTTAGCGTTTTGCAGTCTAGATGTTTGAAAGCTTAATTTTTGGGGCTTCAAACTCTTTGGAACTAAAAATGGTGCTTCCTGTTTCTTTTACTATACTTCTTTAAATCTACTCATCAAGTAATATCAGGTATCTAATATAGATTTATAGGGCTTTGTTAAGTGAAAATTTTAGACCATTATGTGTACAAAGTTCCATGATATATCTGTGAGGACAATTATCCCTTGGCATTGATGCCATGTCCTTTTCCTGTGAGTGTTGTCTGGTATATATCTAATTGCTGGTGTTGCCTTTGTTGTGATGAGCACATCATATTATTTCAATTAGTAAAACTTCGTTTTATTGCACTTACCTCACAATTCTGAAAGTGCAGAGTACACTTCCTCTTCTGGAAATGAAGCTTAAAGCTTTTCAGCTCGGCATTCGGCTGTACGTCAGATTGGAGTCTTTCCAAAACAGCAAACTGAGAGTGCGCTTGTGCTTTCTATTGCCATGGGAATATCCCAATGTTACCAGTTCTTCCCAGAGTTCTCTGTCTACAGAAACACCAGTGGAAACATATGTATGGATGTCATACATCAGGGCCTGCTGGAATGATCCCGCAGACCGATCTTTGTGTCCTCTGGGCAGTACCATGCCAGTACCAAACAAAATGTAGCATCTGCATTTGGGAGATAATGCTGAAGGAAATGCTTCAACTTCTCACGTTGCGGACTTTGACCACTCTTCCTTGATCCCTCATACTTGGGTCTTGGGTACACGAATGCAACCACAGAGCTGTACCGAATTCTCTTCCTCAAACCAATCCATAATCCCTGTCCAGGTTATGACTGTAGAAGATCCTGAAACTTTTAATACTGATTTTTAACGCAAGGGCCACTGGATCCATCAGACCAGATGCAAGGCGTCTCTAGTTGAGCCCCACACGTGCTCTATTGGCAAAATGCCAAATTGATCCTGGGCCTGCAAGATGCAGTTAATGTGGCCATGGCACATATCGAAAAACTCAACCTCACACGCCAATGTGGTTGCTTTCTTACTGGGGAAACAGGTCGGTTTGCTCTCTTGATAGAACACACCACAAACCACAGCACACTCCAGATCCCTGAGATACAGCGTGTGCCATTATCTGTAGCTCTATACCTCATTTTCCGCTGCCTCTGCTAGCTCAAATTTGGCGGAACAGATATTGGTCTCAGAATCAATTGTGGGGATATTTTGTGCTGATTTCTAGGAGTTATGTCAGCCAAGCATCTGCTGTGCACTCTTCTAACACTCAGCGCATTACCTACAGTCCCATGTGTGCTGTCCGCTTGAGAGTGTGCGTCCAAGTAAAACAGAAATTCACCTTTGCTGCTCCATCAGCAGAGGTCAGATCCTGCACAGATTTCCATTCTCTAATTTGCCTTCTCCTGCTTCCAGGTTTCCTGAGGCCTCAGCCTGTCTTTGGAAGTAACAGACCACTCTTCAGAAATTGTCCTGTGCCAAGGGCTGGGTGAGAGGAAGTTTACAATGCTGTGTACATGGGAGGGAGTGAGCGCAGGTTGCACTGGTTCTCTGCCAACTGGGCATCGATAAATCAACACTTTCCAGTTGTAATTCACAGAAATGTGATGTTTGTTTAGCTCTGTTTTCTAAAAAGCCATGGTTGGAGGGATTGTCCGAAGACTCCATTTTTGACATTGTGTTGATAACACAGTTGCAGTTTTTAAGAAGGTTAATAGAATTGATTTACATGTTTTGGGATTTATATGAAAATGAAGTTAGTGTTTGAAACGTACTAAATTTACCTAGAAGTCCGACTTGTCAATTTTTGTAACATTATGTCAGCTCTAAGAAAAATGTAGACAGATAGAAAGTAAAATCGCAGTCCAAATTGTTGAAGGGGACATGTCAACTCTTTACTGTTGAAGCCTCCAACACCAACAGGAACCATGAAATACCTATTGAAACCATGAAATAACCGAGAACCTGGGTTTCCGTTGTGCATGTGGTGCCCTAAACTCCCAATGAGACATACTGGCCAATGTTGGCATTTCCAGGGGTAATATTCCTCTCTAGGAAAGTGCAAGAAAAACCAAACAAAATATATACATTTAGGATTGATTCCAATAGCACATACAGGCATATTAGCTATGAGAACCCTGCTGCAGGTATGCTGGGCTATTGAAAAGGAGGTGTTCTTCTATCAGTGATGAGAACGCTTAACCTTCCGAAAATTTTGGGTAAAGCAATTTAACACAACCAAGTCTGCACCCCCAATATATCGTGCACCCGGTGCTTGACTGACGAGAAAGACGGTCCACAATACCTGTGTCTTTAAATGCTTTCATGAATTTACAATTCAGGTCACTATCTGACATAATATTTACCTATATATACTGTCTAGAAAAACTGAGGCCTAGTACATATTCAAGTTCAGTCAAAGATTCCTCTCACTTACCACACCCCCTTCACCCCAGACAAGACATAAACCCAGCATTTGCAGAATCTAGGGGAAGGTCATCATTTCTTGGTTTGAGCTAAGTATTCAATCCCCAACTATTTAAGGCGAGAGTATTTGACCTTTCAGGAGTTCACTGTTGTTCACAGAGTGTGAAGATGGAGGAACTCTGATTCTAGGAGGGGCTTGCTCTTCTCCTACTGGCTTCATTGCAGCTCAGGTTCTGTTCATTTAAAATGGATGCCTGAGTGGAGGGGAGGGATTAGCAAGTGCTTGATAGCAAGGACCAAACCTGGGAAAAGGCTTACCTGGGCTTGGTGCATTTTGGTCTGAATGGTTTGTAAATGCCCCTTGGGACCTGTGGATTCTCATGACCTCTTCCAAGAACATGAGCGCTTTTATCATCTCTGCCATCTCTTCTCTTTTAGACGTCAGGAATCATGGAGCCGTTCTTGGAGCAGAGAATGGAGTAACTTTCTCAAGTGCACGTTGACACTCCGAATGTTTCTGCCAGTATCACAGAGGTTCAGTATGTCTCATGAATGTCTTTCGTGCCTGGTATTCTCTAGAGATGTCTCCATGCCGGTATTCTCCATTGTAGCGGAACAACTCTCATCAATATGTTCGCATCTCTCCTCAATCCGTGCAGCCAGCTTTTCTGCCAGCTTCTCTTCGTGTCTCCCATAAAGTCGACTTCAACAGAACTGGGCAAGTCTGAAAGTACCTCGGAGCCTCACCAGTAAGCTGATGACAGGCAGATCTTCCACTGTCTGCCCTCTCAGGTTCTGGAAACTTACCCGTGAACTTAGGTCTTTGGGCAGCAGCATTATCTCGAACTTACACAGCGTCCAGAACAAAAGACTTAAGCCAATCTCCACAAAGGGCGGCAGCCCCTCCATCACACTGATCCACCCACAGAATTCTGCCCAATTACCTTGGATCCACCAGCCACAACAAGCCTCGCAGTACACACCAAGATTCCACCTAGAATCCAACCGGTAACTGCCATCCCCAGTGGTTGCTGAATAGTGTCAGTGTTGGGGGATGGGCTGCATCAAACAAGAGGTTCCTAAGTTAAATGTGATTCTATCCACTAGCGTTCCATTGTCCTTTTGTCTTCCCTCTATCCTTTGGTTCAGATCTGTTTATACAGTACAAACGGTGGGAAGTGTGTCCATTTTTAGTTTATGGTTTCACACGTCTTGAAACTTTCTAACAGCTCACAGTACAGAGAGACCCCACTAAAGGAAACTCATGTTTGTGAAATATCCATTCACCCAGAATACATATCGGTCTGTTGCTTTCTGCTGAAACACCCACGCTCTCAGAAAATGGATCCACTTGTTTCATGGGGGCTGAAATTCTGAGAAATGAAACCAATCCCAATGTGCACTTTACTGTCTGTCTCGTTTGCTCTTAGTACAGTTTTGCAGAGCTACTTGTCTTTGTTGTAGGCTTATGCCGTTTCTTCTCTACTTAGGGTAGAATATGGCATTCATTCTTGCTGTTGGAAGAATTGTAATTCTATATCACGGACTATGACCAAATCTTATTCAAAATCGGCATTTGGGTTAGGTCACAATATGCTCTTTTGAATCAATATTTATGAAGATTAATGCACGCGTCTGTGTTCTGAATACAAGTGTGTTGAGTACATTTAAGCTGCGATACTGGGTCGATGCGTGCTGAATGATCCTTGACATCAATTTGAGTATTTTGTTT
The DNA here is from genome assembly GCF_036321535.1 of Camelus dromedarius. Lineage (NCBI taxonomy): Eukaryota > Metazoa > Chordata > Mammalia > Artiodactyla > Camelidae > Camelus > Camelus dromedarius. The sequence continues at coordinate 6,154,606 of NW_026989731.1, forward strand.
TGAATACTCATGGTTTCTTTGGTATATGTCAGCCAACCGTACCCTTTTGGTGTCTGTCTGTTTGTTTGATTGTTTGTTTGTTTGCTTGTTGTTGGTTTTGGAAACACATTAGGCCAGGCATCACTCCGTTTGCTTCAATCAGAGAGTCATATATGTGAATCACTTAAGATAGTGCTTAAAATCACCTATGATTTCCTGCTACCCTCTCCCATCTTATGGCTTTGATGTCCTCCTTGCCTTCTTCTTGTTTCTTGTTTGTAACTCACGCTCTTCTTGCATTTCCAGTAATGGTTTTTCTTATTTCCATTTCATCTTGCTACTTTTCTATTCAGGGTAGAATTCTCAATCTTTCTTTTAGGATAAGTTTTGAACTGCTGAATTCTTTTAAGCTTTGCTGGTCTGTGAATTTCCCTAGCTCTGCCGTTATTAGAAATGGCAGTCAGGTGGCATAGGCTACCCATGATTACAGCTTTATCTCATTCAGGATATGGCCTATGTCCTTGCACTCCTCCCTGTTCTGCAATATTTCGGCCGAGATACGAGCTGAAACCCCTCTGGAGGTTCTGTTGTGACTAAATTGCTTTCCTCTAGATGCATTTTAAATCACTGGGGTGATCATGAACTTTGTTGATTTGAATTATACAGCTGCAAGTAGGTCTATTGGGATTCCACCTCCTTTGGACGCTGTGTAGTTCCTGAATTCGTATAGATGATTCTTTCTTGTCTTTCAGCAAGTTTCAGTCTGACTTTTCTGCAATTACATTTTCAGGCATTTTTTTTTTTTGTTAATCTTGCTTTTCCATCTGGGGCTCTTACCAATCATACTCTTTCATGATTTGTCTTACCCCAGGCTTCAACAGCAATGTTTGCATTGGTTTACACTTCTTTTTCTATGTCTTCTTCTGATCGAGGGATTTCTGTTCCCCTGTCTTCACAGTCTTTCACGAGTCCGTCTGAATTATCAAGTCTGCTTTGGACTGACTTTAACCCTGGTATTGTCTCATCCTTGGGTTTTCTGATATTGTTTGGCTCGTTTTTAGAGTTTCTCTTCCCCTTTCCTGGTATAATGCCTTTTGTGTTTCTGAGACACTGTTGTACTTCATGTTTTCCTCACCTCAGTTTTCAATACTTGCTCTGGTAGTGTTTTGCAGTCTAGATGTTTGAAAGCTTATTTTTTGGGCCTTCTAATTCTTTGGAACTGAAAATGGTACTTCCTGTTTCTTTTACTATACTTCTTTATCTCTACTGGTTAAGTAATATCAGGTATCTAATATAGATTTATAGGGCTTTGTTAAGTGAAAATTTTAGACCATTGGGTGTACAAAGTTCCATGATATTTCTGTGAGGACAATTTTCCCTAGGCATTGATGCCATGTCCTGTTCCTGTGTGTGTTGTCTGGTATATCTCTAATTGCTGGTGTTGCCTTTGTTGTGATGAGCACACCATATTATTTCAATTAGTAAAACTTCGTTTTATTGCACTTACCTCACCATTCTGAAAGTGCAGAGTACACTTCCTCTTCTGGAAATGAAGCTTAAAGGTTTTCAGCTCGGCATTCTGCTGTACGTCATATTGGAGTCTTTCCAAAACAGCAAACTGAGAGTGCGCTTGTGCTTTCTATTGCCATGGGAATGTCCCAATGTTACCAGTTCTTCCCAGAGCTTCTCTGTCTACAGAAACACCAGTGGAAACATATGTATGGATGTCATACATCAGGGCCTGCTGGAATGATCCCGCAGACCGATCTTTGTTTCCTCTGGGCAGTACCATGTCAGTGCCATCCAAAATGTAGCATCTGCATTTGGGAGATAATGCTGAAGGGAATGCTTCAACTTCTCACGTCGTGGACTTTGACCACTCTTCCTTGATCCCTCATCCTTGGGTCATGGGTGCACGAATGCAACCACAGAGCTGTACCGAATTCTCTTCCTCAAACCAATCCGTAATCCCTGTCCAGGTTATGACTGTATCAGATCCTGAAGCTTTTAATACTGATTTCAAACCCAAGGGCCACTGAATCCCTCAGACCAGATGCACGGCTTCTGTAGTTGAGCCCCACACGTGCTCTATTGGCAAAATGCCAAATTGATCCTGGGCCTGCAAGATGCAGTGGATGTGGCCATGGCACATATCGAAAAACTCAACCTCACACGCCAATGTGGTTGCTTTCTTACTGGGGTAACAGGTCGGTTTGCTCTCTTGATAGAACCCACCACAACCCACAACACACTCCAGATCCCTGAGACTGAGCGTGTGCCATTATCTGTAGCTCTATACCTCATTTTCCGCTGCCTCTGCTAGCTCAAATTTGGCAGATCGGATCTTGGTCTCAGAATCAATTGTGGGGATATTTTGTGCTGATTTCTAGGAGTTATGTCAGCCAAGCATCTGCTGTGCACTCTTCTAACACTCAGCGCATTACCTACAGTCCCATGTGTGCTGTCCGCTTGAGAGTGTGCGTCCAACTAAAACAGAGTTTCACCTTTGCTGCTCCATCAGCAGAGGTCAGATCCTGCACAGATTTCCATTCTCTACTTTGCCTTCTCCTGCTTCCAGGTTTCCTGAGGCCTCATCCTGTCTTTGGAAGTAACAGACCACTCTTCGGAAAGTGTCCTGTGCCAAGGGTTGGGTGAGTGGAAGTTTACATTGCTGTGTACATGGGAGGGAGTGAGCGCAATTTGCGCTGGTTCTCTGCCAAATGGGCATCGATAAATCAACACTTTCCAGATGTAATTCACAGAAATGTGATGTTTGTATAGCTCTGTTTTCTATAAAGCCATGGTTGGAGGGATTGTCCGAAGACTCCAATTTTGACATTGTGTTGATAACACAGTTGCAGTTTTTAAGAAGGTTAATAGAATTGATTTACATGTTTTGGGATTTATATGAGAATGAAGTTAGTGTTTGAAACGTACTAAATTTACCTAGAAGTCAGACTTGTCAATTTTTGTAACATTATGTCAGCTCTAAGAAAAATGTAGACAGATAGAAAGTAAAATCGCAGTCCAAAATGTTGAAGGGGACATGTCAACTCTTTACTGTTGAAGCCTCCAACACCAACAGGAACCATGAAGTACCTATTGAAACCATGAAATAACCGAGAACCTGGGTTTCCGTTGTGCATGTGGTGCCCTATACTCCCAAAGACACATACTGGCCAATGTTGGCATTTCAAGGGGTAACATTCCACTCTAGGAAAGTACAAGAAAAACCAAACAAAATATATACATTTAGGCTTGATTCCAAAAGCACATACAGGCATTTTAGCTATGAGAACCCTGCTGCAGCTATGCTAGGCTATTGAAAAGCAGGTGTTCTTCTATCAGTGATGAGAACGCTTAATCATCCGATCATGTTGGGTAAAGCAATTTAACACAACCAAGTCTGCAACCCCAATATATCGTGCACCCGGTGCTTGACTGAAGAGAAAGACGGTCCACCAAACCTGTGTCTTTAAAGCCTTTCACGACTTTTACAGTTCAGGTCACTATCTGACATAATATTTACCTATATATACTGTCTTGAAAAACTGAGGCCTAGTACATATTCAAGTTCAGTCAAAGATTCCTCTCACTTACCACACTCCCTTCACCCCAGACAAGACATAAACCCAGCATTTGCTGAATCTAGGGGAAGGTCATCATTTCTTTGTGTGAGCTAAGTATTCAATTCCTAACTATTTTAGGCGAGAGTATTTGACCTTTAAGGAGTTCACAGTTGTTCACAGAGTGTGAAGATGGAGGAACTCTGATTCTAGGAGGGGCTTGCTCTTCTCCTACTGGCTTCATTGCAGCTCAGGTTCTGATCCTTTAAAATGGATGCCTGAGTGGAGGGGAGGGAAGAGCAAGTGCTTGATAGCAAGGCCCAAACCTGGGAAAAGGCTTACCTGGGCTTGGTGCATTTTGGTCTGAATGGTTTGTAAATGCCCCTTGGGACCTGTGGATTCTCATGACCTCTTCCAAGAACATGAGCGCTTTCATCATCTCTGCCATCTCTTCTCTTTTAGACGTCAGGAATCTTGGAGCCGTTCTTGGATCAGAGAATGGAGTGACTTTCTCAAGTGCACGTTGACACTCTGAATGTTTCTGCCAGTATCACAGAGGTTCAGTAGGTCTCATGAATGTCTTTCGAGCCTGGTATTCTCTAGAGATGTCTCCATGCCGGTATTCGCCATTGTAGCGGAACAACTCTCATCAATATGTTCGCATCTCTCCTCAATCCGTGCAGCCAGCTTTTCTGCCAGCTTCTCTTCGTGTCTCCCATAAAGTCGACTTCAACAGGACTGGGCAAGTCTGAAAGTACCTCGGAGCCTCACCAGTAAGCTGATGACAGGCAGTTCTTCCACTGTCTGCCCTCTCAGATTCTGGAAACTTACCCGTGAACTTAGGTCTTTGGGCAGCAGCATTATCTCGAACTTACACAGCGTCCCGAACAAAAGACCTAAGCCAATCTCCACAAAGGGCGGCAGCCCCTCCATCACACTGATCCACCCACAGAATTCTGCCCAGTTACCTTGGATCCACCAGCCACAACAAGCCTCGTGGTACACACCAAGATTCCACCTAGAATCCAACCGGTAACTGCCATCCCCAATGGTTGCTGAATATTGTCAGTGTTGGGGGAGGGGCTGCATCAAATGAGAGGTTCCTAAGTTAAATGTGACTCTATCCACTAGCGTGCCATTGTCCTTTTATCTTCCCTCTTTCCTTTGGTTCAGATCTGTATATACAGTACAAACGGAGGGAAGTGTGTCCATTTTTAGTTTATGGTTTCACACGTCTTGAAACTTTCTAACAGCTCACAGTACACAGAGACCCCACTAAAGGAAACTCATGTTTGTGTAATATCCATTCACCCAGAATACATATCCGTCTGTTGCTTTCTGCTGAAACACCCACGCTCTCAGAAAATGGATCCATTTGTTTCATGGGGGCTGAAATTCCGAGAAATGAAACCAATCCCAATGTGCACTTTACTGTCTGTCTCGTTTGCTCTTAGTACAGTTTTGCAGAGCTACTTGTCTTTGTTGTAGGCTTATGCCGTTTCTTCTCTACTTAGGGTAGAATATGGCATTCATTCTTGCTGTTGGAAGAATTGTAATTCTATATCACGGACTATGACCAAATCTTATTCAAAATCGGCATTTGGGTTAGGTCACAATATGCTCTTTTGAATCAATATTTATGAAGATTAATGCACGCGTCTGTGTTCTGAATACAAGTGTGTTGAGTACATTTAAGCTGCGATACTGTGTCGATGCGTGCTGAATGATCCTTGACATCAATTTGAGTATTTTGTTTTGAATACTCATGGTTTCTTTGGTATATGTCAGCCAACCGTACCCTTTTGGTGTCTGTCTGTTTGTTTGATTGTTTGTTTGTTTGCTTGTTGTTGGTTTTGGAAACACATTAGGCCAGGCATCACTCCGTTTGCTTCAATCAGAGAGTCATATATGTGAATCACTTAAGATAGTGCTTAAAATCACCTATGATTTCCTGCTACCCTCTCCCATCTTATGGCTTTGATGTCCTCCTTGCCTTCTTCTTGTTTCTTGTTTGTAACTCACGCTCTTCTTGCATTTCCAGTAATGGTTTTTCTTATTTCCATTTCATCTTGCTACTTTTCTATTCAGGGTAGAATTCTCAATCTTTCTTTTAGGATAAGTTTTGAACTGCTGAATTCTTTTAAGCTTTGCTGGTCTGTGAATTTCCCTAGCTCTGCCGTTATTAGAAATGGGAGTCAGGTGGCATAGGCTACCCATGATTACAGCTTTATCTCATTCAGGATATGGCCTATGTCCTTGCACTCCTCCCTGTTCTGCAATATTTCGGCCGAGATACGAGCTGAAACCCCTCTGGAGGTTCTGTTGTGACTAAATTGCTTTCCTCTAGATGCATTTTAAATCACTGGGGTGATCATGAACTTTGTTGATTTGAATTATACAGCTGCAAGTAGGTCTATTGGGATTCCACCTCCTTTGGACGCTGTGTAGTTCCTGAATTCGTATAGATGATTCTTTCTTGTCTTTCAGCAAGTTTCAGTCTGACTTTTCTACAATTACATTTTCAGGCATTTTTTTTTTTGTTAATCTTGCTTTTCCATCTGGGGCTCTTACCAATCATACTCTTTCATGATTTGTCTTACCCCAGGCTTCAACAGCAATGTTTGCATTGGTTTGCACTTCTTTTTCTATGTCTTCTTCTGATCGAGGGATTTCTGTTCCCCTGTCTTCACAGTCTTTCACGAGTCCGTCTGAATTATCAAGTCTGCTTTGGACTGACTTTAGCCCTGGTATTGTCTCATCCTTGGGTTTTCTGATATTTTTTGGCTCGTTTTTAGAGTTTCTCTTCCCCTTTCCTGGTATACTGCCTTTTGTGATTCTGAGACACTGTTTTACTTCATGTTTTCCTCACCTCAGTTTTCAATACTTGCTCTGGTAGTGTTTTGCAGTCTAGATGTTTGAAAGCTTATTTTTTGGGCCTTCTAATTCTTTGGAACTGAAAATGGTACTTCCTGTTTCTTTTACTATACTTCTTTATCTCTACTGGTTAAGTAATATCAGGTATCTAATATAGATTTATAGGGCTTTGTTAAGTGAAAATTTTAGACCATTGGGTGTACAAAGTTCCATGATATTTCTGTGAGGACAATTTTCCCTAGGCATTGATGCCATGTCCTGTTCCTGTGTGTGTTGTCTGGTATATCTCTAATTGCTGGTGTTGCCTTTGTTGTGATGAGCACACCATAATATTTCAATTAGTAAAACTTCGTTTTATTGCACTTACCTCACCATTCTGAAAGTGCAGAGTACACTTCCTCTTCTGGAAATGAAGCTTAAAGGTTTTCAGCTCGGCATTCTGCTGTACGTCATATTGGAGTCTTTCCAAAACAGCAAACTGAGAGTGCGCTTGTGCTTTCTATTGCCATGGGAATGTCCCAATGTTACCAGTTCTTCCCAGAGCTTCTCTGTCTACAGAAACACCAGTGGAAACATATGTATGGATGTCATACATCAGGGCCTGCTGGAATGATCCCGCAGAGCGATCTTTGTTTCCTCTGGGCAGTACCATGTCAGTGCCATCCAAAATGTAGCATCTGCATTTGGGAGATAATGCTGAAGGGAATGCTTCAACTTCTCACGTCGTGGACTTTGACCACTCTTCCTTGATCCCTCATCCTTGGGTCATGGGTGCACGAATGCAACCACAGAGCTGTACCGAATTCTCTTCCTCAAACCAATCCGTAATCCCTGTCCAGGTTATGACTGTATCAGATCCTGAAGCTTTTAATACTGATTTCAAACCCAAGGGCCACTGAATCCCTCAGACCAGATGCACGGCTTCTCTAGTTGAGCCCCACACGTGCTCTATTGGCAAAATGCCAAATTGATCCTGGGCCTGCAAGATGCAGTGGATGTGGCCATGGCACATATCGAAAAACTCAACCTCACACGCCAATGTGGTTGCTTTCTTACTGGGGTAACAGGTCGGTTTGCTCTCTTGATAGAACCCACCACAACCCACAACACACTCCAGATCCCTGAGACTGAGCGTGTGCCATTATCTGTAGCTCTATACCTCATTTTCCGCTGCCTCTGCTAGCTCAAATTTGGCAGATCGGATCTTGGTCTCAGAATCAATTGTGGGGATATTTTGTGCTGATTTCTAGGAGTTATGTCAGCCAAGCATCTGCTGTGCACTCTTCTAACACTCAGCGCATTACCTACAGTCCCATGTGTGCTGTCCGCTTGAGAGTGTGCGTCCAAGTAAAACAGAGTTTCACCTTTGCTGCTCCATCAGCAGAGGTCAGATCCTGCACAGATTTCCATTCTCTACTTTGCCTTCTCCTGCTTCCAGGTTTCCTGAGGCCTCATCCTGTCTTTGGAAGTAACAGACCACTCTTCGGAAAGTGTCCTGTGCCAAGGGTTGGGTGAGTGGAAGTTTACATTGCTGTGTACATGGGAGGGAGTGAGCGCAATTTGCGCTGGTTCTCTGCCAACTGGGCATCGATAAATCAACACTTTCCAGATGTAATTCACAGAAATGTGATGTTTGTTTAGCTCTGTTTTCTATAAAGCCATGGTTGGAGGGATTGTCCGAAGACTCCAATTTTGACATTGTGTTGATAACACAGTTGCAGTTTTTAAGAAGGTTAATAGAATTGATTTACATGTTTTGGGATTTATATGAGAATGAAGTTAGTGTTTGAAACGTACTAAATTTACCTAGAAGTCAGACTTGTCAATTTTTGTAACATTATGTCAGCTCTAAGAAAAATGTAGACAGATAGAAAGTAAAATCGCAGTCCAAAATGTTGAAGGGGACATGTCAACTCTTTACTGTTGAAGCCTCCAACACCAACAGGAACCATGAAGTACCTATTGAAACCATGAAATAACCGAGAACCTGGGTTTCCGTTGTGCATGTGGTGCCCTATACTCCCAAAGACACATACTGGCCAATGTTGGCATTTCAAGGGGTAACATTCCTCTCTAGGAAAGTACAAGAAAAACCAAACAAAATATATACATTTAGGCTTGATTCCAAAAGCACATACAGGCATTTTAGCTATGAGAACCCTGCTGCAGCTATGCTAGGCTATTGAAAAGGAGGTGTTCTTCTATCAGTGATGAGAACGCTTAATCATCCGATCATGTGGGGTAAAGCAATTTAACACAACCAAGTCTGCACCCCCAATATATCGTGCACCCGGTGCTTGACTGAAGAGAAAGACGGTCCACCAAACCTGTGTCTTTAAAGTCTTTCACGACTTTTACAGTTCAGGTCACTATCTGACATAATATTTACCTATATATACTGTCTTGAAAAACTGAGGCCTAGTCCATATTCAAGTTCAGTCAAAGATTCCTCTCACTTACCACACTCCCTTCACCCCAGACAAGACATAAACCCAGCATTTGCTGAATCTAGGGGAAGGTCATCATTTCTTTGTGTGAGCTAAGTATTCAATTCCTAACTATTTTAGGCGAGAGTATTTGACCTTTAAGGAGTTCACAGTTGTTCACAGAGAGTGAAGATGGAGGAACTCTGATTCTAGGAGGGGCTTGCTCTTCTCCTACTGGCTTCATTGCAGCTCAGGTTCTGATCCTTTAAAATGGATGCCTGAGTGGAGGGGAGGGAAGAGCAAGTGCTTGATAGCAAGGCCCAAACCTGGGAAAAGGCTTACCTGGGCTTGGTGCATTTTGGTCTGAATGGTTTGTAAATGCCCCTTGGGACCTTTGGATTCTCATGACCTCTTCCAAGAACATGAGCGCTTTCATCATCTCTGCCATCTCTTCTCTTTTAGACGTCAGGAATCTTGGAGCCGTTCTTGGAGCAGAGAATGGAGTGACTTTCTCAAGTGCACGTTGACACTCCGAATGTTTCTGCCAGTATCACAGAGGTTCAGTAGGTCTCATGAATGTCTTTCGAGCCTGGTATTCTCTAGAGATGTCTCCATGCCGGTATTCGCCATTGTAGCGGAACAACTCTCATCAATATGTTCGCATCTCTCCTCAATCCGTGCAGCCAGCTTTTCTGCCAGCTTCTCTTCGTGTCTCCCATAAAGTCGACTTCAACAGGACTGGGCAAGTCTCAAAGTACCTCGGAGCCTCACCAGTAAGCTGATGACAGGCAGTTCTTCCACTGTCTGCCCTCTCAGATTCTGGAAACTTACCCGTGAACTTAGGTCTTAGGGCAGCAGCATTATCTCGAACTTACACAGCGTCCCGAACAAAAGACCTAAGCCAATCTCCACAAAGGGCGGCAGCCCCTCCATCACACTGATCCACCCACAGAATTCTGCCCAGTTACCTTGGATCCACCAGCCACAACAAGCCTCGTGGTACACACCAAGATTCCACCTAGAATCCAACCGGTAACTGCCATCCCCAATGGTTGCTGAATATTGTCAGTGTTGGGGGAGGGGCTGCATCAAATGAGAGGTTCCTAAGTTAAATGTGACTCTATCCACTAGCGTGCCATTGTCCTTTTATCTTCCCTCTTTCCTTTGGTTCAGATCTGTATATACAGTACAAACGGAGGGAAGTGTGTCCATTTTTAGTTTATGGTTTCACACGTCTTGAAACTTTCTAACAGCTCACAGTACACAGAGACCCCACTAAAGGAAACTCATGTTTGTGTAATATCCATTCACCCAGAATACATATCCGTCTGTTGCTTTCTGCTGAAACACCCACGCTCTCAGAAAATGGATCCATTTGTTTCATGGGGGCTGAAATTCCGAGAAATGAAACCAATCACAATGTGCACTTTACTGTCTGTCTCGTTTGCTCTTAGTACAGTTTTGCAGAGCTACTTGTCTTTGTTGTAGGCTTATGCCGTTTCTTCTCTACTTAGGTTAGAATATGGCATTCATTCTTGCTGTTGGAATAATTGTAATTCTATATCACGGACTATGACCAAATCTTATTCAAAATCGGCATTTGGGTTAGGTCACAATATGCTCTTTTGAATCAATATTTATGAAGATTAATGCACGCGTCTGTGTTCTGAATACAAGTGTGTTGAGTACATTTAAGCTGCGATACTGGGTCGATGCGTGCTGAATGATCCTTGACATCAATTTGAGTATTTTGTTTTGAATACTCATGGTTTCTTTGGTATATGTCAGGCAACCGTACCCTTTTGGTGTCTGTCTGTTTGTTTGATTGTTTGTTTGTTTGCTTGTTGTTGGTTTTGGAAACACATTAGGCCAGGCATCACTCCGTTTGCTTCAATCAGAGAGTCATATATGTGAATCACTTAAGATAGTGCTTAAAATCACCTATGATTTCCTGCTAACCTCTCCCATCTTATGGCTTTGATGTCCTCCTTGCCTTCTTCTTGTTTCTTGTTTGTAACTCACGCTCTTCTTGCATTTCCATTAATGGTTTTTCTTATTTCCATTTCATCTTGCTACTTTTCTATTCAGGGTAGAATTCTCAATCTTTCTTTTAGGATAAGTTTTGAACTGCTGAATTCTTTTAAGCTTTGCTGGTCTGTGAATTTCCCTAGCTCTGCCGTTATTAGAAATGGCAGTCATGTGGCATAGGCTACCCATGATTACAGCTTTATCTCATTCAGGTTATGGCCTATGACCTTGCTCTCCTCCCTGTTCTGCAATATTTCGGCCGAGATATGAGCTGAAACCCCTCTGGAGGTTCTGTTGTGACTAAATTGCTTTCCTCTAGATGCATTTTAAATCACTGGGGTGATCATGAACTTTGTTGATTTGAATTATACAGCTGCAAGTAGGTCTATTGGGATTCCACCTCCTTTGGACGCTGTGTAGTTCCTGAATTCGTATAGATGATTCTTTCTTGTCTTTCAGCAAGTTTCAGTCTGACTTTTCTACAATTACATTTTCAGGCATTTTTTTTTTTTGTTAATCTTGCTTTTCCATCTGGGGCTCTTACCAATCATACTCTTTCATGATTTGTCTTATCCCAGGCTTCAACAGCAATGTTTGCATTGGTTTGCACTTCTTTTACTATGTCTTCTTCTGATCGAGGGATTTCTGTTCCCCTGTCTTCACAGTCTTTCACGAGTCCGTCTGAATTATCAAGTCTTCTTTGGACTGACTTTAGCCCTGGTATTGTCTCATCCTTGGGTTTTCTGATATTGTTTGGCTCGTTTTTAGAGTTTCTCTTCCCCTTTCCTGGTATACTGCCTTTTGTGATTCTGAGACACTGTTGTACTTCATGTTTTCCTCACCTCAGTTTTCAATACTTGCTCTGGTACTGTTTTGCAGTCTTGATGTTTGAAAGCTTATTTTTTGGGCCTTCTAATTCTTTGGAACTGAAAATGGTACTTCCTGTTTCTTTTACTATACTTCTTTATCTCTACTGGTTAAGTAATATTAGGTATCTAATATAGATTTATAGGGCTTTGTTAAGTGAAAATTTTAGGCCATTTTGTGTACTAAGTTCCATGATTTTTCTGTGAGGACAATTTTCCCTAGGCATTGATGCCATGTCCTGTTCCTGTGTGTGTTGTCTGGTATATCTCTAATTGCTGGTGTTGCCTTTGTTGTGATGAGCACACCATATTATTTCAATTAGTAAAACTTCGTTTTATTGCACTTACCTCACCATTCTGAAAGTGCAGAGTACACTTCCTCTTCTGGAAATGAAGCTTAAAGGTTTTCAGCTCGGCATTCTGCTGTACGTCATATTGGAGTCTTTCCAAAACAGCAAACTGAGAGTGCGCTTGTGCTTTCTATTGCCATGGGAATGTCCCAATGTTACCAGTTCTTCCCAGAGCTTCTCTGTCTACAGAAACACCAGTGGAAACATATGTATGGATGTCATACATCAGGGCCTGCTGGAATGATCCCGCAGACCGTTCTTTGTTTCCTCTGGGCAGTACCATGTCAGTGCCATCCAAAATGTAGCATCTGCATTTGGGAGATAATGCTGAAGGGAATGCTTCAACTTCTCACGTCGTGGACTTTGACCACTCTTCCTTGATCCCTCATCCTTGGGTCATGGGTGCACGAATGCAACGACAGAGCTGTACCGAATTCTCTTCCTCAAACCAATCCGTAATCCCTGTCCAGGTTATGACTGTATCAGATCCTGAAGCTTTTAATACTGATTTCAAACCCAAGGGCCACTGAATCCCTCAGACCAGATGCACGGCTTCTCTAGTTGAGCCCCACACGTGCTCTATTGGCAAAATGCCAAATTGATCCTGGGCCTGCAAGATGCAGTGGATGTGGCCATGGCACATATCGAAAAACTCAACCTCACACGCCAATGTGGTTGCTTTCTTACTGGGGTAACAGTTCGGTTTGCTCTCTTGATAGAACCCACCACAACCCACAACACACTCCAGATCCCTGAGACTGAGCGTGTGCCATAATCTGTAGCTCTATACCTCATTTTCCGCTGCCTCTGCTAGCTCAAATTTGGCAGATCGGATCTTGGTCTCAGAATCAATTGTGGGGATATTTTGTGCTGATTTCTAGGAGTTATGTCAGCCAAGCATCTGCTGTGCACTCTTCTAACACTCAGCGCATTACCTACAGTCCCATGTGTGCTGTCCGCTTGAGAGTGTGCGTCCAAGTAAAACAGAGTTTCACCTTTGCTGCTCCATCAGCAGAGGTCAGATCCTGCACAGATTTCCATTCTCTACTTTGCCTTCTCCTGCTTCCAGGTTTCCTGAGGCCTCATCCTGTCTTTGGAAGTAACAGACCACTCTTCGGAAAGTGTCCTGTGCCAAGGGTTGGGTGAGTGGAAGTTTACATTGCTGTGTACATGGGAGGGAGTGAGCGCAATTTGCGCTGGTTCTCTGCCAACTGGGCATCGATAAATCAACACTTTCCAGATGTAATTCACAGAAATGTGATGTTTGTTTAGCTCTGTTTTCTATAAAGCCATGGTTGGAGGGATTGTCTGAAGACTCCAATTTTGACATTGTGTTGATAACACAGTTGCAGTTTTTAAGAAGGTTAATAGAATTGATTTACATGTTTTGGGATTTATATGAGAATGAAGTTAGTGTTTGAAACGTACTAAATTTACCTAGAAGTCAGACTTGTCAATTTTTGTAACATTATGTCAGCTCTAAGAAAAATGTAGACAGATAGAAAGTAAAATCGCAGTCCAAAATGTTGAAGGGGACATGTCAACTCTTTACTGTTGAAGCCTCCAACACCAACAGGAACCATGAAGTACCTATTGAAACCATGAAATAACCGAGAACCTGGGTTTCCGTTGTGCATGTGGTGCCCTATACTCCCAAAGACACATACTGGCCAATGTTGGCATTTCAAGGGGTAACATTCCTCTCTAGGAAAGTACAAGAAAAACCAAACAAAATATATACATTTAGGCTTGATTCCAAAAGCACATACAGGCATTTTAGCTATGAGAACCCTGCTGCAGCTATGCTAGGCTATTGAAAAGCAGGTGTTCTTCTATCAGTGATGAGAACGCTTAATCATCCGATCATGTGGGGTAAAGCAATTTAACACAACCAAGTCTGCACCCCCAATATATCGTGCACCCGGTGCTTGACTGAAGAGAAAGACGGTCCACCAAACCTGTGTCTTTAAAGTCTTTCACGACTTTTACAGTTCAGGTCACTATCTGACATAATATTTACCTATATATACTGTCTTGAAAAACTGAGGCCTAGTCCATATTCAAGTTCAGTCAAAGATTCCTCTCACTTACCACACTCCCTTCACCCCAGACAAGACATAAACCCAGCATTTGCTGAATCTAGGGGAAGGTCATCATTTCTTTGTGTGAGCTAAGTATTCAATTCCTAACTATTTTAGGCGAGAGTATTTGACCTTTAAGGAGTTCACAGTTGTTCACAGAGTGTGAAGATGGAGGAACTCTGATTCTAGGAGGGGCTTGCTCTTCTCCTACTGGCTTCATTGCAGCTCAGGTTCTGATCCTTTAAAATGGATGCCTGAGTGGAGGGGAGGGAAGAGCAAGTGCTTGATAGCAAGGCCCAAACCTGGGAAAAGGCTTACCTGGGCTTGGTGCATTTTGGTCTGAATGGTTTGTAAATGCCCCTTGGGACCTGTGGATTCTCATGACCTCTTCCAAGAACATGAGCGCTTTCATCATCTCTGCCATCTCTTCTCTTTTAGACGTCAGGAATCTTGGAGCCGTTCTTGGAGCAGAGAATGGAGTGACTTTCTCAAGTGCACGTTGACACTCCGAATGTTTCTGCCAGTATCACAGAGGTTCAGTAGGTCTCATGAATGTCTTTCGAGCCTGGTATTCTCTAGAGATGTCTCCATGCCGGTATTCGCCATTGTAGCGGAACAACTCTCATCAATATGTTCGCATCTCTCCTCAATCCGTGCAGCCAGCTTTTCTGCCAGCTTCTCTTCGTGTCTCCCATAAAGTCGACTTCAACAGGACTGGGCAAGTCTGAAAGTACCTCGGAGCCTCACCAGTAAGCTGATGACAGGCAGTTCTTCCACTGTCTGCCCTCTCAGATTCTGGAAACTTACCCGTGAACTTAGGTCTTTGGGCAGCAGCATTATCTCGAACTTACACAGCGTCCCGAACAAAAGACCTAAGCCAATCACCACAAAGGGCGGCAGCCCCTCCATCACACTGATCCACCCACAGAATTCTGCCCAGTTACCTTGGATCCACCAGCCACAACAAGCCTCGTGGTACACACCAAGATTCCACCTAGAATCCAACCGGTAACTGCCATCCCCAATGGTTGCTGAATATTGTCAGTGTTGGGGGAGGGGCTGCATCAAATGAGAGGTTCCTAAGTTAAATGTGACTCTATCCACTAGCGTGCCATTGTCCTTTTATCTTCCCTCTTTCCTTTGGTTCAGATCTGTATATACAGTACAAACGGAGGGAAGTGTGTCCATTTTTAGTTTATGGTTTCACACGTCTTGAAACTTTCTAACAGCTCACAGTACACAGAGACCCCACTAAAGGAAACTCATGTTTGTGTAATATCCATTCACCCAGAATACATATCCGTCTGTTGCTTTCTGCTGAAACACCCACGCTCTCAGAAAATGGATCCATTTGTTTCATGGGGGCTGAAATTCCGAGAAATGAAACCAATCCCAATGTGCACTTTACTGTCTGTCTCGTTTGCTCTTAGTACAGTTTTGCAGAGCTACTTGTCTTTGTTGTAGGCTTATGCCGTTTCTTCTCTACTTAGGGTAGAATATGGCATTCATTCTTGCTGTTGGAAGAATTGTAATTCTATATCACGGACTATGACCAAATCTTATTCAAAATCGGCATTTGGGTTAGGTCACAATATGCTCTTTTGAATCAATATTTATGAAGATTAATGCACGCGTCTGTGTTCTGAATACAAGTGTGTTGAGTACATTTAAGCTGCGATACTGGGTCGATGCGTGCTGAATGATCCTTGACATCAATTTGAGTATTTTGTTTTGAATACTCATGGTTTCTTTGGTATATGTCAGGCAACCGTACCATTTTGGTGTCTGTCTGTTTGTTTGATTGTTTGTTTGTTTGCTTGTTGTTGGTTTTGGAAACACATTAGGCCAGGCATCACTCCGTTTGCTTCAATCAGAGAGTCATATATGTGAATCACTTAAGATAGTGCTTAAAATCACCTATGATTTCCTGCTACCCTCTCCCATCTTATGGCTTTGATGTCCTCCTTGCCTTCTTCTTGTTTCTTGTTTGTAACTCACGCTCTTCTTGCATTTCCAGTAATGGTTTTTCTTATTTCCATTTCATCTTGCTACTTTTCTATTCAGGGTAGAATTCTCAATCTTTCTTTTAGGATAAGTTTTGAACTGCTGAATTCTTTTAAGCTTTGCTGGTCTGTGAATTTCCCTAGCTCTGCCGTTATTAGAAATGGCTGTCATGTGGCATAGGCTACCCATGATTACAGCTTTATCTCATTCAGGATATGGCCTATGTCCTTGCACTCCTCCCTGTTCTGCAATATTTCGGCCGAGATACGAGCTGAAACCCCTCTGGAGGTTCTGTTGTGACTAAATTGCTTTCCTCTAGATGCATTTTAAATCACTGGGGTGATCATGAACTTTGTTGATTTGAATTATACAGCTGCAAGTAGGTCTATTGGGATTCCACCTCCTTTGGACGCTGTGTAGTTCCTGAATTCGTATAGATGATTCTTTCTTGTCTTTCAGCAAGTTTCAGTCTGACTTTTCTACAAATATCTTTTCAGGCTTTTATTTTGTTAATCTTGCTTTTCCATCTGGGGCTCTTACCAATCATACTCTTTCATGATTTGTCTTACACCAGGCTTCAACAGCAATGTTTGCATTGGTTTACACTTCTTTTTCTATGTCTTCTTCTGATCGAGGGATTTCTGTTCCCCTGTCTTCACAGTCTTTCACGAGTCCGTCTGAATTATCAAGTCTGCTTTGGACTGACTTTAGCCCTGGTATTGTCTCATCCTTGGGTTTTCTGATATTGTTTGGCTCGTTTTTAGAGTTTCTCTTCCCCTTTCCTGGTATACTGCCTTTTGTGATTCTGAGACACTGTTGTACTTCATGTTTTCCTCACCTCAGTTTTCAATACTTGCTCTGGTACTGTTTTGCAGTCTTGATGTTTGAAAGCTTATTTTTTGGGCCTTCTAATTCTTTGGAACTGAAAATGGTACTTCCTGTTTCTTTTGCTATACTTCTTTATCTCTACTGGTTAAGTAATATTAGGTATCTAATATAGATTTATAGGGCTTTGTTAAGTGAAAATTTTAGGCCATTTTGTGTACTAAGTTCCATGATTTTTCTGTGAGGACAATTTTCCCTAGGCATTGATGCCATGTCCTGTTCCTGTGTGTGTTGTCTGGTATATCTCTAATTGCTGGTGTTGCCTTTGTTGTGATGAGCACACCATATTATTTCAATTAGTAAAACTTCGTTTTATTGCACTTACCTCACCATTCTGAAAGTGCAGAGTACACTTCCTCTTCTGGAAATGAAGCTTAAAGGTTTTCAGCTCGGCATTCTGCTGTACGTCATATTGGAGTCTTTCCAAAACAGCAAACTGAGAGTGCGCTTGTGCTTTCTATTGCCATGGGAATGTCCCAATGTTACCAGTTCTTCCCAGAGCTTCTCTGTCTACAGAAACACCAGTGGAAACATATGTATGGATGTCATACATCAGGGCCTGCTGGAATGATCCCGCAGACCGTTCTTTGTTTCCTCTGGGCAGTACCATGTCAGTGCCATCCAAAATGTAGCATCTGCATTTGGGAGATAATGCTGAAGGGAATGCTTCAACTTCTCACGTCGTGGACTTTGACCACTCTTCCTTGATCCCTCATCCTTGGGTCATGGGTGCACGAATGCAACGACAGAGCTGTACCGAATTCTCTTCCTCAAACCAATCCGTAATCCCTGTCCAGGTTATGACTGTATCAGATCCTGAAGCTTTTAATACTGATTTCAAACCCAAGGGCCACTGAATCCCTCAGACCAGATGCACGGCTTCTCTAGTTGAGCCCCACACGTGCTCTATTGGCAAAATGCCAAATTGATCCTGGGCCTGCAAGATGCAGTGGATGTGGCCATGGCACATATCGAAAAACTCAACCTCACACGCCAATGTGGTTGCTTTCTTACTGGGGTAACAGTTCGGTTTGCTCTCTTGATAGAACCCACCACAACCCACAACACACTCCAGATCCCTGAGACTGAGCGTGTGCCATAATCTGTAGCTCTATACCTCATTTTCCGCTGCCTCTGCTAGCTCAAATTTGGCAGATCGGATCTTGGTCTCAGAATCAATTGTGGGGATATTTTGTGCTGATTTCTAGGAGTTATGTCAGCCAAGCATCTGCTGTGCACTCTTCTAACACTCAGCGCATTACCTACAGTCCCATGTGTGCTGTCCGCTTGAGAGTGTGCGTCCAAGTAAAACAGAGTTTCACCTTTGCTGCTCCATCAGCAGAGGTCAGATCCTGCACAGATTTCCATTCTCTACTTTGCCTTCTCCTGCTTCCAGGTTTCCTGAGGCCTCATCCTGTCTTTGGAAGTAACAGACCACTCTTCGGAAAGTGTCCTGTGCCAAGGGTTGGGTGAGTGGAAGTTTACATTGCTGTGTACATGGGAGGGAGTGAGCGCAATTTGCGCTGGTTCTCTGCCAACTGGGCATCGATAAATCAACACTTTCCAGATGTAATTCACAGAAATGTGATGTTTGTTTAGCTCTGTTTTCTATAAAGCCATGGTTGGAGGGATTGTCTGAAGACTCCAATTTTGACATTGTGTTGATAACACAGTTGCAGTTTTTAAGAAGGTTAATAGAATTGATTTACATGTTTTGGGATTTATATGAGAATGAAGTTAGTGTTTGAAACGTACTAAATTTACCTAGAAGTCAGACTTGTCAATTTTTGTAACATTATGTCAGCTCTAAGAAAAATGTAGACAGATAGAAAGTAAAATCGCAGTCCAAAATGTTGAAGGGGACATGTCAACTCTTTACTGTTGAAGCCTCCAACACCAACAGGAACCATGAAGTACCTATTGAAACCATGAAATAACCGAGAACCTGGGTTTCCGTTGTGCATGTGGTGCCCTATACTCCCAAAGACACATACTGGCCAATGTTGGCATTTCAAGGGGTAACATTCCTCTCTAGGAAAGTACAAGAAAAACCAAACAAAATATATACATTTAGGCTTGATTCCAAAAGCACATACAGGCATTTTAGCTATGAGAACCCTGCTGCAGCTATGCTAGGCTATTGAAAAGCAGGTGTTCTTCTATCAGTGATGAGAACGCTTAATCATCCGATCATGTGGGGTAAAGCAATTTAACACAACCAAGTCTGCACCCCCAATATATCGTGCACCCGGTGCTTGACTGAAGAGAAAGACGGTCCACCAAACCTGTGTCTTTAAAGTCTTTCACGACTTTTACAGTTCAGGTCACTATCTGACATAATATTTACCTATATATACTGTCTTGAAAAACTGAGGCCTAGTCCATATTCAAGTTCAGTCAAAGATTCCTCTCACTTACCACACTCCCTTCACCCCAGACAAGACATAAACCCAGCATTTGCTGAATCTAGGGGAAGGTCATCATTTCTTGGTGTGAGCTAAGTATTCAATTCCTAACTATTTTAGGCGAGAGTATTTGACCTTTAAGGAGTTCACAGTTGTTCACAGAGTGTGAAGATGGAGGAACTCTGATTCTAGGAGGGGCTTGCTCTTCTCCTACTGGCTTCATTGCAGCTCAGGTTCTGATCCTTTAAAATGGATGCCTGAGTGGAGGGGAGGGAAGAGCAAGTGCTTGATAGCAAGGCCCAAACCTGGGAAAAGGCTTACCTGGGCTTGGTGCATTTTGGTCTGAATGGTTTGTAAATGCCCCTTGGGACCTGTGGATTCTCATGACCTCTTCCAAGAACATGAGCGCTTTCATCATCTCTGCCATCTCTTCTCTTTTAGACGTCAGGAATCTTGGAGCCGTTCTTGGAGCAGAGAATGGAGTGACTTTCTCAAGTGCACGTTGACACTCCGAATGTTTCTGCCAGTATCACAGAGGTTCAGTAGGTCTCATGAATGTCTTTCGAGCCTGGTATTCTCTAGAGATGTCTCCATGCCGGTATTCGCCATTGTAGCGGAACAACTCTCATCAATATGTTCGCATCTCTCCTCAATCCGTGCAGCCAGCTTTTCTGCCAGCTTCTCTTCGTGTCTCCCATAAAGTCGACTTCAACAGGACTGGGCAAGTCTGAAAGTACCTCGGAGCCTCACCAGTAAGCTGATGACAGGCAGTTCTTCCACTGTCTGCCCTCTCAGATTCTGGAAACTTACCCGTGAACTTAGGTCTTTGGGCAGCAGCATTATCTCGAACTTACACAGCGTCCCGAACAAAAGACCTAAGCCAATCACCACAAAGGGCGGCAGCCCCTCCATCACACTGATCCACCCACAGAATTCTGCCCAGTTACCTTGGATCCACCAGCCACAACAAGCCTCGTGGTACACACCAAGATTCCACCTAGAATCCAACCGGTAACTGCCATCCCCAATGGTTGCTGAATATTGTCAGTGTTGGGGGAGGGGCTGCATCAAATGAGAGGTTCCTAAGTTAAATGTGACTCTATCCACTAGCGTGCCATTGTCCTTTTATCTTCCCTCTTTCCTTTGGTTCAGATCTGTATATACAGTACAAACGGAGGGAAGTGTGTCCATTTTTAGTTTATGGTTTCACACGTCTTGAAACTTTCTAACAGCTCACAGTACACAGAGACCCCACTAAAGGAAACTCATGTTTGTGTAATATCCATTCACCCAGAATACATATCCGTCTGTTGCTTTCTGCTGAAACACCCACGCTCTCAGAAAATGGATCCATTTGTTTCATGGGGGCTGAAATTCCGAGAAATGAAACCAATCCCAATGTGCACTTTACTGTCTGTCTCGTTTGCTCTTAGTACAGTTTTGCAGAGCTACTTGTCTTTGTTGTAGGCTTATGCCGTTTCTTCTCTACTTAGGGTAGAATATGGCATTCATTCTTGCTGTTGGAAGAATTGTAATTCTATATCACGGACTATGACCAAATCTTATTCAAAATCGGCATTTGGGTTAGGTCACAATATGCTCTTTTGAATCAATATTTATGAAGATTAATGCACGCGTCTGTGTTCTGAATACAAGTGTGTTGAGTACATTTAAGCTGCGATACTGGGTCGATGCGTGCTGAATGATCCTTGACATCAATTTGAGTATTTTGTTTTGAATACTCATGGTTTCTTTGGTATATGTCAGGCAACCGTACCATTTTGGTGTCTGTCTGTTTGTTTGATTGTTTGTTTGTTTGCTTGTTGTTGGTTTTGGAAACACATTAGGCCAGGCATCACTCCGTTTGCTTCAATCAGAGAGTCATATATGTGAATCACTTAAGATAGTGCTTAAAATCACCTATGATTTCCTGCTACCCTCTCCCATCTTATGGCTTTGATGTCCTCCTTGCCTTCTTCTTGTTTCTTGTTTGTAACTCACGCTCTTCTTGCATTTCCAGTAATGGTTTTTCTTATTTCCATTTCATCTTGCTACTTTTCTATTCAGGGTAGAATTCTCAATCTTTCTTTTAGGATAAGTTTTGAACTGCTGAATTCTTTTAAGCTTTGCTGGTCTGTGAATTTCCCTAGCTCTGCCGTTATTAGAAATGGCAGTCATGTGGCATAGGCTACCCATGATTACAGCTTTATCTCATTCAGGATATGGCCTATGTCCTTGCACTCCTCCCTGTTCTGCAATATTTCGGCCGAGATACGAGCTGAAACCCCTCTGGAGGTTCTGTTGTGACTAAATTGCTTTCCTCTAGATGCATTTTAAATCACTGGGGTGATCATGAACTTTGTTGATTTGAATTATACAGCTGCAAGTAGGTCTATTGGGATTCCACCTCCTTTGGACGCTGTGTAGTTCCTGAATTCGTATAGATGATTCTTTCTTGTCTTTCAGCAAGTTTCAGTCTGACTTTTCTACAAATATCTTTTCAGGCTTTTATTTTGTTAATCTTGCTTTTCCATCTGGGGCTCTTACCAATCATACTCTTTCATGATTTGTCTTACACCAGGCTTCAACAGCAATGTTTGCATTGGTTTACACTTCTTTTTCTATGTCTTCTTCTGATCGAGGGATTTCTGTTCCCCTGTCTTCACAGTCTTTCACGAGTCCGTCTGAATTATCAAGTCTGCTTTGGACTGACTTTAGCCCTGGTATTGTCTCATCCTTGGGTTTTCTGATATTGTTTGGCTCGTTTTTAGAGTTTCTCTTCCCCTTTCCTGGTATACTGCCTTTTGTGATTCTGAGACACTGTTGTACTTCATGTTTTCCTCACCTCAGTTTTCAATACTTGCTCTGGTACTGTTTTGCAGTCTTGATGTTTGAAAGCTTATTTTTTGGGCCTTCTAATTCTTTGGAACTGAAAATGGTACTTCCTGTTTCTTTTGCTATACTTCTTTATCTCTACTGGTTAAGTAATATTAGGTATCTAATATAGATTTATAGGGCTTTGTTAAGTGAAAATTTTAGGCCATTTTGTGTACTAAGTTCCATGATTTTTCTGTGAGGACAATTTTCCCTAGGCATTGATGCCATGTCCTGTTCCTGTGTGTGTTGTCTGGTATATCTCTAATTGCTGGTGTTGCCTTTGTTGTGATGAGCACACCATATTATTTCAATTAGTAAAACTTCGTTTTATTGCACTTACCTCACCATTCTGAAAGTGCAGAGTACACTTCCTCTTCTGGAAATGAAGCTTAAAGGTTTTCAGCTCGGCATTCTGCTGTACGTCATATTGGAGTCTTTCCAAAACAGCAAACTGAGAGTGCGCTTGTGCTTTCTATTGCCATGGGAATGTCCCAATGTTACCAGTTCTTCCCAGAGCTTCTCTGTCTACAGAAACACCAGTGGAAACATATGTATGGATGTCATACATCAGGGCCTGCTGGAATGATCCCGCAGACCGTTCTTTGTTTCCTCTGGGCAGTACCATGTCAGTGCCATCCAAAATGTAGCATCTGCATTTGGGAGATAATGCTGAAGGGAATGCTTCAACTTCTCACGTCGTGGACTTTGACCACTCTTCCTTGATCCCTCATCCTTGGGTCATGGGTGCACGAATGCAACCACAGAGCTGTACCGAATTCTCTTCCTCAAACCAATCCGTAATCCCTGTCCAGGTTATGACTGTATCAGATCCTGAAGCTTTTAATACTGATTTCAAACCCAAGGGCCACTGAATCCCTCAGACCAGATGCACGGCTTCTCTAGTTGAGCCCCACACGTGCTCTATTGGCAAAATGCCAAATTGATCCTGGGCCTGCAAGATGCAGTGGATGTGGCCATGGCACATATCGAAAAACTCAACCTCACACGCCAATGTGGTTGCTTTCTTACTGGGGTAACAGTTCGGTTTGCTCTCTTGATAGAACCCACCACAACCCACAACACACTCCAGATCCCTGAGACTGAGCGTGTGCCATAATCTGTAGCTCTATACCTCATTTTCCGCTGCCTCTGCTAGCTCAAATTTGGCAGATCGGATCTTGGTCTCAGAATCAATTGTGGGGATATTTTGTGCTGATTTCTAGGAGTTATGTCAGCCAAGCATCTGCTGTGCACTCTTCTAACACTCAGCGCATTACCTACAGTCCCATGTGTGCTGTCCGCTTGAGAGTGTGCGTCCAAGTAAAACAGAGTTTCACCTTTGCTGCTCCATCAGCAGAGGTCAGATCCTGCACAGATTTCCATTCTCTACTTTGCCTTCTCCTGCTTCCAGGTTTCCTGAGGCCTCATCCTGTCTTTGGAAGTAACAGACCACTCTTCGGAAAGTGTCCTGTGCCAAGGGTTGGGTGAGTGGAAGTTTACATTGCTGTGTACATGGGAGGGAGTGAGCGCAATTTGCGCTGGTTCTCTGCCAACTGGGCATCGATAAATCAACACTTTCCAGATGTAATTCACAGAAATGTGATGTTTGTTTAGCTCTGTTTTCTATAAAGCCATGGTTGGAGGGATTGTCTGAAGACTCCAATTTTGACATTGTGTTGATAACACAGTTGCAGTTTTTAAGAAGGTTAATAGAATTGATTTACATGTTTTGGGATTTATATGAGAATGAAGTTAGTGTTTGAAACGTACTAAATTTACCTAGAAGTCAGACTTGTCAATTTTTGTAACATTATGTCAGCTCTAAGAAAAATGTAGACAGATAGAAAGTAAAATCGCAGTCCAAAATGTTGAAGGGGACATGTCAACTCTTTACTGTTGAAGCCTCCAACACCAACAGGAACCATGAAGTACCTATTGAAACCATGAAATAACCGAGAACCTGGGTTTCCGTTGTGCATGTGGTGCCCTATACTCCCAAAGACACATACTGGCCAATGTTGGCATTTCAAGGGGTAACATTCCTCTCTAGGAAAGTACAAGAAAAACCAAACAAAATATATACATTTAGGCTTGATTCCAAAAGCACATACAGGCATTTTAGCTATGAGAACCCTGCTGCAGCTATGCTAGGCTATTGAAAAGCAGGTGTTCTTCTATCAGTGATGAGAACGCTTAATCATCCGATCATGTGGGGTAAAGCAATTTAACACAACCAAGTCTGCACCCCCAATATATCGTGCACCCGGTGCTTGACTGAAGAGAAAGACGGTCCACCAAACCTGTGTCTTTAAAGTCTTTCACGACTTTTACAGTTCAGGTCACTATCTGACATAATATTTACCTATATATACTGTCTTGAAAAACTGAGGCCTAGTCCATATTCAAGTTCAGTCAAAGATTCCTCTCACTTACCACACTCCCTTCACCCCAGACAAGACATAAACCCAGCATTTGCTGAATCTAGGGGAAGGTCATCATTTCTTGGTGTGAGCTAAGTATTCAATTCCTAACTATTTTAGGCGAGAGTATTTGACCTTTAAGGAGTTCACAGTTGTTCACAGAGTGTGAAGATGGAGGAACTCTGATTCTAGGAGGGGCTTGCTCTTCTCCTACTGGCTTCATTGCAGCTCAGGTTCTGATCCTTTAAAATGGATGCCTGAGTGGAGGGGAGGGAAGAGCAAGTGCTTGATAGCAAGGCCCAAACCTGGGAAAAGGCTTACCTGGGCTTGGTGCATTTTGGTCTGAATGGTTTGTAAATGCCCCTTGGGACCTGTGGATTCTCATGACCTCTTCCAAGAACATGAGCGCTTTCATCATCTCTGCCATCTCTTCTCTTTTAGACGTCAGGAATCTTGGAGCCGTTCTTGGAGCAGAGAATGGAGTGACTTTCTCAAGTGCACGTTGACACTCCGAATGTTTCTGCCAGTATCACAGAGGTTCAGTAGGTCTCATGAATGTCTTTCGAGCCTGGTATTCTCTAGAGATGTCTCCATGCCGGTATTCGCCATTGTAGCGGAACAACTCTCATCAATATGTTCGCATCTCTCCTCAATCCGTGCAGCCAGCTTTTCTGCCAGCTTCTCTTCGTGTCTCCCATAAAGTCGACTTCAACAGGACTGGGCAAGTCTGAAAGTACCTCGGAGCCTCACCAGTAAGCTGATGACAGGCAGTTCTTCCACTGTCTGCCCTCTCAGATTCTGGAAACTTACCCGTGAACTTAGGTCTTTGGGCAGCAGCATTATCTCGAACTTACACAGCGTCCCGAACAAAAGACCTAAGCCAATCACCACAAAGGGCGGCAGCCCCTCCATCACACTGATCCACCCACAGAATTCTGCCCAGTTACCTTGGATCCACCAGCCACAACAAGCCTCGTGGTACACACCAAGATTCCACCTAGAATCCAACCGGTAACTGCCATCCCCAATGGTTGCTGAATATTGTCAGTGTTGGGGGAGGGGCTGCATCAAATGAGAGGTTCCTAAGTTAAATGTGACTCTATCCACTAGCGTGCCATTGTCCTTTTATCTTCCCTCTTTCCTTTGGTTCAGATCTGTATATACAGTACAAACGGAGGGAAGTGTGTCCATTTTTAGTTTATGGTTTCACACGTCTTGAAACTTTCTAACAGCTCACAGTACACAGAGACCCCACTAAAGGAAACTCATGTTTGTGTAATATCCATTCACCCAGAATACATATCCGTCTGTTGCTTTCTGCTGAAACACCCACGCTCTCAGAAAATGGATCCATTTGTTTCATGGGGGCTGAAATTCCGAGAAATGAAACCAATCCCAATGTGCACTTTACTGTCTGTCTCGTTTGCTCTTAGTACAGTTTTGCAGAGCTACTTGTCTTTGTTGTAGGCTTATGCCGTTTCTTCTCTACTTAGGGTAGAATATGGCATTCATTCTTGCTGTTGGAAGAATTGTAATTCTATATCACGGACTATGACCAAATCTTATTCAAAATCGGCATTTGGGTTAGGTCACAATATGCTCTTTTGAATCAATATTTATGAAGATTAATGCACGCGTCTGTGTTCTGAATACAAGTGTGTTGAGTACATTTAAGCTGCGATACTGGGTCGATGCGTGCTGAATGATCCTTGACATCAATTTGAGTATTTTGTTTTGAATACTCATGGTTTCTTTGATATATGTCAGGCAACCGTACCATTTTGGTGTCTGTCTGTTTGTTTGATTGTTTGTTTGTTTGCTTGTTGTTGGTTTTGGAAACACATTAGGCCAGGCATCACTCCGTTTGCTTCAATCAGAGAGTCATATATGTGAATCACTTAAGATAGTGCTTAAAATCACCTATGATTTCCTGCTACCCTCTCCCATCTTATGGCTTTGATGTCCTCCTTGCCTTCTTCTTGTTTCTTGTTTGTAACTCACGCTCTTCTTGCATTTCCAGTAATGGTTTTTCTTATTTCCATTTCATCTTGCTACTTTTCTATTCAGGGTAGAATTCTCAATCTTTCTTTTAGGATAAGTTTTGAACTGCTGAATTCTTTTAAGCTTTGCTGGTCTGTGAATTTCCCTAGCTCTGCCGTTATTAGAAATGGCAGTCATGTGGCATAGGCTACCCATGATTACAGCTTTATCTCATTCAGGATATGGCCTATGTCCTTGCACTCCTCCCTGTTCTGCAATATTTCGGCCGAGATACGAGCTGAAACCCCTCTGGAGGTTCTGTTGTGACTAAATTGCTTTCCTCTAGATGCATTTTAAATCACTGGGGTGATCATGAACTTTGTTGATTTGAATTATACAGCTGCAAGTAGGTCTATTGGGATTCCACCTCCTTTGGACGCTGTGTAGTTCCTGAATTCGTATAGATGATTCTTTCTTGTCTTTCAGCAAGTTTCAGTCTGACTTTTCTACAAATATCTTTTCAGGCTTTTATTTTGTTAATCTTGCTTTTCCATCTGGGGCTCTTACCAATCATACTCTTTCATGATTTGTCTTACACCAGGCTTCAACAGCAATGT
The DNA here is from genome assembly GCF_036321535.1 of Camelus dromedarius. Taxonomy (NCBI): domain Eukaryota; kingdom Metazoa; phylum Chordata; class Mammalia; order Artiodactyla; family Camelidae; genus Camelus; species Camelus dromedarius. Next base: position 6,181,964 of record NW_026989731.1, read on the forward strand.
TTGCATTGGTTTACACTTCTTTTTCTATGTCTTCTTCTGATCGAGGGATTTCTGTTCCCCTGTCTTCACAGTCTTTCACGAGTCCGTCTGAATTATCAAGTCTGCTTTGGACTGACTTTAGCCCTGGTATTGTCTCATCCTTGGGTTTTCTGATATTGTTTGGCTCGTTTTTAGAGTTTCTCTTCCCCTTTCCTGGTATACTGCCTTTTGTGATTCTGAGACACTGTTGTACTTCATGTTTTCCTCACCTCAGTTTTCAATACTTGCTCTGGTACTGTTTTGCAGTCTTGATGTTTGAAAGCTTATTTTTTGGGCCTTCTAATTCTTTGGAACTGAAAATGGTACTTCCTGTTTCTTTTGCTATACTTCTTTATCTCTACTGGTTAAGTAATATTAGGTATCTAATATAGATTTATAGGGCTTTGTTAAGTGAAAATTTTAGGCCATTTTGTGTACTAAGTTCCATGATTTTTCTGTGAGGACAATTTTCCCTAGGCATTGATGCCATGTCCTGTTCCTGTGTGTGTTGTCTGGTATATCTCTAATTGCTGGTGTTGCCTTTGTTGTGATGAGCACACCATATTATTTCAATTAGTAAAACTTCGTTTTATTGCACTTACCTCACCATTCTGAAAGTGCAGAGTACACTTCCTCTTCTGGAAATGAAGCTTAAAGGTTTTCAGCTCGGCATTCTGCTGTACGTCATATTGGAGTCTTTCCAAAACAGCAAACTGAGAGTGCGCTTGTGCTTTCTATTGCCATGGGAATGTCCCAATGTTACCAGTTCTTCCCAGAGCTTCTCTGTCTACAGAAACACCAGTGGAAACATATGTATGGATGTCATACATCAGGGCCTGCTGGAATGATCCCGCAGACCGTTCTTTGTTTCCTCTGGGCAGTACCATGTCAGTGCCATCCAAAATGTAGCATCTGCATTTGGGAGATAATGCTGAAGGGAATGCTTCAACTTCTCACGTCGTGGACTTTGACCACTCTTCCTTGATCCCTCATCCTTGGGTCATGGGTGCACGAATGCAACGACAGAGCTGTACCGAATTCTCTTCCTCAAACCAATCCGTAATCCCTGTCCAGGTTATGACTGTATCAGATCCTGAAGCTTTTAATACTGATTTCAAACCCAAGGGCCACTGAATCCCTCAGACCAGATGCACGGCTTCTCTAGTTGAGCCCCACACGTGCTCTATTGGCAAAATGCCAAATTGATCCTGGGCCTGCAAGATGCAGTGGATGTGGCCATGGCACATATCGAAAAACTCAACCTCACACGCCAATGTGGTTGCTTTCTTACTGGGGTAACAGTTCGGTTTGCTCTCTTGATAGAACCCACCACAACCCACAACACACTCCAGATCCCTGAGACTGAGCGTGTGCCATAATCTGTAGCTCTATACCTCATTTTCCGCTGCCTCTGCTAGCTCAAATTTGGCAGATCGGATCTTGGTCTCAGAATCAATTGTGGGGATATTTTGTGCTGATTTCTAGGAGTTATGTCAGCCAAGCATCTGCTGTGCACTCTTCTAACACTCAGCGCATTACCTACAGTCCCATGTGTGCTGTCCGCTTGAGAGTGTGCGTCCAAGTAAAACAGAGTTTCACCTTTGCTGCTCCATCAGCAGAGGTCAGATCCTGCACAGATTTCCATTCTCTACTTTGCCTTCTCCTGCTTCCAGGTTTCCTGAGGCCTCATCCTGTCTTTGGAAGTAACAGACCACTCTTCGGAAAGTGTCCTGTGCCAAGGGTTGGGTGAGTGGAAGTTTACATTGCTGTGTACATGGGAGGGAGTGAGCGCAATTTGCGCTGGTTCTCTGCCAACTGGGCATCGATAAATCAACACTTTCCAGATGTAATTCACAGAAATGTGATGTTTGTTTAGCTCTGTTTTCTATAAAGCCATGGTTGGAGGGATTGTCTGAAGACTCCAATTTTGACATTGTGTTGATAACACAGTTGCAGTTTTTAAGAAGGTTAATAGAATTGATTTACATGTTTTGGGATTTATATGAGAATGAAGTTAGTGTTTGAAACGTACTAAATTTACCTAGAAGTCAGACTTGTCAATTTTTGTAACATTATGTCAGCTCTAAGAAAAATGTAGACAGATAGAAAGTAAAATCGCAGTCCAAAATGTTGAAGGGGACATGTCAACTCTTTACTGTTGAAGCCTCCAACACCAACAGGAACCATGAAGTACCTATTGAAACCATGAAATAACCGAGAACCTGGGTTTCCGTTGTGCATGTGGTGCCCTATACTCCCAAAGACACATACTGGCCAATGTTGGCATTTCAAGGGGTAACATTCCTCTCTAGGAAAGTACAAGAAAAACCAAACAAAATATATACATTTAGGCTTGATTCCAAAAGCACATACAGGCATTTTAGCTATGAGAACCCTGCTGCAGCTATGCTAGGCTATTGAAAAGCAGGTGTTCTTCTATCAGTGATGAGAACGCTTAATCATCCGATCATGTGGGGTAAAGCAATTTAACACAACCAAGTCTGCACCCCCAATATATCGTGCACCCGGTGCTTGACTGAAGAGAAAGACGGTCCACCAAACCTGTGTCTTTAAAGTCTTTCACGACTTTTACAGTTCAGGTCACTATCTGACATAATATTTACCTATATATACTGTCTTGAAAAACTGAGGCCTAGTCCATATTCAAGTTCAGTCAAAGATTCCTCTCACTTACCACACTCCCTTCACCCCAGACAAGACATAAACCCAGCATTTGCTGAATCTAGGGGAAGGTCATCATTTCTTGGTGTGAGCTAAGTATTCAATTCCTAACTATTTTAGGCGAGAGTATTTGACCTTTAAGGAGTTCACAGTTGTTCACAGAGTGTGAAGATGGAGGAACTCTGATTCTAGGAGGGGCTTGCTCTTCTCCTACTGGCTTCATTGCAGCTCAGGTTCTGATCCTTTAAAATGGATGCCTGAGTGGAGGGGAGGGAAGAGCAAGTGCTTGATAGCAAGGCCCAAACCTGGGAAAAGGCTTACCTGGGCTTGGTGCATTTTGGTCTGAATGGTTTGTAAATGCCCCTTGGGACCTGTGGATTCTCATGACCTCTTCCAAGAACATGAGCGCTTTCATCATCTCTGCCATCTCTTCTCTTTTAGACGTCAGGAATCTTGGAGCCGTTCTTGGAGCAGAGAATGGAGTGACTTTCTCAAGTGCACGTTGACACTCCGAATGTTTCTGCCAGTATCACAGAGGTTCAGTAGGTCTCATGAATGTCTTTCGAGCCTGGTATTCTCTAGAGATGTCTCCATGCCGGTATTCGCCATTGTAGCGGAACAACTCTCATCAATATGTTCGCATCTCTCCTCAATCCGTGCAGCCAGCTTTTCTGCCAGCTTCTCTTCGTGTCTCCCATAAAGTCGACTTCAACAGGACTGGGCAAGTCTGAAAGTACCTCGGAGCCTCACCAGTAAGCTGATGACAGGCAGTTCTTCCACTGTCTGCCCTCTCAGATTCTGGAAACTTACCCGTGAACTTAGGTCTTTGGGCAGCAGCATTATCTCGAACTTACACAGCGTCCCGAACAAAAGACCTAAGCCAATCACCACAAAGGGCGGCAGCCCCTCCATCACACTGATCCACCCACAGAATTCTGCCCAGTTACCTTGGATCCACCAGCCACAACAAGCCTCGTGGTACACACCAAGATTCCACCTAGAATCCAACCGGTAACTGCCATCCCCAATGGTTGCTGAATATTGTCAGTGTTGGGGGAGGGGCTGCATCAAATGAGAGGTTCCTAAGTTAAATGTGACTCTATCCACTAGCGTGCCATTGTCCTTTTATCTTCCCTCTTTCCTTTGGTTCAGATCTGTATATACAGTACAAACGGAGGGAAGTGTGTCCATTTTTAGTTTATGGTTTCACACGTCTTGAAACTTTCTAACAGCTCACAGTACACAGAGACCCCACTAAAGGAAACTCATGTTTGTGTAATATCCATTCACCCAGAATACATATCCGTCTGTTGCTTTCTGCTGAAACACCCACGCTCTCAGAAAATGGATCCATTTGTTTCATGGGGGCTGAAATTCCGAGAAATGAAACCAATCCCAATGTGCACTTTACTGTCTGTCTCGTTTGCTCTTAGTACAGTTTTGCAGAGCTACTTGTCTTTGTTGTAGGCTTATGCCGTTTCTTCTCTACTTAGGGTAGAATATGGCATTCATTCTTGCTGTTGGAAGAATTGTAATTCTATATCACGGACTATGACCAAATCTTATTCAAAATCGGCATTTGGGTTAGGTCACAATATGCTCTTTTGAATCAATATTTATGAAGATTAATGCACGCGTCTGTGTTCTGAATACAAGTGTGTTGAGTACATTTAAGCTGCGATACTGGGTCGATGCGTGCTGAATGATCCTTGACATCAATTTGAGTATTTTGTTTTGAATACTCATGGTTTCTTTGGTATATGTCAGGCAACCGTACCATTTTGGTGTCTGTCTGTTTGTTTGATTGTTTGTTTGTTTGCTTGTTGTTGGTTTTGGAAACACATTAGGCCAGGCATCACTCCGTTTGCTTCAATCAGAGAGTCATATATGTGAATCACTTAAGATAGTGCTTAAAATCACCTATGATTTCCTGCTACCCTCTCCCATCTTATGGCTTTGATGTCCTCCTTGCCTTCTTCTTGTTTCTTGTTTGTAACTCACGCTCTTCTTGCATTTCCAGTAATGGTTTTTCTTATTTCCATTTCATCTTGCTACTTTTCTATTCAGGGTAGAATTCTCAATCTTTCTTTTAGGATAAGTTTTGAACTGCTGAATTCTTTTAAGCTTTGCTGGTCTGTGAATTTCCCTAGCTCTGCCGTTATTAGAAATGGCAGTCATGTGGCATAGGCTACCCATGATTACAGCTTTATCTCATTCAGGATATGGCCTATGTCCTTGCACTCCTCCCTGTTCTGCAATATTTCGGCCGAGATACGAGCTGAAACCCCTCTGGAGGTTCTGTTGTGACTAAATTGCTTTCCTCTAGATGCATTTTAAATCACTGGGGTGATCATGAACTTTGTTGATTTGAATTATACAGCTGCAAGTAGGTCTATTGGGATTCCACCTCCTTTGGACGCTGTGTAGTTCCTGAATTCGTATAGATGATTCTTTCTTGTCTTTCAGCAAGTTTCAGTCTGACTTTTCTACAAATATCTTTTCAGGCTTTTATTTTGTTAATCTTGCTTTTCCATCTGGGGCTCTTACCAATCATACTCTTTCATGATTTGTCTTACACCAGGCTTCAACAGCAATGTTTGCATTGGTTTACACTTCTTTTTCTATGTCTTCTTCTGATCGAGGGATTTCTGTTCCCCTGTCTTCACAGTCTTTCACGAGTCCGTCTGAATTATCAAGTCTGCTTTGGACTGACTTTAGCCCTGGTATTGTCTCATCCTTGGGTTTTCTGATATTGTTTGGCTCGTTTTTAGAGTTTCTCTTCCCCTTTCCTGGTATACTGCCTTTTGTGATTCTGAGACACTGTTGTACTTCATGTTTTCCTCACCTCAGTTTTCAATACTTGCTCTGGTACTGTTTTGCAGTCTTGATGTTTGAAAGCTTATTTTTTGGGCCTTCTAATTCTTTGGAACTGAAAATGGTACTTCCTGTTTCTTTTGCTATACTTCTTTATCTCTACTGGTTAAGTAATATTAGGTATCTAATATAGATTTATAGGGCTTTGTTAAGTGAAAATTTTAGGCCATTTTGTGTACTAAGTTCCATGATTTTTCTGTGAGGACAATTTTCCCTAGGCATTGATGCCATGTCCTGTTCCTGTGTGTGTTGTCTGGTATATCTCTAATTGCTGGTGTTGCCTTTGTTGTGATGAGCACACCATATTATTTCAATTAGTAAAACTTCGTTTTATTGCACTTACCTCACCATTCTGAAAGTGCAGAGTACACTTCCTCTTCTGGAAATGAAGCTTAAAGGTTTTCAGCTCGGCATTCTGCTGTACGTCATATTGGAGTCTTTCCAAAACAGCAAACTGAGAGTGCGCTTGTGCTTTCTATTGCCATGGGAATGTCCCAATGTTACCAGT